>NC_063167.1:66323984-66636172 GCF_023159225.1 Perognathus longimembris pacificus | reverse complement strand
CCCATTGTCATGGAAAATTCAAGAATCAATGACTCCCTAAGCAGCCAATAGTCAATGCATACAAAAAGCAAGATAGCATTACCTTCTCTTCAGTATTTTCTCTTTTTATTCCTTTAATCTGTTGACTTATGTGTGAGTTCTTTAGTTCTTTAGTCTTTCTTTTCTTTTCTTCTTTTTTTTGGCCAGTCCTGGGCCTTGGACTCAGGGCCTGAGCACTGTCCCTGGCTTCTTTTTGCTCAAGGCTAGCACTCTGCCACTTGAGCCACAGCGCCACTTCTGGCCATTTTCTGTATATGTGGTTCTGGGGAATTGAACCCAGGGCCTCACGTATAGGAGGCAAGCACTCTTGCCACTAGGCCATATCCCCAGCCCTCTTTTCTTTTCTTGTTTCTTTACTGTTTCAAGTTCATCTTTCATCAAGATCCTCCTTTATCCGCCTCCTGAGTGCTAAGATTACAGGAGTGCATCATTTTGCCAGGACTTCTTTTAGGTAGTGTTTTCTTGGGTTACTCTGAAGTTATAATTGTGATTAAGAACCTAAATAAAATCTAAACCTATTGTTTCTTTAATTGTTACATTTAGGATGATATTAGTTTATTTCTTTTAAGACGACCAGAAAGACTAATATTACTAATTAGGAATGTCTGAAGGTAATTAATTGAAGCCAGTACTTTTTTGTTTTGCATTGTAGTCTGTAATGTATGATGAGTAATTTCCAGTGGTTTTATTTCTCCAGAGTACTTGAGGCAATTGTCTTCTGATGTGGGGATAAAGTATGTCTCATATAGTTTTCCTGGGCATTCGAGGGGAATTTATGGCTTTGACATATTTACAGTCAAATATTGCCTAGTTTTCACCTGTCATGCAATTAAGCACAGTCATGTGAACCTGGTCAAATTGTTCAGTCATCTCCAGGAAAGCTTCCTTATATGAAAATACATTGTTTTCAACTCACTAGGGAGAACTTGACATTGTTCATCAAATTTAAAGATGCATATAACTAGAAGTAATTGTACTTCTGTGACCGTATACTACATATGTTCTTAGGCCTACATAATAAAGCATATGAATAGGGGTATTTATTATATTATTATTCATACTAACAAACTGCTAGAAACCACCTTAGTATGTATTAGTAGGATTGTAGTCAAGTAAATTTTGATGTGGTTAAGTAATCATATAATACCACGGAACTATTAAAGAAATTAAGAGATCTTTATAATATGAAACATTTTCCAACAATGGAGTATGTATAAATAATTTATGAAAGAGTGGGCATTGAAAAAATGATTAAGGTATAATTGGTGGGACCAGAAATACATCTCATAAAGCTACTTCTTCTGAAGATGCTTTCTCTGAAGATGGTAGGGGCTCCTGAAAGGGTCTGCCCTAAGAAGGACATGAAGTTAGTGAGAGGGAAGTCTCAGATTGGTGGTAGGATATTCTAGAAGAAAACAGAGAAAGAGGAAAGGCTGTTCACTTATATAGGTTATTTATAAAAAGAAGCTTCATAAGATTTTTCATATATTTGTTTCATTCACAAATGCAAAAACCAGTGAATTTCATCTATAATAGCTAGCTTTTAAAAATAGTTCCAAAAGAGCATGATGGAGGGTGAGTAATATTTAAAAACACATTATAGGAAGTGGCACTATGGCTCAAAGTGGTAGAGTGCTAGCCTTGAGCAAAAGAAGCTCAGGAGCAATGCCCAGGGCCTGAGTTCAAGCCTCAGGAATGGCAAAGACAAAAACAAAGCAAAACAACACATGTCTATGTTACACAAAATGGTATCAGCTATTTGCTTTATCATTTTTTGTCATGTGTCATTTATATTATAATTTATGACCATTTTGGGTTTCCAGAGTTAGGTTTCCAGAAGAAGCAGCAGATTTCTCATTTTAGCTGGCATCTTCCTGTGGTGGTCTTGTTTTTTTTTGTTTTTGCTGAGAGGGAGAATGCAGCCAGTAAATTGGAACTTATTTAGGCAACACAGTTCTTCAGCAATTGAGGAGAGCTTCAGAAAAGATGACAGCGCTGAGGAATTTCATTACATTTATTCAACCTGAAACTAAAACAAATAAAAAAGGGAAACAGCTTATTCCTGTTATTTTGACTTCCTCTTATTGTGTCTCCCTGCATGTGTTAGCCTTGTGATTTTGGATTAATCAGAGGTTATTTCTAGTTAGCCTTTTAAAGAGGACAGTAAAAAAAAAAAAAAGCAAAGGAATACATAAAAGTTTTACTTTGAACTAAAACCTGAGCTCTCTTATGTTTGCCATGTCAGTCTAGCTACTTGTAGGAGTGATTTGGGAGATAGTAGGAAACTATCTTGTATGCTTGCTGGAACCCTTAATAGAAAGATGGCCCTGGGAATTTCATTATATTAAAAATTGTGTCCTGTGTAGAAAAGCATAGAAATATATCTCTTTTATAAAACTTCGTATTTTGAAGGATGTTTCTTGAACCACTGTTGAATACAATATAGGAAAATTATAAACAACCTGATTGTGCATCAGTCAGTCTGGCTGAGTAAATTGGCATATTATATACTTTCTTCCCCTGGGACCAGGGATTGAACCTAGGGCCTCACATTTGCTAGGCAGGCACTCAAGCACTCTTACTACTTGAGTTACTCTCCTAACTACAATTTTTTAATGCTGCAAAATAATTATTATGATTGAGATCTCTAAGGCAAATTGAAAACTTGCAGAAAAGTTTTGCAGAATGACTTATATAATATATGATTTAATTTTATACCTCACTGTATACATATATGATTTGAAATATACTGGGAGAATAATATACTCCTCATAGTGAAAGCTTTTGGGGAAGAAGGATAAATTGGTTAGGAAGGCCCTATCTATATAGGCTAAAATTTTAAAGAGAAAATATTCACTTACTAGTGATGAATTTTTTAATTATATTTATAATATAAGTAAATATAAGTAATATAAGAAATATAAGTAAAGGGTCTGGGAATATTGCCTAGTGGTAGAGTGCTTGCCTTGTATATACATGAAGCCCACATATATAGAAAAAGCCAGAAGTGGCGTTGTGGCTCAACTGGTAGAGCACTAACCTGAGCAAAAAGAAGCCAGGGACAGTTCTCAGGCCCTGAGTTCAAGCCCCAGACTGACAACACACACATGTGCGGGCACACACACACACACAAAAGATAAGTATAAACCAGGCACCAGTGGCTCACACCTGTAATACTAACTACTCAGGAGGCTGAGATCTGAGGATTGTGGTTGGAAACAGCCTTGGAACAAAGTCTGTGAGAGTCATCTCCAATTAACCATCAAAAGTGGAGCTGTGGCTTAAGTGGTAGAGTGCTAGCCATGAGTACAAAAGGCTCAAGGACCATGACCCAGGACCTGAGTTCAAGCCCCAGAACTGGCTCTCGTGTGTGTGCACGCATACACATGTACACACACACAACAATTATGAGCAGTGGAATGACAAGAAGTTGGGGGAAAGGCCTTATTTTTAGTTAATTTAGGCTATTCACATAAGTCTGTATAATTTAAAAGTACAGTTACTGAAGTAAAGACATGATAGCATGCCAAGGGAAAACATGAGCTTTTTCCTCACAGTACCCCAGAGTTCCCCCAAAAGATCAACAAATAAATTTCTCATTAATTTTCAAATTCTGCTTTTTTACTAAAGATATTTTTCCAAAGCAAATATTTTTCCATGGGTTTTACACTCTTAAATAAAACTGGCAACATATGTTTGAACAATTACATAATTAAAATTTCATGAAATTTTGTTTTAGTAAGAAATCTACAATTTGTGTTAGTTCATAATATTCTATTGCTTAACAACACAAAAAGCATTTTCTGGGCAGAGAAATAGAAATAGATTCTAGTGGTGGGTGGGTATTTACAGGAGGATTGGGCTTACGAGAAGGATGAAGGATATTGAATAGGATGGAAAGAGATGATTTGCAGCTATGAAAAATAGAATGGAACTTCTTGAAGTTGTTTTAAGAAAGGGAGGAAAGGAGCCAGGAAAGTGATAGAGAGGTGAAATTGATTGGAATATGTTGTAAGTGTATGGAAAGGTAAAGTGAACCCTATATAACTAATGTAAGCTAATTTAATAAAACAGAGGAAGCCAGCATTGGGGATGCGGAATTTACAAATTACCTTTTCATCATAGTCTATGAACTGCAAATTTTCTAGTTCTGAATGTTTGTTTCCTGTTAACAAGTAGAAAGAGAGGGAGCCAAATACTTTCCACCTCAGAAATCAACCACTCGGTTCTGCAATGTATGTTACTTACAGAAAATTGAAATCTAATCCAAACTGTCTGTTCAAGAAGACTGAATTAATTGGAACAAATGAGCATGTGACTGTGTTGTTCTTAAGTTGGTCTAAGTATTATTGTGTTGTTACTGAGCTCGCCAATCAGATTACTGATTGGAAATTTCTAAGAGATTTCATTCACTTAATATGACTTTTTTTTCCTATAGAAACCATCCTAAGTTAATGTTATACTCCCTCTACTCCAGAGCCTATCGTCTCCCAACTCCATGAGTTACTCCTGCCTTCTTTTAGCTCTTCACATTCTTCCTTTTGTAACTTCTAATCAATCCAAAGCCAATCTCTTCATTCTGTTCTTTTTAAAAAGTTTGCTCCTAGCCTGGTGCTGGCAGCTCATGCCTGTACTCCTAGCTACTCAGGAGGCTGAGATCTGAGTATGGCAGTTCAAAGCCGTCCCAGGCAGGAAAGTATGTGAAACTTTTACCTCCAAATGACCAGCAAAAATCCAAAAGTGAAGCTGTGACTCAAGATGTAGAGAGCTAGTCTTGAGTACAAAAGCTCAAGGACAGCTAGTCCAGTCCCTGAGTTCAAGCCCCTGGACTGGCAAGCCCCTCCCCCCAATAAAAAGACTGCTCAGAATCCTGTCTTCATTGTGAGCTGCCACACACTCTCTCCTTTCTTTACACTCAGGCATTTAACTATCATGTGTAGTCTGCCTCCAGTTTCTTCCAATCTCTCATTTCTGTTTTGCTATTACATACTGTTGTATACAAATTTCACCTTCTAAAATGAAAAGTAACCTCTACATTATTTCTATTTTTTATGATGCTGGGGATTCAACCCAGGATATGACAAACAATAGGCAAGTACTCTGTTACTCGGCCATATCCCCAGACCTTAATGCATTTTTTTTAGCTAATTAATCTTTCACTAAGATTGTTTATCCTCTTACTTTTTGTATTCTTTCCTTATCTTTTTTTTTTTTTTTTTTTTTTTTTTTTTGCCAGTCCTGGGCTTGGACTCAGGGCCTGAGCACTGTCCCTGGCTTCTTTTTGCTCAAGGCTAGCACTCTGCCACTTGAGCCACAGCACCACTTCTGGCCGTTTTCTATATATGTGGTGCTGGGGAATCGAACTCAGGGCTTCATGTATGCAAGGCAAGCACCCTTGCCACTAGGCCATATTCCCAGCCCTCTTTCCTTATCTTGATCTCTCATAGACCCTGCTTTTTCTTCCACGTATCTCTTATATTTGATGACTTCTGCAACTGCATAAAGTGTCCTTTCCTATGATTGTTATGGTATGCTGCTCCAGAATCTCTCAGTACATTTTATAGTAGAGTTGTTTTGATTCGGGGTATTATTATGTATAGCCCATGTTAGTCTGCTTTCACCACTGCAGTCCTAGGATTTTAGGTGTACACCACCAAGTCCAGCCACCCTTTGGATTTCTAAGATTGTAAAAGGCAGAAGCTTTTAAATCTAGGCATTATGGCATGTGCTTGTAATGGTAACACTTATAAGACTTGGGCACAAGAATTTTAAGTTTGAAGTCAGCCTTGATTATACGTAGTGTTGTTCTCTCTCTCTCTCTCTCTCTCTCTCTCTCTCACACACACACACACATACACACACACACACACACACACACACACACACACACACACACAAATCCCAGCCAGGCACTAGTAGCTCATGCCTAATAATTCTAGCTACTCAGGAAGCTGAGATCTGAAGCTCTCTAGTTGAATCTAGGCTGGACAGACAAATCTGAGAGATTCTCATTCCCACAAAGCCAGAACTGAAGGTATAGCTCAATTGGTAGCATACCAGCCATGAGTGACAAAGCTGTGTAAAGCTGGGCACCAGTGGCTCACTGTATAATCCTAGCTACTCAGGGTTGTTGCTCAAAGCTAAGCTCAGCAGGAAAGTCCATAAGACTCTTGACTCCAGAAACCAGAAGTGGAGGTGTTTGCTCAAGTGGCAAAGTGTAGCTGACAGGAAAAAGGCTCCAGGGAGGGCTGGGAATATCTAGTAGTAGAGTGCTTGGCTAGCATACTTGAAACCCTGTATTCGATTCCTCAGCACCACATAACAGAAAAAGCCAGAAGTGTCACTGTGGCTCAAGTAGTAGAGCACTAACCTTGAGCACAGAGAGGTTAGAGGATAATGCCTAGGCCCCAAGTTCAAGCCCCAGCACTGGCAAAAAAAAAAAAAAAAAAGACTCAAGGACTGTGTCCAATTCCTGAGTTCAAACTCCAGGACTGGTACAAAAAAAAAAGCTGATGAAAGTTCAAGGCCCTGAGTTCAAGCTCCAATGCTAGCACCAAAAGAAAACAAACAAAAAAAAAAACCCTTGAGATGAAGAGGTAGCTCAGTCATAAGAATGCCTAGCAAGAAGGCAGCCCTAGATGATTTGATCCAGCCCAGCAAAAAAATACAGTAACAGCTCCTTCTATCTTTAGTCGTGAATCCTATCTACTTCTTGATACCACAAGCAGTAATTCTTTTTTTTTCTTGTATTACTGTATTACTTTGTGTGTATAAATTTGTCTAAATGGTATGGTGTTATGCAGCTTATGCTGTGTCTTGTTCTTGTATTTACTGTGCCTCTGAGATTCATCGTGTTGCCTGTGTGCACAGAATCTATTCCTTCTACTTCTTGGGTCATGCTCCATGGTATACATTTAATTTATATTGATCCTGTTATATGGCTTTGTATCTATACTTAGCATTTTGTAATATATCTAACATATGTACTGCATATGTTAGCATGAATGAGTAATACAGGTCTTCTCTCCTAAATAATATATGCTAATTAAATGTTAAAAAAATAAAACCAAAACCTCCCCCCAAGATTTTCTTCTTAGTCCTATCTCATCTTAACATCTTCACTTTTTTTTAGTGATCCCATTGGATCCCCCATATCTAATCAAGTTTCAATACCTGTGAGTTCTAGCTCTAGAATACTCTACATGTAATCTCCCGCTCCATCCTATATTTTGGCTTTAGATTCTCATTGTTCCTTGATTGGTCAGTGGATCTAGCTTCCTATAAGAGAAAGGTTAGGACCTATGAGTTTACCTTGAATGTTTTCAACTCTCAAGTTTTAAGAGAAGTTTACTGAGTAAGGTTGTTTAATTTACTGTTGTCAGTTCCCATTCAGTTATGTTATTTATATCTCAGTCTGAACTAAGGAACAATTTGTTCTTCAGACAGGAAATCATTGTTTTGTGTTTGCAGTCATTTTTGTAGTAAAGCATACAAATATCTGGGATATGTGCCTTTGTCCACACTGTTGAATTCATATAGAGAAAAAGCTTTTAATCCTTTATTAATTTTTTCTTTCTTTTTCTTTTCTGCCAGTCATGGGACTTTGAACTCAGGGCACCATCCCTGAGCTTCTTTTTGCTTGACTACCACAACACCATTTTTGCCCAAGGCTAGCCACACAGCACCACTTCTGGCTTTTTCTTTTCTTTTCTTTTTTGCCAGTCCTAGGGCTTGGACTCAGGGCCTGAGCACTGTCCCTGGCTTCTTTTTGCTCAAGGCTAGCACTCTACCTCTTGAACCGCAGTGCCACTTCCAGCTTTTTTATGTGGTGCTGAGGAATCCAACCAGGGTTTCATGCATGCTAGGCAAGCACTCTACCACTAAGCCACCTGCCCAGCCGTCCTATTTTAATTTTTAGTTGATACTTTATCTTAGTGTCCTTTCCTGTGAGGTGGTAGAGCACTAGCTGAGCAATCATCTGCTTTTCTTGACTACTTATGAGAACTTTGTGAGCTCAGAAAAAAAAATTATACAGATCCTTCTACCCCCACAGTGCTGAAGATTGAACATAGGCCTCACACATGCTAGACAAGCACTCTGCTCTGTTATATTCTTTCAAGCACCATGGTGTGTTTTTTTAAGTATCATATTGCTCTTCTTTCTTCTTCTAGCTGAGTAAATACAAAATATTGTTTCCTAGACTTTTCTGCTAAAGACCTGATAAGATTCAAGTGAGATTGTCAAGCCCTTAGTTAAAGCCCCAGTACTAGCAACAAAATAAAGGAGGAGAAGGAGGTAGAATCCTTTAATTTTGAGTCCTTGTCTGTCTGAATGACTGCTGGTTGGAACTGATTGGCTACTACTTACCTCCCTTTATATAAGGTCACAATGACAATAGAAATTGCTACCTTCCATCCTATAACTTGTGATATGGCATCTGTCATTATACTGTGTTCTACCTCCTGTTATTGGCACGTACCATTACCCTGTCCTTGGTTTTATTTGCCTACCCTGATAATCTGCCACCAGGGTATGGCTCTCAAACTATTGCTGGGTCCCTTTTTCATTATTTTGCCCTTTCTTCTCCCCCAACTTTGTTTTTATTACTCGATAAGCTTGTAAATGTGAACACTTTCAACTTCTCAGTCAAGCTAAGGACTTTGGCTTCAGCAGCTTGCATGTTTCCTTGAAGTATCCACGTAACAGAACCTTAACTCTGTAGAAGAAAAATAATGGGATTTACCTCTTATTTATTGAGCTCTTTTTTAGGGCTAGTGATCGAACCGAAAGCTTTCCACCCCACCCATGCATTCTTTTTAAATGCTTTAGTTTCTATGTTCTCTGGTAGTGCATAATGAAAGAGTCTAAGCCTATCTCTAATACAGAAGTTTTTTGAGTTCATAAATTGGTTAAGGATCATACTGTGGGCTGAGTCTCACTATGTAATACTTCAGAGACAGCTTTGGGTCATGTGCCTCTTCTTAACCACCAGCTCTTGGTGTTTCCTGTAATTCATTAAATCACTGATAGTCCTATTTATCTCCCAGGACCCACCTACTTCCAGGGTTGGCCTTTTCCTTCCTATTCCTTAAGCCTGTAAGGAACTTTCTTCGCCTTAGAAAGTTTTGACCAAGTACTTGGTGTTTCTCTAGACATGAATGATATTTAAACAAGTACAGGCTGCTTGTTCATTGCTGCTTTTAAACCTAGACATAAAATCTGGCCATTTTAAACACTTTGAGGATAGGAGACTGCCTCTTACATAGTCAAATCTGTATTCCCTTATCATCACCCATGTAATTTATCAGTCTTATTACCCTCCAAGAATTAAGTCTAGGGCTGGGAATATGGCTTAGCAGTAGAGTGCTTACCTTTCATGCATGAAGCCCTGGGTTCGATTCCTCTGCACTACATAAACAGAAAAAGCCAAAAGTGGCAATGTGCCTCAAGAGGTAGAATGCTAGCCTTCAGCAAAAAGAAGCCAGGGACAGTGCTCAGGCCCTGAGTTCAAGCCCCAGGACTGGCCAAAAAAAATTTTTTTTCTAATAAAAAACATTCAAGGTATGTCTACCCCTGAACCATCTATATGTCTAGAGAATTTTCCTAGACTTCTCCATTGACATTTTGCTTGTCTAACAGTAACAGAGAAGGTATTGGAGGGTTTTGGTTCGTTTCTTACATATTTTATATATCTGATGTTATACCAAACCTCTCCTGGTTTTGTAAAGTTTTCTAATATTTATTAGTTTAAAATAAAACAGTAATATCAGTGATCACTTCCAATAGAATTTGTATATTTCTTTAAAAGCAGGAATCGGGCTTCTTGGATTCTGTATTTTATTGTGGTGTTTCCATATTTCGTTGACAGAGACTTTACATTGTGACCTGAGGGACACACCAATACACGTGTGTGTCCACATACCTATAATTGTATCATAGAAGAAAAGTTCCTCAAAATAGTGTTCACCTAGAATGTCTAGTACTCTGAAGTATTCTGTTCTATTTCTATATATTTGAGGCAGGAAAGGTGTTGCCAAGGATTGAATATAGGGTTTTTGTGGTTTTTTTTTTAACATGCATTTTTAACCAAGCATTCTACCATCGACACCCACACTTACTTCTTGTATTTCTTTTTCTTCTTTTTTCTGTTTGGTCTGGTTCATTTGATTTTCTTGAGATAGACTCTCATTATCTAGTTTAACTAGCCTAATACTGTGATCCTCTTATCTTAGTCTCCAGGAAGCTAGGGGAATGAATAGACATATGCCATTACACTGGCTTGTATTTCATTTTAAGCTTCCAATTAAGACCTAATCAATTGAAATGTATTACTACAAAGTTTTGGGGAATATATGCTATGTATTAATCAACTAACGTATTCAGTTATTTTATACCATTTACATTTCTTCTCACTTAGCTTTGTGACTTTAAGAAAGTTGTGTGTTACTATCTAGTTTCTTCTGTAAAATGGAGGCAATAGTGACATCTACTCAAGGGGAATTAGGTTGGATTTGTAAAAACTAAATATACTGCTTGGTACATAATAAGTAAGTTGAGGGAAATTGTTGTTAAAATTTCTTAAGTGCTATGGTTCAAGCCTATAATCCTAGCTACTTGGGAGGCAGAGATTAGAGCATTGCATTTGGAGCCCAGGCAAAAAGAAAAAAAAAAGTTAGCAAGGCTCCATCTCAACCAATGGCAGGGCCTACTGACACACACCTGTCATCCCTAGTGACTAAGGAAAACACAAATTAGAGAATCATAGCCCAGGCTGGCGCAGGCATAAAGCAAGGTTCTACCTTGGAAATAAGCAATACACATGACTTAAGTGGTAGAGCACCTGCTTAGTAAGTATGAGGTACTGAGTTCAGTCTTCAGTACCTGATATAGATTTATATCACAATGTGATTTAAACTTCCCGTCTCTTTGAGATATACTGTATATAAAACATGTATTGCAGTATACCTTAATTTTAATTATACGTTACATTTTTAAACTAGACATAATTTAGAATAAAATGCATGGATCTCTGGCGTTTATTTAATTCAGTGAGTTTGGACACATACATCATGTAGCCCACACTTAGTCAAGACAGGAAGTACATGCCTATCACAACAAGAAGTCACTATGTGCCTCCTTTGGCCCCTGACTCCAAAGCCAACCACCATTTCGATTTTTTTCACTGTAGTTTATCTCTTGTAAAACTTCATCTAAATAGAATCATATAGAATATATTCTATTCTCTTGTTGATTGATAGTTTATTTACAGTTTGGTGCTATCATGAATAAGGCTGCTGTAGACAGTTGGGTCTTTTTGTAGATGGCATATTTTCATTTCTCTTACATTAATTCTTAGAAGTAGAATTATAGCTAGTTTTAATGAAAAATTTCCAGATCAGTTTCCAGAATAGTTGTTTCACTTTATTATTCTTACAAGTAACATGAGAGTGTTCTACTTGTTCTTTATCTTTTCCAACATCTAGGATTCATAGTCTATAATTTCATTCTCATGACTATTTTACTGTTTTGATTTGTATGTACCTCCTTAATTACTAATGAGTTGAGCACCTCTTCATTTGCATTTCATCTTTGGTCTGTGGTGCATCTCTGCTTTTTGTGGGTGGTTTTTGGTAGCTATTGACTTTCACTGGAAAAAGGATTGAGGGCAGGGGTTGATGCTCAGTATTAGAATACTGGCATAGCATCCATGAGGCCCTGGCTTCAGTCACTAACATTGCCAAAAAAAAAAGAGGCAGATAGAAAGTAAGATTAGAACATGCTCAGTTGGAACAAATGTGCTGCTCTAATGAGACATGTTGATAATGGGCGGGGGGCAGTGCACATGCAAAGGTAGGGCTCAGTGGGAAATTTCAGTGTGGGTATTGTTCAGTTTTGCTGTGAACCTGAAACTGTTCCCACAAGTGAAGCACTTTAAATTTGGTACTTTAATATCCTTAATTATGTTCAGAGCATTCTCTACCAGTTTTTGGTTTTTTAATACTGTTTAATTTCAAGACACGTTTTCTTCCTGAACTAAAAAAAAGACAGCAAAAAGGCAAAACATTCAACACATTTAATTTCAATTTCATTAGCACTTTTCACAAGACTTTTTGGAATATGAATGTTGGAACCTCTTCATTATGTTTACTCATATTCTTATTTCAACAAGTAGACTACTAGCTAAAAGTGCCACACTTGTAGTTATTTGGATTAAAACTCATTTTTAGTCTTGAATAGAATTTTTAACACTTTAGCAAATAAATCACCTATCCTTTTTAAAAAATTTTTATTATCAAACTGATGTACAGAGAGGTTACAGTTTCATATGTTAGGCACTATACATTTCTTGTACTGTTTGTTACCTCAAAATCACCTATCCTTAAATGATTGCTTTTATAGATACCTGTGCTTGCAGATTGCCTCAAGGGAATTTTTGAAGTTGATTCTACTTCAGAGTCAATCAAAATACTTTTTAAGTCATAAAAATTTTCTCTTTACTTTTATATTAGATTTTGTACTGTTTTCTAGAATTGGGGTTATAGCTCAGAGGCAAAGCACTAACCTAGCATCCATTTCTGGCACTACACACACACACACACACACACACACACATATTATACCATTTTCAAAATTAAAAATTTAAGGGCTGGGAATATGCCCTAGTGGTAAAGTGCTTGCCTCGCATACATGAAACCCTGGGTTCAATTCCTCAGCACCACATTTGTAGAAAAAGCTGGAAGTGGTGCTGAGTGGCGCTGTGGCTCAAGTGGTAGTGTGCTAGCCTTGAGCAAAAAGAAACCAGAGACAGTGCCCAGGCCCTGAGTTTAAGCCTCAGGACTGGCAAAAAGTAAAATAAAAGATAAAAATTTAATTCAAGTGAGGCAAAGACCAAATCTTCTTCCATCAATAAATCTATGTTTCTTTCAACAAGTAGTAGAAATTTTAGAAGAAAAAAGAATGATATACACATCTATAATCTCAGCTACTCAAGAGGAATATCATCATATAAGGTCAACTCTGGGGCAAAAAGCCTACCAGATCCTGACTGAAAATAAACAGGGCTAGAGAGTAAGGAAGGGAAAAAGAGGATATCAAAGGAAGGTGGGGAGGGATGGGAGCATGGTAGACAGGGGAAACACCGTTAGATTACAAATACATACTGATTCAAAAATAAAATCTTGTATATTTTGAGAAAGAATGGGGGCCTGGAAGCATGGCTCAAGTTGTAGACCATCTATCTGCTTAGCAAGGACTAGGCCCTGAGTTTAAATCCTCTACCACCCAAAATAAAGAAAAACTTTAAAACAAGAATATTCATATAATATTGTTATCTTTATAGAGAAGAGTTGTTAGAAAGCTGTTTAGGTGCCTTTTTTGTTTTGTTCTTGAGATAGGATCTCTCTGTATCCCAGGCTAGCTTCAAACTCATGAATCTTGGAACTACAAGCATGTGCTCCTACACTTATCTCAGACAGCTTTTTATAGTTCATCAGGGACTCCAGAATGTGACATACTTTACAATTAACAAATTCAACTTGTATATAATAACAGTCCCTTTTAACATGTTTTGATAGCATTAACAAAAAATCAAGTCTATGTCAAGGACTAAATAACATGTTTGGTTTTTAACAGAAGTATTAAGTTTTTTACATTTTGCTTTTTAAGGCTTACAAGGTTAGCACTGCTGATTGCTTTCAAAAATATTACTTCAGAATTGAATTATTAACATAGAAGATGTCTCCTACTATCTAATATAGCATGGTACCAGCCCAAGTCTTAAAAATAAAACCTTATGGTTGAATATAAACCCTTTATAAAGTAAGCCTTAATTCTTTCCATTTAGGTTTGGTATCACTTTTCATATGAGTGATTGATAATCATCCAAAAAATAAAGAGACTATTTCCTTCCTTGAGATTGGGATACATTCTTGCCATGCACTTTATATTGTGAAGGAAAAGGTGATTACTTGCTATTTCTTTGAGGAGTGGTGAGAGGGTTGAGACAGTCTTACTAGATAGTTCTGGCTGTACTTGAACTTGTGATTGTCCTTCCTCTGCCTCTTGTGTGCCTTGCTATATTTTATTTTGATGTTAATAATATGGGTAAAACTTTGGGAGTGCAAATATGGTATATTCTAAAGCTAGGTGATTTTATTTTAAGCTGTCAGTAGTGGAGTGTTATTCAGCCTGTGACAGTAAAAACAAGTGAGTAGTAGATGACTAGTATGTTTTGTCTGCTGCCAAATCTGTCTAGCAAACCAGTTGTTTTCCTTTTTGCTGTTTTCTGACAAGTTCAGTTAAACTACATATTTCCATTGATGTAAAAATATTAAAAGTGCAAGAAATTGGTCAATTTTAGCTTTATTGTTAAACTTCCTCAAAACTCAAATCAAGATCATGTATATTTTCTTATATATCAGCTAGAATGTTACTATATTATTTTTTTCTTAGCATTAGCTATACAGCAGGGACTTTTATTGTGGCATATCCATCCCCAATCACTAACCCCCCCCCATCACTGTTTATTACCCTCTTCCCCTTCTTAATATAACTTTAACAATTTCATTAATATGTTATTAGAGCCCAGCCTTGATAGTCTTGATTATGTCTCCACGTTGTAACCACATAACTAAATGATAGTGATAGCCTATCTTGTCATGTGCCTTGTATAAGGCAGCCCCCAGAAATCTCAGTCTCCACATATTCTCTCATCCTTGTGTAGGCCTCTCCTGAACATTCTAGAATTGATCTGTCAATAATAGAGCACATAAAAGTAATGATTAGGTTATGAAAGTCACCGAGATGCTCATCTTTGTCTTTTGCTTAAGTGTGTCCTCCCTTCCACCTTCCTTTTCCTCCCTCTCTCTCATTACTTGCTGTGTAGGAAGACGAAGCCTGTGCCAGCTACCATGAGAATAAGCTTAGACATGCACTTGTTAGCCTACTTCATGACTTCAGATGATGGTAGCCTTATGAGACTCTTATCCAGAATTACCTCTCCCAGATTCCTGACTCAAAAACCATGAGATAAAAAAATGTTTATTATTAAACCTGCTAAGTTGGGAGCGAGGGAGGATTTGTTATACATAATAGACAACAAGTACACCATTGAAGCTCTTTTAATTCCTTAAATTGTAACATTTTTTATTATTACTAGTTACAGTGTCCAACCTATATAATCCATATACTTCACCTAATTTGAGCCATTACATTGATGATTAAAAAATACCATATTCTATCTCATATTTTTGAAGGGTTTGATATAATATAGACATTGAATTCACCTTTTTCTATATTTGGCCCTAATATTAGCATATACTTAAGATCTACTGTGTTACAAGGAGTCTTTTAAAAGTTATTCTACAAATCTTTTTTACTTATAGGTGAAGCCATCTATTTTATAACTTGTAATTACTATGCAAATAACTGAAGAATTACTATGAAGTACTTCAAAAGAAAATAGACAGCCTAACAACTGTTCTCAGGCTGAGACCTCACCAAAGAAGCCCTTTGTCTATTACTCATGATGCTGATGCTTATTAATTATATGGAATAATCATAGTGTGGGTTTTAAAAAGTCATATTTTTAGGATTAGTTAACTATATGCTCAAACCCGAGAGACAGCTTTTCAGCAGGTCTGATGTCAAAGTCGTGAATTGTAGTCCTGCCTTCTCGTCTCCCCTCAACTTTCTCCATGGTGTTCTGGAAAGAAAGGAAGGTCACTAAAATTCAGGCTTTTTTCCCCCACTTCATTTTTTCCCTTATAAGCCTTACAAATATTAACCATACAAAAATGGTTGTCATAAATAAGAAATGGGACAGAAAAGTGGTATTTCAGCTGCTTAAAAGTTTCCCTTTCCCTTTTGTGAAAATGTGTTTCTAAATATAAATCTGCCTTAGCATATTAGTATCTGTCAATAGCATTCATTGAATCCTTTGTGATTAATACCTGAGTTTAAAGGAACATGTTCTTAGTGAATGAAAATCATTATTTGATTCTACTGCTTGTAAAAATTGCATCTAGCTTGCTGGGTGCTGGTGGCTCATGCCAGTAACCTTAGCTGCTCAGAAGGCTAATGTCTGGTTTGAAGCCAGCCCAGGAAGGAAAATTCATGAGACTGCTATCTCTAGTTAACTACCAAGAAGCCGGAAGTGAAGCTTTGACTCATGTAGAACACTAGCTTTCAGGGGGGAAAAAAACACAACAACTCGGGGACAACTAGGCGCTAGTGGCTCACACCTATAATCCAAGACCAAGATCTGAGGATCAGAGTTTGAGCCAGCCCTGGCAGAAGAGTCTGTAAGATGCTTATCTCCGAAAAAGCCAGGAATAGCACTATGGCTCAAGTGGTAGAACACTAGTTTTAAACAAAACTAGGGACACAGCCAAGGCCCTGAGTTCAAACCCCAAGACCGCTACAAAAGAAAAACACCTGGCATGAATCATGATGGCTCAAGTGATAGACCCTGTGTTCAGACCCTAGGACCACAAACAACAAAACAAAATTATGTCTCAGAGAACTGTCTTTTGAACTTCTTCCCACGTTCGTTTACTCTCTCTCCCAGTATGTATATGTGTATGTATATACACAATATTTATATTTATGTACACATATACATAAAGATAACTATATAGTTATATATAATAACATGGTTATATGTATTATTGGGATGATTATTAACTTCAGCATTTCTCTGTGTGTCTGTTACGTAAGCATCATTCAAGTGCTCCCATAATGTAGCAAGAGGATGGCTAGAGTCAGACTAAATGAGAACCAGGACTTGTTTTTTGTTTTTGAGATACGGTCCCAGTATATAGCATAAGCTGGCCTTAAACTCTAGATCTTCTTGGTGTACCACCAGGCCCTGGCTTAAAACACAGGGCTTCTAACTCTACTTTACACATTTGGCACTGATGACAACACAAATTTATACATAAAGCTAAGTGAGGGGCTGGGGATATAGCCTAGTGGCAAGAGTGCCTGCCTCGGATACACGAGGCCCTAGGTTCGATTCCCCAGCACCACATATACAGAAAACGGCCAGAAGCGGCGCTGTGGCTCAAGAGGCAGAGTGCTAGCCTTGAGCGGGAAGAAGCCAGGGACAGTGCTCAGGCCCTGAGTCCAAGGCCCAGGACTGGCCAAAAAAAAAAAAAAAAAAGCTAAGTGATTTCTGGGATGTACACTTGGGCAGTTGGACAGAGCAAAAGCATCAGAGTTTCAGCACTGAAATATATTTCTATGTTAAAGTAAGTCCATGTTTGCATTATTTTCTTGAGGGTTCTTTTACATTAAAGCATTGAGTTTTTAATCCTACTCCATATTAATGTATGGCAATGCTAAGAAAATATAGTGATGAAATCATTTTTAATGGATTCATGAGTTTTCATAATAGGTGTAACTTAAAATCTTTAAATCATATGGTATACATTGCTATTTTATTGTTGGTTTGGTTTGGGTTTTATTGAAAAAAATCTTGCTTCAGAATGGCAGTCTTGCTTCAGATTGACCTCACACTGGAAATCTTCTAGTTTTAATTTCCTATGAGCTTATACCACCACAGATAGCTTCTTTGGGGTGATTTTTTTTTTTTTTTTAGAAAGTTCTATGTCAAACTGCATTTTGTTGTAAAACATCTAAAGAAACTAAGGTCTATATCAATGTTACTTTGTTCAACTGCATGTAATATATGATGTTCATAGGAAATAGCATTAATGTTCTTCCTAGTGGAGATAGGAAAAGTGTATCTTCTCAGCCACCTTCTGATCCTTAGGCCTCTGACTTGCAACCAGGCTCTAAGCATAAACCTTATATCCCCTTCTCATGTTGTCTCTCATCCTGAAACTCACCAAGCTCCAAAAGAGAGCAGGACAATGAAAGACAGCAGCTGAACAGAAACTCCTACCAAGTAGCTGGTAGCAAGTAGAAGGGATCTTTGTCTGTACCTCTTACGGTGAGTGCCTTTGCCCTCTTGACTCACCTACCACATAGTTAAGTGCCATATGCCCTGGGTCACGGTCAGACTTGTTTTTAGCATCCTTTACATATGTGACCGTACCTTCTTTCCATCTGGTAAAACCATAAAGTCTTTATGGTTAACAGTTTGAAAATACAAATGCCATAAAAGAAAGAAAAAGTAGCAACATACGCAGAGACAATGAACCTGGCAGTGAGGGTCGCAGCTTCAGAGCCAGGCTGCCCAGGTGTGTGTGCGTTCTGACAGCCTGCTAGATGAGTATGCTGGCCTCTCTGTAATGGTTTCCACATCGGCTTTATAGAGTTGTAAAACTTAAGTAAGGTAATATGACCATAAATACTTAGAACAAGGTCTAATACATTGTTAGCACTCTATAATTATTTGTGCTTGCAAGTATTGATAAACCATGCTCCCTTTCTCATGTAGTTTCTATATCTGGATGGCTCAATTTGATTTATAGTCAGAACATTAAACTTATACTAACACTCCCACCTTTGATTATAACTACTAGATGCCACATTCTTCATCTCAGTAGCTTCAAAAAACAAAATACTTATTTTTCCCCCTTTTTCTCAGGCCCAACACAGAGATACTTTCATTGAAGAACGCTATGGGAAATATAACATCAGTGATCCCCTAATGGCTCTACAGAGAGATTTTGAAACACTGAAGGAGAAAAATGATGGTGAAAAGCAGCCGGTGTGCACCAACCCGCTATCTATCCTTAAAGTGGTGATGAAGCAGTGCAAGAACATGCAGGAGCGCATGCTGTCCCAGCTCGCCGCTGCTGAGAGCAGGCACCGAAAGGTAGGTCCACCTTCCGGGCATTCACCCTGAGCTTGGTGACAACTCTAAATGAGGCCTCCTACCTTCTTGTCAGCTGCCAGTTTGCACAGTAATTTGGGGGGGGGGGGGGCAGGGAGAGGTGGTGGTAGTCAAAACACTTTAGATACAAAGGAGGAGAGCACAGGCTTTTCCAAATGTTAAATTTAGGAAACAGACCAGACACATTCTTTGGTGACATTCCTTCTCAGTATGTCACTCTAATACATTTGATTTTTTTTTTTTTCAGATCTTGATCATCCACAGTTTGGCAATAAGCTTGGGTTTAAACAAGCTTGTAGTTGAACAAAGTGTTCTCTGTTTGCTTACTTAAGTGATAAATAGAAAGATTAACAGGTATTTGGGGAATGCTGTATCCCAGCAAAGGGGGTGGGGAATGAAAATGAATTTACCTGACTACAAACACACGAGCCAGTAGATTGTTTTCACTTATTCCTAGTTTTGAGTTTTATCACATTTTATTGCTCATGAAACCATAAACAGTTCTTAGAGTTGTTTACCCTAAAGCTCTTCCACTCTATAAGGAAAGGGTGTGTGTGTGTGTGTGTGTGTGTGTGTGTGTGTGTGTGTGTCTGTGTCTGTGTCTGTGTGTCTGTGTGTCTGTGTGTTTCTGTCTGACAGCTCCTAAGTTGGGAAGGCAAACCTGTGCTTTTCTCTGTCTCATCTGAATGGAATTCTTGTGCTTTTGAATTTATTCGCTGGCTTGTTATTTGATGATTGCTAGAATTTATTTTTCTAAAAATTCCAAGTTTAGTTTTATACCAAAAAAGGCCGGGGGTGTTACAATGCATTTTGTAGGAAAAGTTTCATGTTTGGTGGACTTTTATGGTTTACCCATATTGGCTTGTCTACTTAAATTACATCTGATCAATTGCCCCATACTCTTGAATCTTGTCTGTGAGTTTTTTCTTTCCCTTCAGAATCCAAATGAAAGGCTCCTAATCATGAATGGCCTGTAGATGTCCCACAGTCCCCCAGAAAATAGACAGATTGTCAAAAGTTTACACGTTTTTGTGGGAAATGGATTTTTTCATGGCTTTAATCAAATTACCCAAGACCTCAGAGAGTTTTAACACCTAGTCTAGAATGAGGTAAATCTGAAAACAAGAATTAGTGGATTTAAGTGAGTTGCCTAAATTTGAGGAGGTCTTACATAATCCTCACAGAAAATACACAGCACACCTGATTGATTGTCAGGCCATGTTTATACGTTATCAAAGATAATTGAGTTGTGCTGTCTTAAGAGATCCTGCCCGTGGAAGATAGCATAACAAGTCAAAATTCCCTAGTACTGTATTTAAATGTTAAATGGTTTTAAGCAAGTAATATTTTGAAACTAAATCCCTATCTGTTCTTAAGTGTTTTATGAAAGTAGAATGCAGATTTCATTAGAAATCAAATGATACTTAGCAGTTTATAATTACGATGCTCATACTCCCAGTTTATGTCTATCCCTCTGGTATAGTTATTAAGAGTAACCCCCCCCATGGCTTTCAAAAACATTGATTTGAACAGTAAATGATATTGTAACAAATAAACGACATTCCCTAGTCTGTCACTTTCTCCATCCTCTTCAGTACTTAGAAGCAGCAACTTCTATCTTTTAACAATTTATTTTGGTGTCACCTTCATATTTACAAGTAATATACTATTGTCTCTTTATTAATCTTAAACATTATATTACTTGTTTTTATGGTGGTTTTATTTCTTATACCACATCGGCCACCCTTACCATCTTTCATAGACAAGTTTAATCATCCTTTCTCACCTCCCCCCACTTTTCTGTCCTATCTGGTATATCAAATCCTAATCTTGTCATGTTCTGTTTCTTCAGAGGATGAACATCTGTGGCTTATCCCTGGGGCTATAGGTACCTAGTCTCTTATCATTCTGTGTGCGAAATCAGCTTGAAGGAACAAGTAACTTCTGAAAATACAAAGCTTGAGCAAACCTCCCTGCTTTTTCATTGATGCTTATTTAGTACTTGTACACGTGGGTTTCATTATAGTATTTTCATGCGTGCATATAATGTCCTTTGAGTCAAATTCACCCCTCTATTCTTTCCTATCCCTTTCTCCCGTGTTTTAGAACAATTTCAGTGGGTTTCATTATGTTTTCATGAATGTGTATGGAGAACTTTTCATTGTGCTTCCCCCCCATGCACTTCTTCTTTTTAACCCTCCTTCCTTCTGGTCCCCATTACAACCAGTACCTCCATTTCACATCCATGTCCTTCATTTTATATTTTAGGTCTAGATTCTACGTATGAGAAAGAAGATGTGATATTTGTTTCTCTCAGTGTATGGCTTATGTTGCTTAATGTGATGATTTGCAGTTCCATTTTTCTGCAAATGACATCATTTCATTGTGATATTCTTTGAATGATTCTGTGTGTGTGTGTGTGTGTGTGTGTGTGTGTGTGTGTGTGTGTGTCCTAGTTGATTGACAGGCTGATTACATAGCATGGCTATTGTGAATAATGCTGCTACAAACATGGATGTGCAGGTGTCTATTGAAACACCTTATCACACACTGCTAACCACCACTGCCATCCCTTTTTCCTTTTTTGAAATGTTATTAAAAATTTCTTTTCTGCCAAAGTCTTTTTGTCTTTCTGAGATTTTACTCTTTTTGTTCCATTTCTGTAATTTTAGAGGGCTTTCAAAAGGGAGAGATGACCCACCATATTTAGCCAAAAGCTTATCTTTGCGCTGTTTGAAAATTAGATTTTTTTAAACCTAGAAGAAAATACACAAAAATATTTTTAACTTTAGAGAAGGGGGTAAATGTGCTTCATTTCCCAGAAAATTTCCATCTATTCATAAACATTTTTATGATGTAAAATCATGAGAAATGCTATTGGGATGCCATTGCTCTACCAGGGAGAGCATCTAGGCCCCTCTGGAGAAGCCACTGTGTAATCCATTGCCATTTAGAAGATTGTAAACTACAGGCAGGATACATGAGAACCGCATCTTTTAAGTTTGTTTTCTCTTTAAAAGTGAGCTTAATCCTCTAGCATCATGGTCATTGGAATAGGGGTAGTTACTTGAGAGGCCTTGGGAAAATCTCTATTTGTGATCCCCATAATTGAGTCTTTTTGCATGCAGAATGAAATCGAGTCACCTCTTTAAGTTAAGCAAGTCACATGAAATGCTCAATTGCAGGGCTCCTTTCTCCCTGTTGTCCCTATACTTTTTTTGTTTTGTTATATAATCCAAACTGACTTTAAACTCACCATCCATCCTCTGCCTGGTTCTTCAGTGCTGGTATTATCACCATGCCTAGCCTCAGGCTCCATTTGTGGTGCCCCCAGCGATTTGAGCATTACAGGGGCACCTAGGCTTTCTCGTGGCCCCTTCTTGCTCTGCTCCCATCTGGCCCCTGCACAAAACCACATTGCTTGCCATAGTTTTCCAGACTTTGTATTCATTCTTAGAAACTTTCTTAACTCTATAGCTCACTAATTGCTCTCTTCTCTCTGTTTACATACCATTCTGAATAGAATTCAAATAAAGTAAATATCTTGTTTTCTAGCACATAGCTTACATGTCTTCCACCCTACTAGACAGCATACTCCTTGAGGGCCTGGTTGGACTTCATTTGTTTGTTTATTCACTCTGGAACTATCTTAATTGTTTAGTTAAGCACTTAGTGTCCTAAGTGTGATTACTTGATAGTTTGAAATGAATTTTAAAAAATTCTTTAAAGGTGATTCTAGACCTGGAAGAAGAAAGACAAAGGCATGCACAGGACACAGCTGAAGGAGATGATGTCACATACATGCTGGAGAAGGAGAGAGAGCGGCTGACTCAGCAGGTAATTACAGTAAAGGGATCTCAGCAGGTGATTTCTCAGAAAAAGAAAAGGAAAGGTTTTGTGATCAAACCAGTCTGAGAATTACTAGATTAAACAATATTAAACAGATTTCTAAGTGTGCAGAATAGGGTATTTCACGTTTAGCAAGCTATGTTTTTATAAAGCTTTTGAAGTAAGGCCTCCAGTGAGAAACTCCGTGCATCTCACAACCTGTCATGCCTGCAACAGAAAGCTCAGGAAGTGGCATATAATCCTTATTGCCCACAGTATACATTAGTGTTCTTGTGTGGATGGGAGGTGGGGGCAGTGAGACATGGGGTGGGGGATGTGCATGCATGCAGGAGCTAGTACTGGGGCCAGAACTTAGGGCCTCAAGCTCTCACGTGGCTTTGTGCTCATAGCTGGCGCTCTACCACTTGAGTGATGCCTCAAGTTTCTCTATTTCATTTTTCTTTTCATTCTGACCATAGCTCACTAAATTGATTTTCCTCGTCCACTAATAGGTCTCAGAATTTGAGAAACACTGACTAAAAAAAAAAGAGTTCTCTTGACCCATTCCTTCTCAGATCCTTCGATCTCCATGCAATAATGTTAAAAGATAAAAATAGTACATGTGTATAGAGTATCAGTCAAACTGGGTGCTGGTGGCTCGAACCTGCAATCCTAGCTACTCAGGAGGCTGAGATCTGAAGATCTCAGTTCAAAGCCAGCCTGGCAAGAAAGTCGAACCTGTCATCTGCAGTTAGCCACCAAAAGCCAGAAGTGGAGCTATGTTTCAAGTGGTAGAGTGCAAGCCTTGAGCACAAGAGCTCAGTTCAAGACCTAGGACAGGCACCAAATAAAAAGTTTGAGTCAGATCCAAGTATAGTGGTATATAACACTAATCCTAGCACTTACAGGTTGAAGTAGGAGGATTAAGAGTGCAAAATCATGCCAGGTGCCCATGGCTCTTGCCTGTAAACCTAGCTACTAAGGAGGCTGAGATCTCAGAATCACAGTTGAAAGCCAGCCCAGGCAGGAAAGTCCATGACACTCTATCTCCAGTTAACCACCAGAAAACCAAAAGTGGTGCTGTGGCTCAAAGTGGTAGAACACTAGACTTGAGCTGAAGAACTCAGGGACAGTGCCTAGGCCCAGAGTTCAAGCCCCATAACCAACAAAAAAAAAGAGGGGATGGGGTGCAAAATCAGCCTTAGTTATATAACAAGTTCTATCTCCAAAAACTAAACAAAAAAAAGACAGAGGCTGTTGGAGAGGAGTATGATTAGGTGCAGCGGCACACACCTGTAATTCCAACTACTCGGGATGCAGAGACAAGTTTCTCTTCCAAGGCCAGCCAGGACAAAAAGTTAGGGAAATTCTACCTTCATTAGTAAGTTAAGTGTACATGGTGATGTAGTCCAATCATGTGGGAGCCCATAGACAGGAAGAGGACAGTCTAAGGCCAGCCATGTGCAGACATGAAACTATCAAAAAAGGCAGAAGAAGGGCTGAGGGTGGGACTCAAGTGGGAGAGAACACTTACCTTTTGTGTATGAGAATGGAGTCCATACCCCAATACCACCAAAATAGAAAAAGAGTAAAATAAAGAAGTGAGATTCAAATGCAATTATTTGTTCATTTTTTAAACCAGAGAAAGATATTACTAAACTAAAAATTTTGTTTTAGAAGCATTCGCCATACCCCCTGCCCACCCCCCAAAAAATCTCTAACTTATATCATTTTTTTTATTTGTTTTGCTTGGGTTCTGTGTATTCTCGACACAGTGATGAATCATATTCCGTTTAGCAACACTGAGATAGTAAGAACTCCAAGTGCCCCCTTGTTCCTTGAAGAAAGATTAAACCATAGTGTGCAGTTTTTGTATTAGATGTTCTGGTGCTGGTATAAGCATGGTAACCCCATGTAGCCAGGACCCTCCCCTTGATCAGAATTTGTCAGTAGATCTTTGTTTCCCTGCTCTAATCAAGATGTGTGGTGTTTTGTTTGTTTGTTTTAGTTGGAATTTGAAAAGTCTCAAGTGAAAAAGTTTGAAAAAGAGCAAAAGAAGCTGTCTAGCCAGCTGGAAGAGGAGCGCTCCCGCCACAAGCAGCTGTCCTCCATGCTGGTGCTGGAGTGCAAGAAGGCCACGAACAAGGCCGCCGAGGAAGGGCAGAAGGCCGGCGAGCTGAGCCTCAAGCTGGAGAAGGAGAGAAGCCGCGTGAGCAAGCTGGAGGAGGAGCTGGCTGCCGAGCGGAAGCGCGGCCTGCAGACCGAGGCGCAGGTGGAGAAGCAGTTGTCTGAGTTTGATATCGAAAGGGAACAGCTGCGAGCGAAACTGAACCGAGAAGAGAACCGGACCAAAACCCTGAAAGAAGAGATGGAAGTCTGAAGAAGATAGTGAAGAGTCTCGAGGCTTCACAGCAGCACAGCAGCGTGGATGAGCAACCTAAGAAACGAGTTGCCATGTCCAAAGGCACTGCCACCGAGCCTCCCACGCTAGTGTCTGTATTCTGCCAAACGGAGAACCTTCCGGCAGAAAGAGCCCATGGGAGCCCCATAGCCAAGGTGGCAAACACTGGGCTTCCTGGCCCCCCCACATCTCCTTACTCTTATGCAAAAACCAATGGCCATTGTGATCCAGAAATACAAACCACCAGGGAGTCCATGGCAGGCCACAGTGCAGAAAACCCAGGGCCTCCACGAGAGAGAGCTGTGGCATTATCCCAAGAGAAACCAGTAGAGAATGGTGGGTGTCCTGTGGCAATGGAGACTCCGATTCCCACGGCCAGCCCCCTCCCCTCCAGTGGGAGCTCACTGTCTCCCAGCAGCACTGCCTCCTCCTCGCTCACATCCTCTCCTTGCTCTTCCCCAGTACTTTCCAAGCGCTTACTGGGGTCATCAGCTAGCAGCCCTGGCTACCAGTCATCCTACCAAGTAGGGATCAACCAGCGGTTCCATGCAGCTCGGCACAAATTTCAATCCCAGGCAGATCATGACCAACAAGCCAGTGGCTTACAGAGCCCTCCATCCAGGGATTTGTCCCCAACCCTTTTAGACAACTCTGCTGCCAAGCAACTGGCCCGAAACACAGTCACTCAGGTGCTCTCCAGATTCACTAGCCAGCAAGGGCCAATCAAGCCTGTTTCTCCCAACAGCTCTCCCTTTGGCACAGACTATCGAAATCTGGCCAACACAGCCAGCTCGAGGGGTGACACCAGCCACTCACCTACTCCAGGGAAAGTGTCCAGCCCTCTAAGCCCCCTGTCTCCAGGAATCAAGTCTCCAACCATCCCCAGAGCTGAGAGAGGTAACCCTCCACCTATCCCACCGAAAAAGCCTGGCCTCACCCCTTCTCCATCCACATCCACTCCAGTGACCAAAACTCACGCCCAAGCATCCTCTTCTACCACTGCAGAAGACCTTGCCAGTAGCTGCTCTTCCAATGCCATGGTGGCCAACGGCAAGGACGTTGAGATACTTTTGCCTACCAGCAGCTAGTCCCTCACTGTCTCCACCCTTCACATTCCATCAGATTTCGTCCAAGAGCTCAGAGTCAGACCATGGAGTCATATCATGTTATTTATTTTGATAGTAGTGAAAAGCATCTGTATGTAGTGTATTTGACCTTTTGTATTTTTTTTTAAGTAGAAACAGAGTAGTTTGGATTTTTATGGCCCGTGTCTTTGTGCTAAGCTAGAAGGGCACCTCAGAGACATCTCAAGCTCAGCAGTCACCGTCACGATGTGATGGAGAAAGCTAATTGAGAACCAGATGGTGATCTGTTGTCTTTTTTGAGACTGGAATTATTCAACACTCATTTTGAATTATGCAGAAGTGGTTTTATTCCAGATGAACATGTTTTAAAAGTGCCTGAAATAAGACTGCCATATGAATGTGATTCTGCAGCAAAAAAAAAAAAGATCACTTAATTGCAGAAAATGAGATCCTCTGTGAATTCTGAATGTTAAAAACCAACACTGCTTTTAATCCTTCTTTACTGTTTTTACTACAAGCTTTGTGTCCTGACACAATGTGTAAGTAAAATGGGAATGCTTATAAAGGTGCGTGTGAGCCCTGTAAAGCTGAGCTTTATAGAGCCTGAGAAGCCCTCCCGAGCACTAAACCATTGGGGTGCTGATTTTCTTGGACTTTTGAAAAATTAAGTCACTCCTAGTTTCCTACATAAATTTTTGAATAGAATGAAATCACACCTCCATTCAAAAATACCTTCAAACATCTACTGTTGTGTAAGGAACTTCTGATTCTGATTGCTTTTACTTGAATAGGAAAATGGTTAGTACAAAAGTATTTTGCAACAGATTGAAATCTTTATTCTGTAATCAAAAAAGCAATAACTTAAAAATTCACTCTTTGTAATAGTTTAAGTCGATTATACAGGTTTTACCAAATTGTTACTATTCTCCAGGCTGCCAGCACTTGTCTTTCTCTGTGCGACCAAATTAACTTTTGCCTAAATGGAAGTATACATATGTCTGTGTAGATACATATCCCTTTCCACGTTCACCATGCACACACTTAAACACATACATATTAGTGTGATTATGTTTTTGGCGTTTGCAGTATACCATAAAGGACAAGTAGAATTGCACATTAAGATTACCTACCAAAGCAACTAGATTTGTCTGGAACCCAATCACTCACAGGCAGAATTCCTTCTCCAGGAAGTGGGGAAATTCCAAATGAAGCCCAAGTCTTCATCACCATGAAAAGGCACAATTAGACTCATTCCAGGGTCACAAAAATGTACTAGTTATATGAATGTGTGAAGGAGATCATCTGGCAGTGCTTTACACAGCCTGAAATGATAGGAACTTGGGCAAGCCGAAGTGCCCCAGCCCCATGTAAAAGGGCCACCCATTCAGCTCTAGCTGTTCCCATGCAAGAACACTAGACAAGGGCCACCAGCTCTTTAGATCTTTGTGGAATCCAGATTGTAACAAGAAAATTTCCATTTTAAATCTGATCATTTCTTTAAATATTTGAGCTGATTCAGAGAGCTTTTAAATGTTGCTGGGTAAACAAGCATGTTCAAAGCTGCCTTTAGTTTGCAAGCTGCCAAGCTGTACTCTTTCATTCTAGACACTTCTACCATTTCCATCATTATAAGTGTGTATAGAGAGAAGCCTCCAGACTGTATAGTTCTAAGAAGATGTCCCTCTTCCAAACAGGATTCTCCATACCCCAACTAAGATATGGCAGCTCCGTGATTTTACATGCACCAGGAGGAAGAGGCCTTGGTGCCTTCATACTCTCCTAACCAGCACTATCTAGCAGCCCATTGATCTGTAATTAAATTCTGTTCCTCTTAATTCCATATGAGCAGGTGGTAGAAATCAGGTGACCCCACAGTTTAGTTGATTAAGGTAAATACCTGTAATACCAAAATGCTACCGTTGCATCAGAGTGTCGAGTAGAGTTAGTGTAGGGGGATATCTTAAACTATCCAAAGCAATCATGCATTGAATTTTCTTCCCATTACAGAGCCAGAATGAAACAGTGTTGATAAAACAGCTGAACCTTCCAGTCAGGAAGGGCGGCTCCGTTGCCAGAGTATTATTACCTCTCTTGCTTTAACTGGTAATCTTAAAAGTTGCATTATGCTCTTCCTTTGTTTGGGGATAGATATATAAAGAGATACTATAAGGGAGTTTATTTCTTAGGAAGTGCACTGAATAATGTATTTCTTTTACAGTGTAATATGCAAAAGAAATGTGTATTTTTGCTAGTTGCCTATCTTCTGAGATAAATAAGCACAATCCTACAATGGATCCAATAATTCAGTTAGATATTAAAATAGGTTACTATTTAAGTTTGCAGTAGATTGTGTGTGTGCTGAGTAAAACTTCCATGATTCACAGTTTTGGTATTAACCCATGTTGAAAATGCTATTGCTGGTCAACAGATTATAGTGCTGTACAACATGTAACACAAGCATTAACTAGTCATTAACTTTTGTAAAGCCAAATGTATCATGCAGAAGTCTTCATTTTTATATCAAACTACATTAAAACAAGCTAAATCATACTATCTGGGGGAAATAGTTTTGTTTGAACAAAGTGAAGATTGTGGCCCACTTGGGCATATTTTAATGGTGAAGGGAAGTTGGTGGTATTGAGGGAACATTTGGTCCTGTCTTTGAAAGACCAAGTTAATCAATAGACTTATCCCAGGAAGATGCCATAAGGAATTATGACATTGGTTTCCTTTAGAACCACACACTTGAAAAAACCAGCACAGTAGTCCAGTCTGTAATTTTCAAAAAATGTCTAGGGGCTCTGAAATTTTTGAAAAGGTATAAACTACTTGAAAAGCCTTTGATGTTCAAAAGACTTTCCAACAGCCTAGATGTTTACATATCTTAGGTTTTCAGCATGTTAAACCCATTAATGATCATCTCAACAAACACTAGCTGTATCCGGTTTCCCATGATAGCTTCAGTCATGCCTTGTCAATTTATGTGTGTGAGAGAGAATTTATGAAGTTATGATGCATAATCTTGACCAGAGCTGCTTGAAATGCTATCTGCAGAACTTACGTGTGTGTATGTGAGAGAGAGAATTTATGAAGAGTTCTTCTGATGCATAATCTTGACCAGAGCTTCTAGAAATGCTATCTGCAGAACAGGATGTGTGATGCTGGGAATGTGACTCCGTTACACAGTGCTTGCTTGCGCATACAGGCCAAGCTCTGACCCCAGCATTGCAAAAAGGGTAGAGGAAATGTGTTTTCATAATGATGCGTCAGAGATACGCAATGAGCATTAATCCCTAGGAGTCATTTTTAACTATTCAAACTAATTAAGACAATTTAAGAGCCTTTTCATTCATTTATTCATAAATTAATGGACAAATCATTAGTAAAAAAAAAATGTAGGAGACTTCGTGGCTCTCAGATTTCATTGTTCTTCAGTATAACCTAGGGAGCCTGCTAAAAATAAGGCCCAGCTGATAACACAGGCATGAGCACTGTTACTCATCAGTGGTGCTTCACCAACTACCACACTCAGCCCTTTGTTCTACAACTTGTTTGTAACTAAGGAGATGTCTTATGCTTCTGAATACCAATGACATTCACAGTCAAGCACCTATTGGATGCCAAGCAAGCACCAAGATCATGATTTCATATATACATCACTAGTCATCCATACAAATTAGAGATGCCTTACCTTTTTGTAGTAAGGAGGTCTATGAGATTTGTGACCCATATGAGATTTCCAACCCACTACTACAAAGAACACTGAGGAATGTAATGGGAAGGAGAGATGGAAAAGGTTAACTAGTAAAAAAAACAAAAACAAAAAAAAACTATAAACCAAAAATAAGACCCTTTAATGTCACAGTGCCACTTGTTTTCTAGTGGTTAAATCGAGATAAGAGGAGTCTCGTGGACTTTCCTACCCAGGCTGGATTTGAACCCTCAGATCTCGGCCTCCTGAGTAGCTAGGGTTACAGGCATGAGCCACCAATGCTTGGCTTAGTTATTTCATACCGATTACCCTCCTATGGGTTGTGTAAATAATGTGTCTCCAAAGTTTATATATATATACACACACACACACATACACACGGTTAGCTATATAGGTCCAGTGGTCTTTCTAGCTGCAACCCAGCCTTTCTACTGGTAGTTCAGGAACTTTTGAACATGGTATTTTATTTCTGGCAGACATTTATAATAGCTCAGTAAACTTGTTCAGTTTAGAAGTCTTTCACAGGAGTTTGAGTTTAATGCGTGCATGCGTGTGCGCGCGGCACACACACACACACACACACACATCTGGGTTTTATATAAACCTGGGCCCAGGTCCAGACAGCAGCCATGGAAGACAGCACTTGAGTTCCCTTCAGGCCCCTTGGTGGGCACACACTGGGGGTGAGCTAGGGAGAACTGGGGGCAGGTGGTAAGAAAAGTCTGTACAGTCCCAAGTCACAGGTATGGCCTGGTTGACTAGTAGCTCAGCCTGGCGAGCTTCTGTAGCTTTTGGTTGTTTGTCTTCAAGATGATAAGATGGCATTCCCTGTCTGAGGCACAGTTTACCTTTTGTCACAAGATAGTATCATTGAATCCTGTTCTTCCTGGAGCCCAAAGTGATAGAAAGCGACCGCAGCAGGGAATGACTCAGATCCAAGAGCACCCGGTACAGAGCGGAGGGGGGACAGGGTGAAGGTTGGGTGTCCATCTTTTAGTTCCTTAACAGGCTCAGCTAAAGCATTTTTTAAATTGCCTCCTGCAACATTAAGCTTTAAGTTCTCAAGGGCTGGTTTAAAGTTAATTGGCTTCATAAACAGAAAAGAGCAGAAAGAACAAAAAGTGGTTTGGTTATTTCGATGCTACTTTCCTTGGAAGGTATGGACTGGGAGAAGATAGAAAACAACAGACTGACCAACCAGGTTTCTATTTGAGAAGGATTAAAGCAGAAGAAAATTGTCCTGCTGTTGAAACTGGCTGGCTGGGAAAGTTAGTTGTTTCCTCTCCTGATTTCTCAAGTCAGATAAAGTTAGCTGATGTTTTTTCTGGCTTTAGGGACATGGTAAGGAACCTAGTCCAAATCTGCCCAGTGTAATTTTACTTACCAAAGGGATTTCCTCTTTCAACTACCTGTTTCCCAAGAGAATCTCCTGGGCAATGGTGAGTCCCTGGCCTCTGATTCTCTGGCCAAGGTGAGCTCTCAGTAAGTACATGGAATAATTCTTTTTAGTATGCTTTTTAAAAAAGTTTATTATCCCTGAGTTGTAGAAAGGGGTTTCAATTCAGCAGTCAGTGTGTGGGTTGAGCAAGGTTAGAAAACCCTGCTGGGCCCCCACACCGCTCCTCCCTGTCCCCAGTGACCTGTCAGACTTCACCAAGTGCCCAGAGACTTTTATCTGGTCAGATAAATGAAACCAAACCCAGGGTCTTTCTTTGTTAGTAATTCCCCTCAAACTTTTGTGTTTCTGTAGGCTCTGGAAAGCCAGATGCCAAGGTAGCTATTAAGAGAAACACAAGCTTAAACCTGTTCTCTGCCTTCCGGGTATTCTCAATTTAGATGGCAAAACATTAACCCCCTTAAGAAATGACTGTCATTTGAGAGACTACCCTGTGGAGCTGAGGCTGGAATGGCTCATGGCCAGCCTAGGGCGAGACCCTGACTCCTGCCTGCCGAAAACCATGAAGTCATTGAAGGTGCTCTGGGCAAAAGTAGTGGGTGGTCCTTCTTTGGAGAAAGTTAATAAGAAAAAAGGCAATATATTTATTCCTGTATCAAGCATTTTCCTGGGCTTTGGCAGGATCTCCCTGTTTGTTTTGGGTTTCAGTTAACTTGCTGAGATTTAGATTTAAGGATATCAAACGAGCAAGTCCCCCAGAGCCTGGGGCCCTTTGGAGGGAGGGTGCAGGCTCCAGTTCATGGTTTCTACAGGGGTTGAGGCTGGGGAAAAGAAACTTGCAGGCCAATGTCTCTCCCCTAACCCGGGGGAAGACCTAGGAACATGTAAACAGCAGGGTGAGAAAAGATCTGGTGTTAAAATACATTTCTACTCATTTTTCTTCTTTGTACCCTTTAAATGAGCAAATGAGAAATGAAAATGAGGCTTTGAAAGAATCAAGTGAGTCTTCCTGGGACTCTTACAGGTGGCATTTCCTTGTGGGATGTGAAACCAGCATCCATGGCTGTCTTGCTGAGATGGGGGCGGGCAGTTTTCATGGGACACTGTCTACCCTGCTGTGATTGGAAAATAAGACAGGCCTTATCCTACTCCTGGTGGGAGGGGGGCACCCTGGCAGAGCCTCAATGTGATATATACCAGCATGCCCAGATCTGCTTCAGCAATGAGGAATACATTTCCCTAAGTGCAGGAATGCTGACAGCCCCTTACAAGAACTGCTTTGACTGGAGTAAAGAAAAATAAAATTTACCAACCAAAGTCACATCTCCCATGCACACAGCTCATACTCAAAGGCAAAGTTTTATTTATATATATATATATATACATATACATATAAATGAATATGTACATGTATGTATGTATAAGACAAGGTCTCACTATATAACCCAAGCTGTCCTCAAGTTCTTGATCCTTCAGCCTCCCAAGTACTGGGATTATAGGTGAGCATCACACCTAGCTGAAGTTTATATTTTTCCCCTTGTCCTAAGTAGGGAGAACTCAGGGATCATCTATCTTGAACACCATCTGATGGTTGCCTGAAACCTTCACTGAGGATTCATTGCCACTCAGCTTCTCTCTGCCACTCCCCTCCCTTCTCTCTCTGACACCACCCCCTTTCCCCTTCCATTCCCTTGATGTGGATCCAAGTAAGTGTCTTCCCTTCAGTCTTCTTCCCTAAGTCCTGTAAAGGAGGGAGGACACATTTTCAAGGTATTTATAAGGTGCTAAGCTCTTGAGCAAATATTTTATATGTGTTACTTAATTTAATCTACCCAGCTTCTAAAAGAGGTAAATTATTCCACTGACAGATCCTGTCAGCCACTGACAGATAAGGTGATGACTGAGGCCTACTAAGACACAGTAATTGCCCAAGGTCCTACGGCGGCTTGCCTGGGATTCAAGCTCTGAGCCACTTGGCTATCAAGGCCATCCTAAAGTTTCCACGCAGTTCGGAGGGCAGTGGGTGTAGCTCAGCGATACAACTCGCACTTAAGCGGGAGAGGCCACCAAAAACAAAACCAGTTATCTATCTGGGGAGTTTCCAATACTAGCTAGTGGCCAGTCATTGCACCTAAGGAAGTATGAGTTGTTTTGAGACCTTCAGCTAGGAGCAGGCCCTGCAAGGAACCAGGATTTTTGTAAAGAGAAAAACACAGGTAATTGGCCTATACACATGACTTAGAAACTCAGCTCTAGTTTTCCTCTCATTAAAGATGAAGCTAAAACGTTTCAAGTAGCTTGCCCACAGATTACAAGTCTAGATCATGGCGGAATCGGGACCAGTCAGCATGGCTCCCTCAGTCCTCGAGGGGTGCTCCTCCCTAAGCTGGCAAAGAGAGAGCCCAGCAATGCCTATCCAGCCCTAGCTGTGATCCTTCAGACTCTCCTCCCTCCTCCCACCTGCTTTTCCACAATGCCTGGTTTTGATCTTGTTCACCTGGGCTGCCCCATAGTCCAGACCTTGCCCTCTGCCTGGGCCCGGGCTGCCTGCCACCTTGTTGCCACAAACATCCCATCGTTGTCAAGTCTGGGAACAGGTTTGACGGCTAGGGCGAGGGTGGAGTCGGGCGCAGCCTCCGCTCTCTGGCTGTGTCTGCGGGGCTGAATGCTCCGCGGAGCACTCCCCCGAGACTCCTGATCAGCCTCCCTGCCCCTCAGGTGTGGCCAAGAAGCCTGCAGCGGCTCTGGAGGCGCAGTCATCACACCTGTGGTGCAGAGGGGCCGCTGCATACTTGACAGGCAACTCCACTTCCTCCTCCGGTGGACTTGCCCAGCCCCACCTCAAAGCCCTCAGAGGCTGTGTATCCTCAGGAAACCTCTGACCCAAAGGGGTTCGCGGTGGGGGAGCGGGTGTCAAAGCACACACAAGCCCCTCTTCATCCCCAGCGTGTTTTCCATCCCAGAGTCTTGGTGAGTCAGCGCCCACAGGGCCACACACACAAGGCTCCCATTCATGGCTCACTTTCCTTCTGCTCTAACTCAGATCTTGGCATCTCACACCCTCATTTTCTATGTAGGCCTTATTCTCACCATGGGAAAGCTCTGCTCCCTGCCCTGCGCCTCCTCCCTCTGCCCCAGCGCCCCCGACGCCCACATTCCTCCTCCTCGTCCTCTGGGAGGTGGCAGTTCCAGCTGGCTGTAGACACAACAGATAGCAATGTTACATCACCAAGTCCTCAGGATAGTCAGCAGGTATTTGCCGCGGCTGGCTCTTGCACAGCCAGCCACGCATGCACGCACATGCACCCGCACTTGCCTTTCATTTATTCAGCACAGGGTAATTAGGGGCTGGAATTGACGCTCTGCTGGGGAAGAAACCGCGCTGAGGTGACATGTTAAGGTGGCACTGGCTGACAGCAGAGGTCTCACATGGGTGGTCCGAGGAACAGGGAAATCCGTGGACCTAGGAATTTAAGAAGCACCTAATTTAAACTGATCGAGGTGGCCTGTACCAGGTCAATCCCAGCTACAAGAGGAAATGTAAATAGGATCATGATGGCTCAGGGGGTCAAAAGGAAGACCCCCCCCCCCCATCTCAAAGGTAGGAAGCTCAGAAACTCTAAAAACAAAGCAGCAGCACTTGACTTAAATGAACAGAAGGGTCTTGGCGTGCCTGGCCTGGAGTGTGTAAAGCACCACACAGCAAAGGGACGCCGAGGAGTTGGAGCCAACTGGCCGTAGTGCAAGGCGGACAAGGGAAGGGACCTCCGCCTCTGTCTCCACCACGGAACACACAAAGACCCAGGCGCATCTTCCCCTCGGGGGTTTCTGTCTTGTGCAGAAACCTACCCCGGGTCACGGGTCCCTTTGGCCGCAGGGTGCTGCGTCGGGAAGGGCGCCCAGCGTGGTTGTGCGTCTGCTTTGGAGACGCTGGCGCCGGTGCTAGGGTGGGGTGCGCCGAGCCCGGCGGGCTCCTCCCCGAGGGCCCCCTTCCCAAAACTGAACCGCGCGCGCCCCCTGGTGTTCGATACGGGCGACTCTCTCCACCGAGGTCTGGCCAAGCACCTTCCGGGTTGCGGCCAGGCGGGGGCGCAGGCCGCTCCCGCTGCTACTCCCCGGTGCGCGCGGTTGTTCCCTAGACTCTGGGTTCAGAGCATGCCAGCTTTCCCTAAGAAAGGGAAAGAAGCCCATCTGCATGAAGGAAGAGAGACTATCACAAAGCAACTCAAAGCAGGTTGTGAACTTCAAAGCTGCAAAGCTAAACTGGCCCCTGGCATAAGTATGCACTCAACAAGGGACCTACCTCCCAGAACAGTGACTAATTTAAAAAGAGCCAAGATGACTATCAACGTTCTTCATCCATTTAAGGATGCCTTCAGAACATTCTGTTGCTGTTATACTGTTAATGCTGTAAACCATAAAACGCTTAGTGGGCCATTTTTTAATAATAATAATTATTATAATTATTGTCTGAGAAACTATCTCCAACTAACCAGGAGAAAGCCAGAAGTGGAGATGTGGCTCAAGTGGTGAAGCCCTGAACTCAAGCCCCAGTACCAACATAAAAAGTAAATTTAAAAAGAAATCAATAAATTACCAGCCATGCAAAAAAGAAAACAGAACAAATAACTCAAAGAAAAGTCAATCAACTGAAAATTACTTCTAAATGACTCAGTGATGAGAACAGCAGACAAGAACACCAAAAACAACTATTATCCTGTCCTCCAGATGTTCAAGGAGCTAGAAGAAAGATTGAGCATATTAACTAGAGACATGAGATGTAGAACAAAACCAAGTCAAGCATGTACAAATGAAAATTACAATATTTTCCCTCACAATGTAAGGAGAAAAAAGATCATTAAGCTTGTAGAGACAGTAGTTCTTTCTTTTTTGTTTTTTTGGTCTGAGACTGGAACTTGAAATCAGTATCTGATGCTTGCTTTGGCTCATTTGGCTGGAGGTGAGGCTGAGCTGCCCTGGAAACTACAAAACTATGCACAAAAGCCAGGTGCCAGGCACTCATGTCTGTAATCCTATCTACTCAAAAGAGTGAGATCTGAGGATTGAAGTTCAAAGCCAGCTGGGGCACAAAAGTGAGACTCTGATCTCCAATTAACTACCAAAGTTAGAAGTGGAGCTGTGGCTTGCATGGTAGAGCACTTGCACTGAGCAAGAAAGCACAAGGACAGCATCCAGGCCCTGAGTTCAAGCCCCAGATGGGGGGAGGGGGAGGGGAAGCAGAACATTAAAAAAAAGAGAGAGAGAGAGAATTTTTGGATATTAGTTTCTTTCCAAATGACAAAAATGTCAGTGGGCTTTGGAACAACTTCAAGTGACCTCATGAAATTTAAGTTAAAAAAAAAAAGTTCAATGGCCAATATTTTTCAAGTTTAATGAAAAGGATAAATCCACAGGTTAAAAAAACGTTAATAAATTCTAGCACAGGAAACATGAGGAAAACTTTAAGAAACATCATCATTACTTAAAGCCAGTGATAAAGAGTGCATCTTTAACCCAGCACCTGTGGCTTGTGCTTATAATTCTAGCTACTCAGGAAGCTGAGATTTGAGGATTGAGAGTCAAAGCCAGATTACGCAGACAAATCTGAGACTCTTATCTGCAATTAATCAGCAAAAAGCCAGAAGTGGAGCTGTGGCTCAAGTGGCAGAGTACCAGCCTTGAGCAAAAAAGCTCAGGGACAGTGCCTAAGCCCTGAGTTCAAGCACCAGAACTGGCACAAATACAGCAAAACAAACAAACAAAAAACCCAACTGAAGGACCGACTGAGGAGATCACTTTAGTGGCAGAATACTTGCTGGGCAAGCACAAAACCTTGAGTTCAGTCTCCAGTACAACAGGTAAAAACACACTGTGAACACAAAAGTAATAGCTCATGAACAAAATTTTATTTTATTTTATTTTATTATTGTTTATTTATTTATTTTGCCAGTCCTGAGCCTTAAACTCAGGGCCTGAGCACTGTCCCTGGCTTTGCTCAGAGCTAGCACTTTGCCACTTGAGCCACAGCGCCACTTCTGGCCATTTTCTATATACGTGGTGCTGGGGAATCAAACCCAGGACTTCATGTATACAAGGCCAGCACTCTTGCCACTAGGCCATATTCCCAGCCCCGAACAAAATTTTAAGTAAAGCAAAACACACAAAAAAAAAAACAACAAAATTTTAAGAATAGTTCAGTGGCAAATTGCCTCACAGTCCCAAGACCCTAGATTTGATCCCTAACTCCACAAACCACATTCAACAAACAAAAACCCTCCCCAAACCCTAAAACTATTTTTAAAAAACACAAGATAACATAGAAATAACTCTTTGTGACTTTTTACAGGGTTGTAGATATTAAAAACAGTCAAATAATGGTGGCATATACCTCTAATCCCAGCACTTGAGATGACAAGGCAGATGAACTGAGAGTTCAAGGCCAGCTTGGCTCAAAAACATAATAAGTAAACAAAGGCACTATCCACAAAGAGCAAGTTAATTACCTATATTTATCAAAATGGAGGCTTCTGGGCTGGGAATATGGCCTAGTGGTAAGAGTGCTTATCTCGTATACATGAAGCCCTAGGTTCAATTCTTCAGCACCACATATATAGAAAAAGGCCAGATGTGGCGCTGTGGCTCAAGTTGGCAGAGTGCTAGCCTTGAGCAAAAAAGAAGCCAGGGACAGTGCTCAGGCCCTGAGTTCACGCCCCAGGACTGGCAAATTAAAAAAAAAAAAAAAGGACAAAATGGAGGCTTCTGCTCATCAAAAGGCAATACTCAGTAAATGAATGACAAGCCAGTGACTGTACTGAATTTTTTTTTTTTTGGCCAGTCCTGGGCCTTGGACTCAGGGCCCGAGCACCGTCCCTGGCTTCTTCCTACTCAAGGCTAGCAATCTGCCACTTGAGCCCCAGAGCCGCTTCTGGCCGTTTTCTGTATATGTGGTGCTGGGGAATCGAACCTAGGGCCTCGTGTATCCGAGGCAGGCACTTTTGCCACTAGGCTATATCCCCAGCCCTGTACTGAATTTTTTTGAAAAGCAGAAAATACAAAGAATTCTCAAAAATTACCAATAAAAGAACTCAATGATTCAATCCATCCTGCCTGTGTGATAAAGCCTCCATCCAAACCCAAAAGCTGAGCCCAGGAGGGCCGCAAGGCGGAGCACCCAGAGCAAGGAAAGCCATGCTCCTTCCACAAACTGTGTCTCTTTTCATCTGCATCCTGCAACCCATCCTGAATATGACCAACTGGAAAACGTATGTAAGTTTTCCCTGAGTTTTGTGAGCCACCCAAACAAACTAACTGAACCTGAGGAGAGGGTGTGGGACTCCATTTACAGCTAGTCAGAAGTGTCATGAGACAGGACTTGGAATTGGCTTAGCGAGTGGGGCAGTCTTGCCTGTTGGAGCCCTTAGCCTGTGAGATATGACTCTAACTCCAGATACCAAGTATCAGAATTGAAATGAATTGAATTCAACTGAGCTGAACTAAGGTGAATTGAATGGAATTGAATCAAAATTAATTGAGTCAAATTAAATTGAATTATAGGTCACCTGTATGGTGTCCAAAAGATAACTGGCATGTGAAACACACACACACACACACACACACACACACACATCTGGTGTTATATGCAAAGTACTGAGTGTTGCTAGTACAGAAGGGAATACAGAAGGAAAATCAGTTTGATTTTCTTATAATTCAATGTCAAAAGTGTTAAATTTACTAAAATGGTGAGGGTTTCTTTTGTTTGTTTTTGACAGTCCTGAGGCTTAAACTCAGGGCCTGGGCACTAACCCTGACACTCTTTGTGCTCAAAGCTAGTGCTCTACCACTTGAGCCACAGTGCCACTTCTAGATTTTTCTGAGCAGTTTATTGGAGGCAAGAATCACAGGGACTTTTCTGCTGTGGCTGGCTTTGAACTGCAATCTTCAGATCTCAGCCTCCTGAGTAGCTAGGATTACAGGCATGAGCCACCAATACCTGGATACAATGGTGTTTTTAATATAAGATGTTTGGAAAAAATTGTAGAGTGAAGCATAGTTCACCATTCTGACCAGGGCGATGTCAAAATGTATCAATTGTAACCAAGCCCAGGTAGTTCACATCTGTTATGATGACTTAAGAGATTGAGATTGAAGGATTGAAGTTTGAAGCCAGTCTAGGTAGACAAATCTGAGAGACTCTTATCTCCAATTAACCATTGAAAAGCTGAAAGTGGAGGTGTGGCTCAAGTCATAGAGTGCCAGCCTTAAGTGAAAAAAGCTAAGCAAGTGCTCGGGCCCTGGTAGCAGTGCGTGTGCGGGCATGTGCATGCACACACATTAAATTGTACGCTCTACATGTGTACTTTATTATATAATGTATAAATAGTAAATAAAGCTGGGTTTGGAGCTGGGAGTATAGAAAGTGGTAAACAGCTTGCCTGTCTAGGCCCTTGGTTTATTCCCTAGTACAGATAGATAAATAGATAGATAGATAGATAGATAGATAGATAGATAGATAGATAGAGATAGAGATAGATATATAATATAGATATACAGATAAATGAGATCTGATGATCAGATTTAAAGTATTATATAAGTATGTCAACGTGTTAATTACTTCAAATAAAATGTAGTTTAGGTGGATTTTCTGTTATTTGTGCTATAAACTTTTTTGTTATAATTTCTTATTTAAAATAAAGTGCACTTTTTTCATAACTACTATATTTATTTAGGTGAAGGGAAGACACCTGGATCCGGATGCACATGTTAATGGACCTGGGAATTCTCTGGAGAGGATTCTCCCTAGAGGCCGCACTCGAAAAAGGCCTTGGTGCCACTCATCTCAGAAGCTGGGAGGACACGAGCCTTCAGAAGTCATTGGGCCTCAGGATGTCACACATTGTGTCTGTGGGTAAGTGTGCTGAGGATGTAACCAGGGATGCACTGCACATCTCGACATTTAAGCAATGGTTGGAAGATGGCAGAGAATAGGGAGTCAAGGAAGGGGACATAGAGTTCAATGGGTTTGAAAAAATTTAGGTAGAGGGCTGGGAATGTGGCCTAGTGGTAGAGTGCTTGCTTGCCTAGCATACATGAAGCCCTGGGTTCGATTCCTCAGCACCACATACATAGAAAAAGCCGGAAGTGGCACTGTGGCTCAAGCGGTAGAGTGCTAGCCTTGAGCAAAAAGAAGCCAGGGACAATGCCCAGGCCCTGAGTTCAATGCCCCAGGACTGGCAAAAAAGAAAAAGAAAAAATGCAGGTAGAAACACAGCTCGGAAAGCCACAGGAGAAGGAGGAAATATTTGAAAAGTGAGGTGGCTTCCACTGTTGCTTAAACTACAGACAGGCCAAGCAGCGCAAGTCACTAAATGACCCAGGCGGCTGAGGCTGGAGCATCACTTGGAGCCCCGAGTCCCAGCTCAGCCCCGACAGCACAGAAAGAAGTAGGAGAAATTCTGTAACAACAATCACAATTAAAAAGTAATTTTGGATGTTGAAATCAGATTATACACATTAAGAAATAATCAGAAATTAAGAAGATTAAAATAGAAATCTTTGGCTTCTCCTCAACAGAGACTGGTAGACTACAATTTTTTTGAAGTTTAGAGATTAAGGGAAACATGATGAGACCTAGCTTTGAAAGAAAGCTTTGCCATCGAACTGGGGGGAAAAAACCAAAACAGTTTATGTATAGACCAGGAGCACTAGGCTAATAAATAAGCATTAAAAATTCAAATACAAGTTGACGTATTGTATGGATAATATACAATTTACCTTTGAACCATATGCATAATCCAACCTAGATGGGTAAAAAACTAAAATATAAGGTGAAAAGGCATAAAGGTAATGGGGACAAAAAGTGTAAAGAAATATTTTAGGGCTCTTTGGACAGGGAAAAGACTTTCTGAATAAAACCCACCTAAAACCGTGAGGGAAAAGTAGATATGTTTGAGTGTTATATTAAGGCAAAGGATTTCTATTCAATAAAGAATACAATAGCGCAGAGGCATGGCGCAGCCATAGACTACTCACTGAGCAAGAGTAAAGCCCTTAACTCAAAACCACCAAAAAAGATTCTTTTTAAGAACACAATAATAGCTAGGCACTAGTGGCTTACACCTATGATTCTAGCTAAAAAGAAGGCAGATCTCAGTCTGTCAATACATGAGACCCCTATCTTCAAACAACGAGTAAGAAACTGGAAGTAGAAATGTGGTTCAAGTAGTAGAGTGCCAATCATGAGCAAAAGAGCTAGTGGTAAGAGAGAAGTTCTGAGGGGCTGGGGATATGGCATAGTGGCAAGAGTGCTTGCCTCGTATACATGAGGCCCAGGGCCTTCAATTCCCCAGCACCACATATACAGAAAGCGGCTAGAAGTGGCGCTGTGGCTCAAGAGGTAGAGTGCTAGCCTTGAGCAAAAAGAAGCCAGGGACAATGCTCAGGCCCTGAGTCCAAGCCCCAGGACTGGCAAAAAAAAAAAAAAAAAGAGAGAAGTTCTGAGTTCAAGTCCCAGTATGAGCTACCCACAACACCCCTCAAAAAGAACACAATAGATATTAACAGACAGTAGCTCTCAGAGAATGCAACACTGATAACTGTCACTGAGATACAAGGACCTTCTGCAAATCAATATGAAAAACTAGAGGCCTGATAGAGAAATGAACAAATGGACAGTTCATAGAAATTTCAAGATCAGTTATAAAAATCAGATAAATACACATTAAAATAATGAAGAGTCATTTGTGGTAGTGAATTTCTATAATCCAGGCTATTCAGGAGTCAGAGTTAGAAGGACTGAAGTTTGAGGCCGGCACAGACAAAACATTAGTGAGGACTCTAGCCCCAAAAGCCACCCAGTGTGGTTGCGTCCGCAATCCCAGCTGCTTGGGAGGTGAAGGTGGGATGACCAGGCCAACAAACAGTTTGTTTAGTTTGCTTGGGAAACAAACTAAAAAGCAGGATCAGAGGCATGGTTCAAATCATGGCCTTCCTAGTGCAGGCCATGCTCTAAGCTCTCGTTCCCCCAAATGAACATTGAGGATGTTATAGAATGATAAAGAGTTGAAAAATACCAAACGTTGTTCAAAACAAGAATTTTTGTTCATGGGAATTCTTACCGCTAAGAGGTAAATTGTAGACAATTGTGTGTACATTCAAATATCCTACAACCTCAAAAACATTCACATGTTTTTAAAACATTATTATTATTAATATTATTATTTTGAAGCAAGGATTGCTATGTAGCCAAGGCTGAACTCAAACTCGCGGTCCTCCTGCCTCAGGCTCTCAAGTGCTGAGATTATAGTGCTCCACCAGACCTGACTTAAAATTTGCACACTTGTTTGTTTGTTTAATGCTGGCATTGGAGTTTGTACTCTGGGCCTTGGCACTATCCCTTAGCTTTTTCACTCAATGCTAAGTGCTCTACCACTTGAGACACATCTATATTTATGGCTTTTAGGTGGTTAATTGGAGATATGAGTCTCAGAGACTTTCTCTCACAAACTTTCGCGCCCAGTCTGGCTTCAAATCATTGTCCTCAAATCTCAGCCCCCTGAGAAGCTGGGATTACAAGCATGAGTCACCAATGCCCAGCTGAGATTTGTACATTTAAAATCACATGTAGCCAGGCACCAGTGATTCAAGCCTATAATCTCAGCTACTCAGGAGGCTGAAATCTGAGTATCATTCAAAGCCAGCCTGGGAGAGAAAGTTCATCCAATTAACCACCAAAAAGCTGGAAGTGGAGCTGTGGCTTAAGTGGTAGTGCACAAGCATTGAGTAAAGAAGCTTGGGGATAGCATCCAGGCCCCATGTTAGAGCCTCAGGACCAGCGCACACATACAAAAAATTGCATGTGAAGATGTTTTAGAGGCTCATTCTTTTTTTGTGTGGTGAAATAAAAATACATATTTAAATCATTCTCCTTAGTAGTGGATGTGCTCCCATGCTATCGATTACTATTTGGTTAGATGAGTGCACAGTTCAGCTATGCACCCCTCATTTTCTCAATAGTAAGTAGACTACGTAGTAATTTCCCATTCACAGTTTTTATTTTAAGACAAGTATTATGGAAATACAGAATAAAAAAAACTCATTTTATCTGGGATAAAACATCAACCTCAGAACACCACACACAACACCATTGTATTGTGCTGCACATGCCTTGCACACCTTGCCTTTCTCCCTCCTCTCTGAAGTGCCATTAAATGTATTCACTCCAGAAAGTTATTAGCAGGGTTATAATGTAAGAAAACATTGCACTGAAAAAAATCAGAATCACCGAGATAAGAAATCTCCAATTATTTTGTGTGTCACATATTTTTACAACTTTTCCTATAAACTGATGTTTTATGTGCAATATCTACAGATAGAAATGAACCTACATTTCACTTAAGTCCAATGGAGCGCATCAAATATAAAATATAGACATAAGCCAAACTTACATGAGCAGCAGTAATTACAGGGAATCGTATGCAAAATCCAGTGTTTTGTGTTTCTTTGTTTGTTTTTATTTTTTGTGCCAGTAATGGGACTTGAACTCCAGGTCTCCCATTCACAGCTGGTGCTCTACCACTTGAGCCACACCTCTGCTTATAGCTTTATGCTAGTTAAGAAGAGAAGACTCTCATGGATTTTTGGGCCTAGGCTGGCTTTGAACCATGATTCTCAAATCTCAGCCTACTGAGTAGCTAGGATTACGAAAGTCACCACGTCTCGTATTTACATCACTGTGGAAAAGGAAGTGCCTGAACTCCCTTTCCCATTCAACTTCAACTGCTTCCCTACAATTGCAGCAAACATCCCCTGCAACATAAAGCTGCCAGCAACTGTGTGATGCCTGCTCCAATCAACCTTTTCTGTCCAATCTGGCCTTTCTGTGTGGAGGCTGTATGGGGTTCAGAAAGGCAGCTCTTGCCTAAAGTTCCCTTTTCCAGTCACAAGCTGAATCAGCTCTTCTACATCCACTCTCTCAGCCGCATCTGCCTCTCCACTTGTTGAAGTTTAAGTGCTTCCATTTTTATCTTGGGCATTTCCTTGTAGATCAGAGAAAATTGTAAGTTTCACCAAAACCACAATAGCCTTCCATAATTATGCACCCAATTGTTTACCATGGATATTTTGGGAGTGTCATAGACTCATTTAAGAAGTCTGTAATGACCTGCTCCGACAGGAGCAATCCACACAGGTGAGCGAGCTGCCTCTCAGCGGCAATTCTCAATCTGAGAGGTGAGCATCTCTGAACATGGTACCAGGTGGGAAAAGAATCAAAGAAGAAGAAAGTTTCCACGTGACCCACAAACCCCCATCAGGGCACACTACAGTCAGCACAACACAGTGACAGGGCACAGTCCTGCAGAGAAAGACAAAGAACCTACCCACCCCCAAGTGCAGTGAGGGTGACCACCCCGGCAACAACTGAGATGGGCACGCTCACCCATTGGGCAGTAAGATTCAACAGCCAAACTCAAACCCAGAGCCAGGACACAAAACAAGTCTCCACTGACGGACCAGTGGGAACCAGCACAAAGCCAAGCCAAGGTTGCCACCTACAGGTGCAGATCTCCAGATGCACAAATCACAAAGAATTATTACAAATTTCATGAAAGGTCAAGCCAACTCGTCAGCTCCAAAAATTAGTACGTCTGAAGAGGAGATGGAGAATAAAAAGACAACTGAGGCTAAGATAGCAGAAATGATGGAAAGCCTCAGGAACGAATTCAGAAAACAATTCCAGAAGTTTAGAACTGAAGTCTTGAAGGACCTTCAGGAAGTCAAGAAAGAAATGGAAGCAAAAATGGATACAGTTCACTCCTCCATTAAAGAAGACCTTAACATCCTGAGAAGCAAAATGCATGAAAAAATAGATTTAAAATACAATTCTTTAAAGGAAGAAATTTCCACAATCAGAGCTGATCTGACAACCATAAATAGCTCGCTGACATCCATAAACTCCACACTTGAAGCCACATCACAAAGAACTGATCATATTGAATCCCGAATCTCTCTTTTGGACGACAATGCAGCTGATAAGGACCAGAAAATTACCACACTCCAAGAAACGGTTAAACTCCAGGGCAGACTAATCCAGGAGCTAGTGGACAAAGACAAGAGATATAATCTGCACATAATTGCAATAGATGAAGGAGCCGAATACCAGAGCAGAGGGCTATAACATATTTTAAATAAAGTTATTGCAGAAAACTTCCCCAATCTCACAAGGGACTCACCCAAGTAACCAAAGCCTATAGGACTCCTGGCAGACCAGACCCTAGAAAATCCTCGCCCAGGCACACAATAATCAAGACTTCAGATCTCAAGAATAAAGAGCAAATTTTGAATGCAGCCAAAACGAAGAAAGAGCTATATTACAATGGGAAAAGGATCAGAATCACAGCAGACCTCTCCACACAAACCTACAATGCATGAAGAGCATGGAAGAAAACAATCCAAGTCCTCCAGGCCAACAATTGACAACCCAGAATTACATATCCAGCAAAAATAGAATTCACCTTTGAGGGGAAAACCAGATCTTTCCATAGCAAAGAGGATCTAAAGGTGTATGTGAATAAAAAAACCAGCCTTACAGCGAATTCTAAGAGGGAAACCCCTCCCAACAGAAAACCTACAGGACTGCCAGACAGAAACAGAAAGAAACTACAATAGCCAGAGCCCAACAGAAAGAGCAGCTCAATAAAGAAAAGAAAAAAAAAGGAGAGGAAAAACAGCTTAACAGGAAAATGGAAGGGAAAAAAGTACTCTTCTCTATGATCTCTTTGAATATAAATGGTATAAACTCTCCGATAAAGAGGAGCAGACTGACAGAGTGGATTCATAAACAAAAAGTTGCCATCTGTTATCTTCAAGAGACCCATCTTACAGCAAGGGACAAAAACAGGCTCCGAATGAAAGGATGGAGCAAGAGCTTCCAAGTAAACGCACCTACGAAAATGGCAGGAGTAGCCATCCTGATTTCAGACAAGCTGGACTTCTCATTAAAATCAACTCAAAAAGACAAAGAAGGGCACTACGTTGTAATACGAGGAAAAATCCAGAATCAAGACATCACAGTGATAAATGTATACTCACCGAACAAAAGAGGCCCTACATATGTCAAGCAAATTCTCACAGAACTACAGAACAAGATAGACCCAAACACAATCATAGTGGGAGACTGTAATACTCCACTCTCTCCAAGAGACAGATCCAACACCCAGAGGATTAGCAAGGGAGCTGAAGACCTAAGTAACACCATACCCCAAATGGATCTGATAGATCTGAACAGAGTCTTTCACCCTACAGAGACCCAATACACATTCTTCTCAGCAGCCCATGGAACATACTCCAAAATAGATCATGTCATAGCCCACACAAAGAACCTCAGCAAATACAAAAGTATTGACGTCATCCCATGTATTATATCTGACCACAGTGGAATCAAGGTAACCCTCAATAACAAAGGATACCACAGAGGCTATGCAAATACTTGGAGGTTAAACCCCTCACTGTTATCTAACACTTGGGCCACAGACCAAATTAAGGATGAAATTAACGAATTCATAAGCCACAATGACAATGAAAATACATCACAAAGAAACCTATGGGATACAGCTAAGGCAGTGCTGAGGAGCAAGATCATTGCCCTCAGCACTCACATTAAAAGAATGGAAGCAGAGCAGGTAAATAACCTCACGATGAAACTAAAACATCTGGAGAAACAAGAAATGATCGAATCTAAAATAACTAGGAGGAGAGAGATCACAAAGATTAAAGAAGAGATAAATCTGATTGAAAATAGAAAGACCATTCAACAAATAAATAAAACTAAAAGCTGGTCTTTTGAGAAAATAAATAAAATTGACAGACCCCTTGCAGACTTACAAAAAAAAGACTAGAAGAGACTCATATTCATAAATCAGGGACTCCACCGGAAAAATTACAACAAATACACACGATATTCAAACAATCATAAGGAACTATTTCCAGAACCTCTACTCACTAAAAAACAATAATTTTACAGAAATGGATCAATTCTTAGAGAAGTAAAAACTGCCCAAAATGAATCAAGAAGAAATAAATCAACTAAATAAACCAATAACTTACAGCAAGATACAGGGGGTAATCAAGAGCCTCCCAACAAAGAAAAGCCCAGGCCAAGATGGATTCACCAATGAATTCTATAAAACGTTTAGTGAGGAGCTAATACCAATACTCCTCAAACTCTTCCGCGAAATAGAAACAGAGGGAGAAATCCCAAACTCATTCTATGAAGCTAATATTATACTCATCCCCAAACCAGGAAAAGACCCGACAAAAAAAGAGAACTACAGACCAGTATTACTAATGAACACAGACCCAAAGCTCCTCAATAAAATATTAGCTAACAGGATCCAGAAACTGATCAAGAAAATGATACATGACCAAGTAGGCTTCATCCCACAGACACAAGGATGGTTCAACATCCGTAAATCAATTAATGTAATTCACCACATCAACAGAACTAAAATCAAGAATCACATTGTTATCTCAGTCGATGCCCAAAAAGCCTTTGACAAAATACAACATCCATACTTATTAAAAGCTCTGGAGAGAACAGGAATAGATGGAACATTCCTCAAAACAATAAAAGCCATATACAACAGACCAACTGCTAATATCATATTAAATGGAGAGAAACTTAAATCATTCCCCCTAAACTCAGGAACAAGACAAGGATGCCCACTCTCCCCACTTCTTTTCAACATAGTGCTGGAATCCCTAGCCATACCAATAAGGCAAGAGGAGGACATCAAAGGGATCCACATCGACAAGGAAGAAATCAAGCTATCCCTATTGGCAGATGACATGATCTTATATCTGAAGGACCCAAAAAACTCAGTCCCCAAACTCCTACACCTAATAAACCATTTTGGCAAAGTAGCAGGATACAAAATCAACCTACAATAGTCAGCAGCTTTTCTGTACACCAGAAAAGGAAATTATGGAAATAATACCATTTACAGTAGCTAAAAAAAAATAAATTACCTAGGGATCAACCTAACTAAAGATGTGAAGGACCTATTTAATGAGAACTATAAAAATCTAAAAAGGGAAATCAAAGAAGACACAAGGAGATGGAAAGACCTCCCATGCTCATGCGTAGGCAGAATCAATATAGTGAAAATGGCCATATTGCCCAAAATGTTATACAAATTCAATGCAATTCCCATCAACATCCCAGCTACATTCTTCACTGAAATAGAGAAAGCAACCCATAAATTCATATGGAACAGCAAAAGACCTAGAATAGCCAAAGCAATTCTAGGCAAAAAAAAACGCAGTGCAGGAGGTATCACAATACCAGACTTCAAGCTCTACTATAGAGCCATCATAACAAAAACAGCCTGGTATTGGTATAAAAACAGACCGGAAGACCAATGGATTAGAATTGAAGATCCAGAAATAAAACCGCACTCTCACAGTCAGCTGATATTTGACAAAGGTGCTAAAGACATACAATGGAAAAAACAGAGCCTCTTCAAGTACTGGTGCTGGGAAAACTGGGCAGCCATATGCAGAAAACTCAAAGTAGACCCTAGTCTATCACCATGCACCAAGATCAACTCAAAATGGATCAAGGACCTCAACATCAGACCTGAATCCTTGAAACTACTGAAGGACAGAGTAGGAGAGATGCTAGAACTTATAGGCACAGGAAGGAACTTCCTGAATAGAGTCCAAGGGGCACAACAGATAGGAGACAGACTTGACAAATGGGACTACTACAAAATAAAAAGTTTCTGCACAGCTAAGGACATAGCCACCGAAATAGAAAGACAGCCAACTATATGGGAAAGGATCTTTACCAGCACAGCAACAGACAAAGGCCTAATATCTGTCATCTACAGAGAACTCAAAAAACTAAGCCACTCCAAGCCCAGTAAACCAATTAGGAAATGGGCAAAGGAGCTAAAGAGAGACTTCACAAGAGAAGAGATAAAAAATGGCAAAGAAACATATGAGGAAATGTTCAACATCCCTGGTAGTAAAGGAAATGCAAATAAAAACAACCCTGAGATACCACCTCACTCCAGTTAGAATGGCCTATACTATGAACTCAGGCAACAACAAATGCTGGAGGGGGTGCAGGGAAAGAGGAACCCTTCTCCATTATTGGTGGGAGTGCAAATTAGTACAACCACTTTGGAGAACAGTATGGAGGTTTCTCAAAAAGCTCAACATAGACCTACCCTATGACCCAGCCATACCACTCCTAGGCATCTATCCTGAACAACAGGTCCCAAGATATCGAAAAGACATCTGCACTTCCATGTTTATCACTGCACAATTCATAATAGCCAAAATATGGAAACAGCCCAGATGCCCCTCCACAGATGAATGAATCCAAAAAAGATGGTACCTATACACAATGGAATACTACATAGCGATTAGAAATGGTGAAATATTGTTATTCGCAGGGAAATGGTCAGAACTTGAACAAATAATGTTGAGCAAGACAAGCCTAGAACACAGAAAACAAAGGGGCATGATCTCCTTGATATATGACTGTTAAGGTGTGTGTGGGGGGCGGGGGGGAGAGACAGTAGAGACCAGGTCTGAAAAACCAAAAACTTCTTGTCAAATGGTATTTCCCACAAGTTTGGGTCAGGGACCCTACATTATGTAAATAAAACCAAACAACTACTCAACATACAAAGGCCAAAAATAGACCTCTCAGTGGATCACAATAGCTCAAAAGTTAATGTATGTATGTTCATATAAGACAAGGATAAACTATATTGTTGACATTACATTTAAAGTCCTAGGTGAATTTCCTTTGGCGTAGGCCACGTGGCTACTGTATATGTTTTTGGTACACTGTGTAATGTATATATGTCTACCTGATCTAGGGAAGGGAAAGAAAAACAGGGTGTAAGATATCACAAGAAATGTATACACTGCCCTATTATGTAACTGTACCCCTTTTGCACAACACCTTGTCAAAAAATTTGTTTAATTAATAAATTTTAAAAAAGAAGTCTGTAATGCAGAGCCATTGTTATTATTGTTATTATTATTATTATTAATCCTTGCAGTGATGAATCCAACAACTGTCAGGGAACACTGACCCCTGGACTATATCTTGACACCCACGCCTCTGGCACCATAGAGTTGTCAGTTCCTCACTAATGATTCTGCTGGTGTATGCCTGTAGTTTCCCATTGCAGTATGCCTTTTTCCCGTGCAGTCCTGGGGTAGGAGTCTTCGGAGACAGTTGTCTCCCCATACCTCCATGATGTATGTCCAGATTCTTTCTTTCTGAACTACACAAAAAATTTAGCAAAACACAAAGAGATAGTAGTAAAAGAGCATAAGAGTTTATTAAAATAAAATAAGGATATGCTGCAAGGAAGCAGAAGGCTAGCAAAGAAAGCCCAAGGAGCCCAAGGTTGTGTCTTATTGGGGCTTTACTTAGGCCACATGTGAGGCAGGCTGGGGTATAGGTGACTCTTGACTGACTGAAAGACTCCTTCCTGAAATCAGTCTTGTTGCCTGGGAGCCATGTGCTGATTCCCGGGTTCTTAAAAGATTGCATGAGATGCAGTCCATATGTATGCAGTCATAAGTTAGGGTGGGTACCTGAAAGATTATTGTGAAGACAGTTCCTGGATCATTGCATGTGTGCCTACTATCTAGTTCTAGCCAGTTTTGACAGCCTCTTTGTTCAAAAGGAAACTAGTGTTGATAAATCAGTGATCACAAAATAAACTAGATGACAGAGGCTCACCCTGTAATCCTAGCTACTCTGGTAGCTGAAATATGAGGATCAAGGATCAAGGCCATCTTGGGGAAGATAAATCCAAGAGATTCTGATGTCCAGTTAATTAGCAAAACACCGAAGTAGAAGTACGGCTCAAGAGGTAGAGACCAGCCTTAAGTGAGAAAGCTAAGGGAGAGCACAAGGACCTGAGTTCAAACTCCAGTACCAGCACAACAAAATAAATTATTATTAATTAACTAATGAATTAGACTGAAATTGGAGTGTGAAGTGATTACAATTTCTCAAGCTTGTCCCTTTTCTTATTGTTCCTCATGCCTTGTTGTGGTGAGCAAAAAACAATTCCTCCCACTGCATCATGATGAATACATTTTATGCTCAATGATTTTAATATCTGCCCCTGTGCAATCTACAAAAGTGTCTCTATTGCCCCTCTTTTGTAATGCAATGTTGTCTGTTAGACTTCCAACTCAATGTAGTCAGTAATGGAGAGTGCACCATGTAAAACGTAATGACTAGGACAAACAGTAACAGATAGGCACTTAGAGCAGAAAACAATTTACTGTGGAACTGAATTTCCATTTCTTCCTTACAAGGTCCCTCACAAAGCTTATCCCTGTGAAGTGATCACAGTTGCTCAGTCATAATGGTAGAGGAGACCACGTGGGTCATTGCAACCATTGGGAAGGGTACACTTTGTCTTGGTATTATAGTTCTTCTGATAAACAAGCATATCATCAGAGGATTCTCAGTAAGTTTTAGCTTTTCTTTTCTTTTCTTTCAGTTTGTGTGTATGTGTGTGTGTGTAAAACTGGTGTTTCTACTCAGGTACTCTCACTTGCTCAGTTTGATCACCTAGCTTGTGCTCTGCCACTTAAGCCCTTTTTCCTAGTTGTTTTGAAGACTGAGTGTCCTGGACTTTTCTGCCTGGACTGTCTTTGAACCTTGATCCTCTATGTCTTTATTTTATTTATTTATTCATTCATTCATTTATTTATTTTTGCCAATCCTAGGGCTTAAACTCAGGGCCTGAGCACTGTCCCTGGTTTCTTTCTGCTCAAGGCTAGCACTCTACCACTTGAGCCACGGCACCACGTCTGGCTTTTTCTATATATGTGGTGCTGAGGAATCAAACCCAGGGCTTCGTGTACATGAGGCAAGCACTCTTGCCACTAGGCCATATTCCCAGCCCCCTCTAGCATCTTTGAGTAGCCAGGATTATAAGCATGAGCCACAGACCTCACAATCCTCTTGGATCTAACTTCAAAATACAATTTTAACCCCTTCCATTGTGGAAATGTTTTATTGTGTAGAACCAGAATTACAACTGACAAGCTACTTCTCAAATGTAAGAATTTCCTGTAACTCTCCTCACACAGGAACAGCAGATTAGTAAACAATAAGTACTGAAAGACTCAGTCTTGAAGAATGTCAGATTGCAATCTCAATCAAATCTCAACACATCTGACAAAATAATCACACTTACTCTCAGTCATCCACGTTTTGGTAGAAAACCCTAACATGCTCACCTGCAAGTGCTAAGTCTGATCACATACTCCAGAATCATCAACAGCTACCCACAACAACTGATCTCCCTTCAGGTGGAGGCTCAGCAAGCCTCATGCTGCCTTCAAGGCTGAAAAGCCCACATCTGTGGCCTCCACCAGCACCTCCAACACATTACTGTTCAGACTTCCTGCCATCCAGATGGTTCAAAAGCCTTCTCCAAGAACTCCGCCGTGAATCACCTTACTCAGAGGCCATGCAGTCAGGGAAAATGTAATCCTCACACTCTGAATCGTTCCTAGTTGACTTGTTTGGAAAACTTCTGGGAAAAGAGTTTTTCCTTCTGGTCCAAGACTTTGTAAACTAGAACTTGGCTTATCATGGTAAATATAATCACGGCATGAATCTTCATGTTGGAACAAACCTCTAACATTGTCAGAAGAAACAGTTTTCAAATTTAAAAAATATCTCAAAATCCAAATTCTATATCAAAACAGTAAAATGTAAGGTTTTGTTATTCTTGCTCCAGGGGCACCAGCTCCTTGATTATGAAGACATCACATCTATTCCTGCCCCAGACTGCCTAGGAGCTATTCTTTTTCATAGCATAGATTCAAGGTGCAGCAAAATGCAGTTGATTTTCATCATGGAATAGAGTGCAATATTTAGAAGCAATGAACTATGTAGGTCTGTATAGTAAGAAGGACAATGTGATATGTGAAAACACAAAAGCCACGTCTGAGAGAGTTCAAGGATCAGGAGTTCAAGGCCAGCCTGGGCTGCATCATTATGTATTGTGCTAATTGTGATATTATCTCAAAAGAAGTTTCTAGCCTGGCAAAGGTGGCCCAAACCTGTAAGCCTAGCTACTCAGAAAACTGAGATCTGAGGATCATGGTTTGAAGCCAGTTTTGGGGCAGACTCTTATCTCCAGTTAACTAGCAAAAAGCTGAAGTGGAGATATGGCTCAAGTGGTGGAGCACCCACCTTGAGTGAAAATTCCAATCAAGAGTATGAAGCCCAGAGTTTAAGCCCTAGAGCCAGCACACATAAAGCTTATTGTATTATTCATCTCAAAGTTATTCTCTTTCTTGTAAGAGTATTACGCGTTTCTACTTTTCACCATGAAACTTGCAGAGACAATACTCACGAGACAGAGTTCTTTATCTCTTTTAGATATCACTTATGGGAGCAGGTATGAAAACTGTTGAATCCAACTCGACAGTTTAATGAAGCATCAGAAATTGCGGATTTGTTTTATATTGGTTTTTTTTAAACAGGGTCTCACTATAGTGCCCTAGATAGCCCAGAACTCATGATCCAACTGCCTCAGCCTCCTAAGTGCTGAGATTACAGACATATGCCACCGTGATCAAGCCATGTGTCATCAAGCATCACCAATTCTTACAGCTCTTTACTGTTTCCTTTTTCAAGAAGAGTCTGCTTCTTTAGTGAAAAGGCTTTGTATTTTCCATGTCAGTCCCAAAGTTAGAATATAGAGGAAGCTTCTAACAGATCCTTGACTGCCAATTTGATTTGATTAATAAACATTTAAGAGAGTAAACTATACTATGGCATTTCTAGATACAGTTAGATCATGAATGCTCTGACTACTGAGTGGATTAATCTCTTGATGGATTCATAATATGATGGATTTACTGAAGTTAAGTCCTTGGAGCTATAGCTTGCTCTGGTATCTTCCTATCTCTCTCTTCTTGTCTTCCATGAGGTGAAAATTTTTTCCTCCATTATGCATTTCCACCATAATGATGATCTGCCCAAGTGCATGGGCCAAGTCACCATTAACCCAAATAAGTCCTCCTTTTAGCTTGTTGTCGTCTTATCACAATGACACTAAAGTAATTAATACAAGTAGGAAAAATAACTGTTTGTGTTCATTGGCTTTTCTTTCTTTCTTTTTTTGTGTGGTTACTGATCATCAATATGAAAAATCCCAAAGAATCAAATGAAAAACTCTCCAAGCAGACATTCACTATATAGGCCTATAAGCCAGGAGGCTAAAAGAAAAGGATCTCAATTAGAAGCCAGCCTGGTTAAATAAATCCTCAAGGATCTTATCTCCAACTAGCCAGCAAAAGTTGGAAGTGAAAGTGTGTCTTCAAGTACCAGCCATGAGCAAGAAAAAGCTGAGCCAGAGTGTAAGGTTCTGAGTTTAAGCTTCAGTACTAACAACAACAACAATAGCAACAACAAACAATAAAATGGTTCCTAAATACCTAGCGCTAATAGGCAATTACATTAAGGCTTCAGGATATATACTGTATGTATCTTGTATGTATATTAACAGTATATATCCTGTAATAAGTATATATATACATACATATCCTGAATATATATACTGTGTGTATATATACAGTATATATCCTGTTATATATATACATATATGTATATATATAACAGGATATATACTGTTAATATACAAAGCCCAAGTGCTTTTCTTCATAGCAACAAGCAGAATTTTAAAACACAATATCATTCAAGTTAATACAGATGAAATATTTAAGCCTAAATGTGACCAACTCTATATTAGATATACCAAATCCTAAGGAAACTATAATACTCAGATAAAAGAAACTGACAACTAAATGAATGGGGAGATAGGCTCATGCATAGAAAGTCCATTTTGTCAAGATGTTAGTTCTTTCCAACTTGGGATTTAGATTCAATTCAACTCTAATCAAAATACTAGCAGGTTATTATGTGAGTATTGATCTTGGGCTGGGGATATGGCCTAGTGGCAAGAATGCTTGCCTCGTATACATGAGTCCCTGGGTTCGGTTCCCCAGCACCACATATACAGAAAATGGCCAGAAGTGGCGCTGTGGCTCAAGTGGCAGAGTGCTAGCCTTGAGCAAGAAGAAGCCAGGGACAGTGCTCAGGCCCTGAGTCCAAGCCCCAGGACTGGCCAAAAAACAAACAAACAAACAAACAAACCTGATCTTGAAAAGTGTATGGAAAGCCCTGGTGACTTTTACCAGTAAAACTTAGCTATTCAGGAGGCTAAGATATGAGGATCATAGTTTGAAGCTAGCTTGGGCAGGAAATTCTGAGAGACTCATCTCCAACTAACCACACACAAAAAAGGAAAAAAATGCCAGAAGTGAAGCTATGGCTCAAGTGGTAGAATATAGTGAGGTGCCAGACTTTGAAGTCAGGCCCCACCACGTGAACCCCATTTTAGAATCGAACCCTGAGCCAATCAGATTTGTACCTGTGTGCTAATCTTACTTGCACAGCTGATTGTTGTAACCTTGTTCTTTGCCTTTATAAGCCCTGTGTAATCACAGCTCGGGGCTTCCTCCTAACCTCCGCTGTGTCGGTGGGTAGGACGAGGCCCGAGTTGGCAGCTCGTTAAATAAAGCCTTGCCTTGCTTTTGCATTTCGGAGTGTCTGAATCTCGGTGGTCTTCTTGGGGGTGGTCTTGCGACTTGGCACAACATTTGTGGGCTCGTCCGGGATAGCCCCAGAGACCCCGAGATCCCAGACTCTGAAGGTAAGAAAACAGCGCTGTTTATTTGTCTTGTCCTGTAATTTGTCTGTTTGTCTGTTTTGCTTTTGCTTATACTTGTAGGGCACGAGTCAGTTTGGTTTTTGGCCGGAACTGACCAGGAGGGCCTCCTAAACGAGACTCAACCCGCCCACCTTGTACTCGGGTCCACTCCTTCTGCACCCTTGCAGGAGGTTGTGGGCCAACTCAGGTCCACTCCTTCTGCACCCTTGCAGGAGGTTGTGGGCCAACTCGGGTCCATTCCTTCTGCACCCTTGTAGGAGGTTGTGGGCCAGCTTGGGAGATCTCCAACTCGTAACTTTTTTTAGGTCTGTGTGTTTTCCTCCTTTTGTATTAATTGTTTTGTTTTTGTAGCCTTTTGGAAGAAATTTGGAAGTAAAATTGTCCTAAATAATTATTGCAAAGTGAGAAAAGGAGAATTATGGCTACCAAAATGTTTAATTGCCATTCCAGCTTCTTTGTAGGTTTTTTTGTAACAGTTTCCAGCAGGCCCACAGAGAAGCACAGGTGATTCCTACAAGTTTGTCAAGATCTAATACTGACCCTTAATAAGTTCCAGGTAAGAGAGCATGCTTAAAAACTACTTCTGTGTGGACCACCTTGTTGCTTATAATTGGAGTAAAGTGGCCCCTTATAAGACTCATTGATCTGAATCTGCGGTTCGAAGCCAGCCCGGGCAAAGAAAGGTCCCTGTGAGAGACTTGTCTCTAATCAGCCAGCAGAGTGCTGGAAACGGAGTGGTGTGGAGCTCAAAAGTGGTACGGTGCTAGTCTTGAGCTGGAGAGCTGAGGGACAGCACTCAGGCCCTGAGTCCAAGTCGAAAGTCACTCCTCCTGGGACAAAAGTGATGGAGCATCCAGAGGCAGTAAGCCACTGCTTGGATGGCAGAGATGGTGTCAGATCCTAGAGTCACTACTGTTGGCCTTTCAAAAGTTAAAGCCGGGAAGTCCTAGAAGAATAGTTCATAAGCATGCCTTTCCAATGCCCATGTCTGTCTACTGGGCAGGAATTTACCAGTCATCTGTGATAGTGGGTAGTAAGGGTAAGTTTGTCAAATGAGAGGATAGATTAAAATCTCACCCCCCGCATTTACTCAAAGCCCTGACTGGCAGTGAGAATTTTAAGCTTATACATCTGTTTAGTGAAAGCTTGTAGACCTGAGATTGTGTCCTTATTGAGATCTGTTAAAGGCCTGCAAAGGTATATTGTTAAAAATTGCAAGACCTGTCAGCTTGCCAATGCCCCCAATCAACAGATTACTAAAGGAGCTCGCCTCTGTGGGAATAGGCCAGGTGTGTATTGGGAAGTAGATTTCACAGAAATTACAAATATTTGCTAGTTTTTGTAGACACCTTTTCAGGATGGGTTGAAGTCTATACAACAAAGCATGAGACTGCGAATGTAGTGGCTAAGAAGATCCTGAAAGAAATCCTACCCAGACCAGGGGACTGAAATCCTAAGAACCACGGTGGAAGGAACCCTAGACGGCATCGCCACTTGGGTTCATTGCTTCCACGCCAGGCCAGCTGACCCCTTTGCCCTGGATGACAACTACCGTGATGGAACATGGGAGGTCTCCAAGCACCCAGCTGGGCCGCTTCGCCTTCGCCTCAAGAAAAGAAAGTTAGACTGAATATTGTTATAATTTTCTTTTTGCCTTCTTTCCTTACTACCCTGGCTGGTGTTAATGTTATTTTGGCAGCTCACTCCAAAGTGAGGTGAATCCTGCAGTCCCTTGGTAAAGTAGACTAGGGTTATAGGTTCCTGGCTGGGTGAGGTCAACGCCCCTGAGTCAGCCTGAAGAAGTTACAGAAGATGGATGATCTTCACCCATCAGCCCCCCTTTAAAACCGAGGGACCAGAGTTATTTTCGGATACTACTTTTGGCCCTACTGGCCCATGCCTTACCTCTATATCATCCCCTAGACATGCAAGCCATTGAAATGGACAGAATGGAGCCATGATTGGCTCCCAAGGTACCAAAAAGAAAAAGGGGGAAATGAGGTGCCAGACTTTGAAGTCAGGCCCCACCACGTGAACCCCATTTTAGAATCGAACCCTGAGCCAATCAGATTTGTACCTGTGTGCTAATCTTGCTTGCACAGCTGATTGTTGTAACCTTGTTCTTTGCCTTTATAAGCCCTGTGTAATCACAGCTCGGGGCTTCCTCCTAACCTCCGCTGTGTCGGTGGGTAGGACGAGGCCCGAGTTGGCAGCTCGTTAAATAAAGCCTTGCCTTGCTTTTGCATTTCGGAGTGTCTGAATCTCGGTGGTCTTCTTGGGGGTGGTCTTGCGACTTGGCACAACAATAGCCTTGAGCGAAACTGCTTAGGGACGGTGGCCAGACCCTGAGTTCAAGTTCTAGCACTGGCAGAACACACAGAAAGGTCTTTGTAAGGAGATAAAGGACACAGTCAACACAACATTGAAGGAGAACAAAGTAATAAGACAAATTATACCTGACTTCAAGACTTAATATAAGCCAGGTGCTGGTGGCTAACATCTGTAATCCTAGTTACTCAGGAGGCTGAGAACTGAAGATAACTATTCAAAGCCAACTCAGGAAAAAAGGGAGGACTTCCTGGGAGACAAAGACAAAAGGGGGGAGGGGGAAAAGGAGAGAGGGCTAGGATGTGTGAAATAGAAGCATGTCATATACACACATGAACACACACACACATACACACACATACACACAAGATGACATAATGAAAGCCATGAAACATGAAAAGAGGATAGGCAATGAAACACTGCTTGAAAGTGGTATTAAGGCAACAGTAGAGGTATGAACTCGTTCTTAGTACACTGTATCCATCTATGGACTTATCACAATGAAACATCTCTGTACAATATTGATGTATACTAACTAAAAAGTAGTTATATATAATATGCTGTATATTATATACCTGATGATCTCACGAACTAGAAAACAATCGAGTTCAATAATTGTTCAAAAATTGTTCAGAAAGATTGTTCAAAAAGATTTCTGGGTGGGCTGGGGATATAGCCTAGTGGCAAGAGTGCCTGCCTCGGATACACGAGGTCCTAGGTTCGATTCCCCAGCACCACATATACCGAAAATGGCCAGAAGCGGCGCTGTGGCTCAAGTGGCAGAGTGCTAGCCTTGAGCGGGAAGAAGCCAGGGACAGTGCTCAGGCCCTGAGTCCAAGGCCCAGGACTGGCAAAAAAAAAAAAAAAAAAAAGATTTCTGGGGACTTGGTTCAAATGGAAGAGTGTCTGCTTAACAAGCACAAGGCCTGATTAACTTGCATAATTTTTCTCATTAGGATTGTGGGGAGAAAGATCAAAAAGGAAAATTTGGCAATTAACCACCTTTTGACTGTTTCCATAATTCTTCTGTTTCCAGGATGTAATATAATTGAAATCATAGCTTTTTTTTCAGATTGGTTTCTTTCACTTTAATAAATATTGGAGGTAGAAAGTGTCTTTTCATGGCTCCGTAGCTCATTTCCTTTTAGCACTGGAGAATAGTCCACTCTCTATACATACCACAGTTTGTTTACCTTTTCCACTGAAGGATGTGTTAATTGCTTCTCCATTTTGGCAGTTATAAAACTGCTACAAGCATCTTGGTAAAGAGTTTTGTGTAAATATTAAGTTTTTAAGCCCACTGGGAAAATATAAAGGACAGCACTCACTAGATTATGTGGTAAGAGTATATATATATATATATATATATAGGAATCTTCTTTCTACAGTTTTTCAAAGTGTCTGTACCATTTTGCATTTCACCAGCAGCAGGATGCTTGTGTTACTGTCATCACATCTCATTCAGGTACACGCTGCCACCCTGACTGATGCTGTCCTTGGTCAGGTATTGGTCTGGTTTGCTGGTGGCTCGCACCTGTAATCCTAGCTACTCAGAGGCTGACATATGGGACCCCTGGGTCAAAGCCAGCCCCCCAAGGAAAGTCTGTGAGGCTCTTGTCTCCAATTAACCACCGGAGCCGGAAGTGGCAGTGTGGCTCAAAGTGGTAGAGGGCTGTTCGTGAACAAGGAAGCTTAGAGACAGCTCCCAGGCTCAGAGTTCAACCCCACAAATGAAAAACAAAAGTGCTTTTCTCCTTCATGCCCTTTGCAGTTCTATGTTCTTTGGAAGGAGGTTAGGAATCACAGACTGCCTTAAGACAAACAATTGTATTCCACCTCTTAGCACAGTGGCATGCAAATTATTTGGAAGTCTTCCACGTAAGATACCTATCTCTTCCTCCATTTATTTATTCATTTAATCATTAATTTATATTATATGGACTAGTGAGTATGCATTTTGTTTATGTATTGTGCCATACTGGGGCAGACTCCCCATCTGAGGGCTAGCCCTTAGCTTTTTCCACTCAAGGCTGGGGTGATGTACCAGTTGAGCCATACCTCCTTTTTCAGCTTTTTGGTGGTTAATTGGAGACAAGATTCTCATGGAGGTTCCTGCGTGGGCTGGCTTCAAACGAGCATTCTCAGATTTCCGCCTTCTGAGTAGCTAGGATTACAGGTGTGAGCCACCAGTGCCCAGCTTTAGGTATTTATTTTATACGTTGGATTACTATCTAATATTATTTTTTTAATGATTGCTCTGATGGTTTAACTTTGGCCCTCGGGAGGTTTTTCAGTCGATTCTCCTGTTTGTGTCAATTTTTACTATGAATGCATATAATCTGTGTAAACTAAATCCTCTGGAGGACCTTCATGACATTTAAGGGTGTAAAAGGATTTTGAGACAAAAAAGTTTGAGGACTGCACTCCTGGGTCCCCTCCCCGGACTCAACCCCAGCTCTCCAGTAGCTGAGGTTCTTCTGCAGTCTTCGCACAACAGCGGCAAGGAGCCACCTTCCCGCACTCTTGGGAACACCCCTCTTTTCCTCACCACTTGTGCAGGGGGTAGGGTGAGGATGCAGGAGCTCCCCCGAGAAAACGAAGCGCTCCCCGCCTTGTCTTTCCTGCAAACGCCACGACGGGGCGCCAAGTCACGCAGCGGAGCGTGGGGAAGGGTCCGTGTCCCGCCGGGCTCAGCGCTGGCCCCGCGGGGCCGGGACCCGGGGCCGGGCCGAAGCGCTGCGATCCTCCCTCCGTGAACTCCTGGGGCCACATGCACGGGTGGCGACTCCAGGGATGCCAGGCCCTCGGGAAGTGGCGGGGCGCTAAGGAGGAACTTGGAGGTTCTCCATCTCCTCCAGGGGCGCATCTCAGCTGAAAGTAGCCGGACAGCTCCCCGGGCCTTGCCTTGGGGGCCCAGCCCCGCACCCCGCCCTTCCTTCTCGGTCCCCGCTCTCTCCCCTGCAAGTTCACGCAAGACAGCCAGCGATAACCGCCTGCAGCTGGAGATCTGGCTAACTGATACAATAAATTCTATAATTGCCTCAAAAATAAGGTAATGATTTGGCAGAGGGAATGCTTTGATCTTATCAGCCAAGCGAAATCTCTCCAATGAAACTTCAGAGCAGGGCAGGAGGCTTCCAATGTGGGGTGTGAAGCCCAGGAACAGCCTGCTCTCCCGCGTTGTCCTTCCCCCGCACCCCCATGTCCTTCCTAGTGCTCTGGGAGGGATGGACACGCTGTCCCATGAAAACAGAAGAGGAATGCAGGCCCGTGAGGTGGCGGGGGTGGGGTGGGGGAACGGATTCTGCGCTGTTTACATCAGGCTGGAATGGCACTTTAGGCCTAGAGAGGCTATAGAGGAAGAGGTGGAGTGGAGGTGAGGAACTGACAGATGATTGAAAAACCTAGTTTGGCTCCAGAGCAGAGAATGTTTCTCTTACACGGTGAGGGCAGGGTAACAGGGAGGAGGACCTTGGATGTTCTGTTTTCTCTGAGAATTTGCACACACACACACACACACACACACACACACACACACACACTTGCTCTGCGCTGTGGGTGTCCCTGCCTGGCAGAGGCCCCAGCACAAAGAGGATTAGAGAGATGAGCTAATCTGGTTTGTATCCCAGACATGGCCTCAGAAAGGGACCCTGTCTACCCTGATGTTTAAGAGAGTGGAGGAGTGAGGAGTCCTCTGGGGGCTCCTGGCTGACAGTATCAGACACCCTCCCCACTGAAACCCCTAGGGTCCCACAGTTGTGACTTCAGGCTCGAATTGAGAAAGGAAAGAAGCAGAAACTTTGAGGGAACAGGTTCAGGCACTTTATACTATATTGCTGGACCTGCAAAGGGAGAGGTATGAGACAGGGAGCAGGAGGAGAAAGAAAATCACACACCAAAAATACAGAGGTGGGTAGGAGGCAGGTTCACATAGATTTGGAAGAAGGGTGGGAGGGAGGGGAAGGGGAGGAAAGGAAGAAGGAAACCAGTGGCTCTATTTTATAATCCTTGCTCCTCCAGAGGCTGAGATCTTAGGACTGAGATTGTTAGCCAGCTGGCACAAAAGTCCATTAAGACTCCAATGAACCAGAAAAAAAGGTACAAGTGGAGCCATGGCACAAGTGGTAAAGCACCAGCCTTAAAATGAAAAAGCTAAAGGAGAATGTCCAGTCCCTGAGTTCAAGCCCTAGTACCAGAGCAAGACCAACAGTGGTGCAGATTCACACAGAAAGAAAGATGGGGAGACCTGAGTGCCTGCTTACCAAAAGACGGAGTGACACAGGCTGCAAAGACAGGGCTTAGAAAGAGAAAGGCAGACAGAATCCAAATGGAGGAGAGAGTAGGCTGGCAGATATAGACACACAGAGAGACAAAGACTGAAAGAGAAACCCAAAGAGACAGGAATAGACACAGAGCACCAGAAATACAGCCAGAAATAGGGCTCAGGGAAAAGAGATGGGGAGACCATAGGAATAAGAGGTAGAGACAGCAGAGAAGACCTGAAGGGAAGGGAGGTAGATAGCCTGGCTTTTTTTTTCCATTAGAAGCAAATCACACTTCTAGACCATTCCAGGGCCTAGAACAGGTGGAAGGGAGAGAAAGAGGGCTTGCTTGATACCTAATCTATCTGATACAGGCATATCAGCCAAAAGGGATCCTGGAGACAAAATAGGAACTTTCCTTTGGGAAAAGCCTGGTCAGTGACCACCCAGGATCCCAGCAGAACACCCACTGGACTCACTCAGAACCTGGGCCACCCGCCCGGGATGGCCTTCAGCCCGCCCACCACCCGGCTCTAGTGTAATGAGAGTCAAAGTCCTAGAAGACTTCAGATTCTTCCCCCGACTCCTCCTCCCATAGCCTCCTCTTCTTCCTCTTCTCCATTAAATATCTTCTGGGTCCCAGAGAACCCTTTGCTCTTTGTTTATCTGTTAGCTCGGAGGAAAGGGATACTATGGCACCAAAGCCTCCTTTCTTAATTTGTCTTGACCACCCACCCCCTTAAAAAAAAAAAAGCCTCCTTGGCCTGGCCTCTGAGAGACACGCCTGGGAGCTCATAAATACCGAGGAGAGGCCAGCCAGGCTGTGTACAACACATGGGTCCCCAAACCACCCCCTTAAGCACCCCTGGGTTCTTCCCAGGCTCCCTTCTTCTCCCCAAGACACCTGCATGATGCAGCAGGGCAGGAGGAGGGAGACTAGAGGCCTATGTGAAACTGGCCCCAATTCAAGTGAGACCTGCTTCAGTTTGCAAAGAAATCTCGGGAAAGGCGTTTCAGGGCCCCTTGTGCAAGTAGCAGGCTCAGGAATTCCTTGACTCCCTTCCAAACCTCCCCCCACCCAGCCCCTTCTTGGCCTTTCTCTGCTCATTACCATCCACACCACCTCCCACCCACCAGGAAAGAGAAGGTCATCACTAAAGGGGCCCAAGAAGGGGAGACCTTCCAGAGGATAGAGCAGGGCAGAGTAAGAGCCATTTACCCACACCCGAGTTCCCCTTAGCTCATCTCTGCTCCATCTAGGGGCCAGTAAAATTTTATTCAATTCAGCCACGCATGTCTTAGGATAGAGCAAAACATGAGTCTCAACTCATAAGTAGCCTCGCTGGGGAGTACAGTGAGGGGTGGGCTATCCAGTGGGAGTGGGCTCTTCTCCCATGGGAATCATTTTTGAAAGGACAGAGTGCCTTCAGGAGGAAGAGGGAAGACTCCGCTCTGCTCCATGGGGTGGAGTTTGTTTGCTGGTGGCCCCCAGAAATCTAGCAGCCTTGGGAATTGGGAGAGTCTCAAGTTCTTCAAAATTCTGTTCAATATATCTGCAGTATGCCACCTTCAACCTTAGCACCCTGTCCTCAGACAGCTTCCTTTCTCTCCTGTGTCATTTAGGATGATGCCCTGGCCAGTAGGCACACAGCAGGTGCTTAATAAATGCATAAATGCTGACTTGGTCCTATGCAGGGCCATCCAGATCTGTATTTGACTCTCCAGTCAGAGGCTCCTCCTAGGTACCATAACTTAAAAGAAGGATTGTGGGATGAGCTGGAAAATAAAGTCAAGGAGCCTAGCCTGAGACTTTGGCCTTGACACTGGCCTGAAAGCCACACAACAGACCCTCGCGTGAGGAGCTGAGCTCTCCAAGTGTGTCTAGGACCTTGAGATTGGAAGTTTATTTTGAGATTTGAGGCTCCAAAGTGGCAGATCCCAGAAAACCTCTTCTCTGGCTCTGTATTTGTTCTCTAGTTAAGTGGCTGAGTGCAGCACTTGCAGTCAGCTGGCTCCAGCAGCCTGGGCTCCTCCTGGAGAACTGGGGCCTGGGAGAGGGGGGAAGGGGTGCAAGTAGCAAAGGCCCATCCTGGGTTGCCTACTTGGGGGCAGAGGTAGCCTGTAAGCCTTGGGGAGAAATCGTGTCCCTTGAGCTGCTCATTCTCAGAGTTGCTGGCATTCTTTGACTCCCCCCCCCCCCACCAGTTCAGCATACTCAGAAATATACTTTAATAGCTGAGTATCTATGCTGTGCCAAGACACGGTCCCACTCAACTATGAAGACAACTGAAGCCAAAGAAGGGGCCTCAGAAGTGAGTTGGAGCCTGTGTGGGTCAGTCCACCCAAGGGTAGATGTGATCATCTCCAGCTCCTATCCCACAACCCCAGGCCCATATGTAGAAGCAAACGCAAGGCCAGAGTCACACCCAGGTCTAAACACACAGTGGAGTCTGGGAGAGGCTGCTGGAGCTGGAAGACTGCTGTCCTGCAAAGGGGGTGGGCTGGACTGGGAGGAGGAGAGAGAGTGGTCCAAGGAAAGGGGCCCAGCCAGGAAAGGGCCTGGGCTTTCTCTGCTTCCACCCGCCTCTCTCAAGGAAACTCGTCATAGTCCATGTGTACCTTTCAAAGGCACAACGGGCCAACCAGAGCCTAACAGAATGGAGCAAAAAGGAAAGGGGAAGAAAAGGATTCTTTCCTGGTTCATGTGGTCAGATGCTGGTTCTGAATGGTCCCTGCAGTCCATTTTCTCCCACTCCTGTCCAATGTCATATCACCAATGCTGATGAACACCTTCCTTCCATAACTTAGACCACTCTCCATTATTTGAATTCCTCTCTTCCTTCCTAGTTCACTTGGCTCCCGCTGCTTGGTCCTCTCATTAGCCCCTGTACACCAACCCACTTTGGCCCTAGGGCGGTTATTGACCCTTTGGATCCTCTCAGCTTTGTGCAGCATCTCACACATCTTTGCTTGAATGTCACTGTGATGAAGAGACCTTAATCACCCTGGTTATAACTGTGTCCCAGCCCTTACTCTTCTCTACTTCCCCAATACCCCTACTACTTTCTAAGATCTTCTATGCTTCTATCACATGATTTAAAGATTCCCCAAATTTAATTGCATAGAAGAAATAGATTCTAATTACTATAAATCAAAAGTTTCAAAACAATGTACATGTTAATGTTCTGTTTTCCACCCCAATAGAATGTAAACTCCATGAGGGCAGAAATTATTTCATTTTGCTTTGCTCCCTGATGTGTCCTCTGTGCCTAGCTCTGTCCTAGCACCTGGTAAACAGTAAGTATTTGTTGGCTTGAGGAGGGCATTTGGCCCCTTACCTCAGTAGGTTGAGGTGTACTGAGAAGTGGGGAGAGGGACCAGGGGCTGAACTGAACCCTCCTCTCTTGCCTCTGCCTCTGTGATTCTCCAGCCAGCTGGGCCCTGTCCTTCACACAAGGGCTTCTCTAACACCCCACCACCCAAACAATGACTGACAGTGAGATTGGTGTTAAGGAGGTGGACAGTGACTAGCAAATTGTTTACACTCATACTTTATACTTTAGATAAGTCAGGAGGAGAGGCATGCAGGACACCTGGCAATGAGGGGCCAGGCTGGAGAAACTGAGGCTGAAGGCAGAGCCAGACCCCAGAGGGTAGACTCAAGTTGGAAGGCACAAGGCTTTAAAAGAGATTTCTCAGCAGGGGCTCTCTCTGCCAGCCTGGGAGGTGAAGTAGGGTGGAGGAGGGATAGGGAAGCCCTTCTCCAGCCTTCCCGAGGTTATCACATACCCGCTGTGCCTATGACTGAGCAAGGATGCAGGAGCAGATGAGAAGAGGAAGGTGGGAAGGGTGGAAAAGCGAGGAGCAAATGGCTCCTCTCTTACCAGGACCCCCACCCTGGCCTCTGGTGGGGGAAAACGGCCCAGATGTTTCTGATTCTTTCCAAGTTGCAGCTCGGCCCGAGGGGGTGGGGGACCAAAATACTGGGGGGAACGACCCAGCGTGGTGGAGCCGTGGCCATAAGGCACCAGGCGTCACCCGCAGGTGTGTCTCCTCCACGAGGATTCACTGCAGGGGCCTAGATAACCTAGATGGAACATCGTGGCAGAAGGAAGGGGGGGGAGGTTGTCTCTCAGAAGAAGCCCCAAACAAGCCTACCCCGAGTAGGGGAAAGGAGTTAAGAGACACTCAATTCTTGACGGCTTTGTTTCTACCCATTTCACAGAAGTGTAAGAGTGGAAGGGACCCTAGTAAAACGCGTGCATCTTCTGACCTCAACTTCCCTGTCATTGCCATTGTAGGTTAGGGGACCCGGGAAAGTGTCTGTAGCCCCCTCCACTCGGTGAGCGTTGCCATCCACGCTGCTGTCGGAGTTGTTGAATGAAGGGCGCTAGGACCCGGTGACGCGACATCGGTAGGGACGGGGCTCCTCGGGCTCTGTGGAGCGGCTGCACCCCGTCGCATCGCTCCGGAGCAGGTGGGGCGCGGCGCGGAGGAGCGAAGGAGAGCTGAGGGGCAGCCAACGGGAGGGGGGGAGGGTGCGGCCGCCACACCTAGGGAGCCGCGGAGCAGCACCCGGGTTGGCGCGGGCGGAGCCGCCCCGAAGGCTGCGCGTGTTCCCGGCTTCGGCCCCGCCCCGCGCCGTCCAATGAGAGCCTGTGGCTGGAGGGGCTGTCCGCGTGCTCGGCCCCGCAGCTCCACTCCGCGCCTCGGAACCCCTGACACCGCCCCCGGGGCTCCCGCAGCGCACCTCGGGACCCCAGCTAGCTAGCGTCGTCGGTTTCCGAACACTGCCATTCTCGCCCTCCCCGGGACCCCGCGCGGTGCTCCGGTACTCCACGTGACCTTAGATCGCAGCCGCTCGCGAGCCCAATGGCCACCCAGAAGGGTGAGGTAGGAGCAGCCTGAGTATCCCCAGACGGTGTCCCGTCCACACCCCTCTGGGCTGCGCGGCCGGCAGCCTTCGGGGAGCTATGCTGAGGTCCGGTGGTGCGCAGGAAGCCGCGCAGCACGCCCCTCGGCGCGCCCGCGCCCTGATCCCCGCACCCGCGCCCAGATCTGCTGCCCCCGACGTCTCCCCGGCTCCGGCCCGCCTTGGTCTTGCCTGCTTTTTGCTGCTGCTGCTGCTGCTGACTCTGCCAGCCCGCGTGGATTCGTCCTGGTGGTGAGTGTGGCTCTCCTGACTGGGCGGTGAGTGCCCCGCGGGGATATACTGCTTCGGGCGCGGGCAACGGTGAGCCACCTGGTTGTTGCTTGGAGGTAGAGGTGATCCTGGTAGGACCCTCAACCCAACAGTAAGGAGCCAGTGAGGAGATCAGGAAGAGGAGATGGAGCCCCGCGCCTTACCTGCTTGGTGAGGGCGTGGATGCTCTGTAGTAGAGGCTACTGGAGCCTCCTAGGCAACGTCCCCTGGGGGGTGGGGAAGGCTACAAGCCTCTTAGGGCAGAAGCTACCTTCTGATTTTCCCTCTAGGAGGGTTCAGGGAACCAGCCGACCCTCTGAAGTTTGCGGCAGGCCCAGACGGCAGGCCCGGAGGCAGAGAGGGACAGCTGGCCAGGGCAGACAAGCTTCGGCTAGTTTAGCCCACCCCGTAGGTATCACAGAATGGCGTTGATGAGCACCCAGCGTGATCTTAGACAGAAGTGAAATCCAGGCTTAATTACCACCCCACCAAAATGAAGACGAATTCACTACTTAAGTTTGCATAATCTGGACGTTGTCTTCAGTCACGGTTTTGAGGATGTCGCCGGGGTCACTGGTTTCTCCCTCCCTTCTTGCTTTCCTTTCCCAGATGACCCCAAGTCCTACTTTTCCTTTCCAAGAGCCAGAGGCTTCTGGAGTCCCAAAACAGTGAGAGACCCTCTCCTCAGGTTTCTCACCGGTTTCAGACTTCACGAGAAGGCCGAAGAGGCAAAAGACATGACAAATCTACTGCAAATCTGTTGTCTGTCTTTTCACACTCCCCCATCCCTACCCCCAAGGGCTCCCTAGTCCAGAATGGTACTCATCCTGTCTGTCCTCTTAGGAAGAAGTGCTGCTTTCCTCCTCCCTCACCACGGTGGGGGGGGGGGGGAAGGGAGAAAGGCAAGGGGGGGGGGAGACTTGAGTGAGAGAAGATTCAATGCTCTCATCTTTCCTCTTTACCCCTCCAATCAAACTGGCCTCTTGGACTGGGTGAGTGCCCCTCTTTACCACGCACTGCCCCCCTTCTTTTCCTTACTGTGCTCCTCTTCCCTTCCCACCCCCACCCCTCACCCCCACCAAGTGTGGTCTCTTCTCCTCTTGCACCCTGTGGCTTTTCTCCTCTTCACTTGGAATCTTGGCTGGAAGGGCGAGGGGTAGCTGGCTGAGGGGCCAGCCAGCTTGGGCTGCAGATTCCTATCATTTCAAGATGCGTCTCTCTCTATCCCCACCCCCAACCCCCACCCCCGTTTTCCTGTTGAAGAAAAATCTCTCTTTTGGATCTTTTTTATCTCTGTAGTGTTGGAGAAGGCAAGGAGGGGGGTTCTGGATGGGGGAGCAGAGAGGCCTATATCTTACATCTGGCTTGAAACATTCCTTTAGAAAGGAAAAAGGAAGAAATGAGACAGGATAAAAGCCTTTCAATGTTCAGAGTGAGATCAAAGCCATCCTTTACCTTCACAGCTTAGTTTGACTTGAATTTCTTAGTGTCCCTGTTGAGAAAGGATAAAGGAGAGCTGCCCATCTTTATTCAGCCTAAATGACAATTTGCCTTTAGGAACTCTGGATTGCTTCTTGTCAGTTTGGGAGGCAGTCTTGGGAATCAACTGGTATTTAGATGAGGAAGCATCACTGGTAATTTCAGCATGCTGGTGGTGGTTCCTAAAGACCTTTGCAGGGTTCCTCCTTTTCCCCATTTCTTACCCTCCCCTCCTCCTTTTAATTTTTTTTCTTTTCTCCCTTTCTTGCCCTCCTTCCACATGGTTCATATTAATGATGGTGGAAAAACTCCTAAATGGAAGAGCTGGGAAGGAGGCTGCTGATGCGCAGAGGGACTCCGCAGTCCCTGTGAAATGGAAGAAGGCACAGCAGGGCCAGGGGGACTGTAGATGCAGAGGTAGTTTCCGTTTCCTTGCGCCCACCTGCCATAGCTGCAGCTCCAGATGCCTGTCTCATTGGTAACCACTCCTAGGATAAGATGAAAAGCCAAATTCTGAAGGCAGGCCAGGCCCCCAGGTAATTCTCTGATCCCTCTAAGCATGACTGCTACAACCCTGGAAGAGACGAATGCCTGGTGACTTGGTGAGCCCATGCCCTCCTGTGGAACAGAAGAGCATCACTATCACCAGCTATGATCTTTCTCATAGCCTAAGATTCTTCCCTTTCATCTCCAACCACTCCCTTCCTCCTGTCTCCTAAGAGGAGATGGTTTCTGCTTAGTTTTTGATAAACAGTAAAAAATAAGGGGTTGCCGTCATGAGCTTCCTTGTTTCATCTTGCAGAGAGTTAGCAGTAGAGAATCATGAGTAGGACTGTTCTTGTGGCTTATAGAGGATCACAGAGTAGTGTCATAGTAACACTACTGTTACAAACACCAATTGCCACTTAGTGAGCCCCTACCAAACTCCATGCATGATGGCCAAGCTACTTCAGAAGCATTATCTTCATTAATGCTCAGAAGATTCCAGTGAGGTAGGTATTACCATTCCTTGTTCACAAATGAAGAAAGTGAAGGAGAGGGATAATAAGAAACTTGCTCAAGTTCACACCAATTTTGGAACAATGGGAGTAATCCTAAAAAAAAAATCTCTGCATGTCTCTCTTGCCCCTGAAATAAAAATAAACTTGGGCCAAGGGTGGTGATAGTCACCTGTAATCCTAGCACTGGAGAGGTAGATCACAAATTGAGGCCAGCCCATGCTATATTGTAAGACCATCTTACCAAAAGTAAACAAAAAAATGAATTTGGACTTCAGAGTCAGGTGGGCTTCCTTCATCCAGGTTCTCCTCCAACTAGCCCTCATGGGTAGAATAATCCTCCCAATACCCCTGAAACTGAAGGAAACTGAAAGCTCAGTTTCTTCACCTATTGAATGGAGCTTTCTCTTTCTCTCTGTCCCCTCTTACCGTGTGGTGTGTGTGTGTGTGTGTGTGTGATTTTTTGCCAGTCCTGGGGCTTGAACTCAGGGCCTGGGCACTGTCCCTGGCTTCCTTTTGCTCAAGGTTAGCACTCTAACACTTGAGCCACAGTGCCACATCTGGATTTTTCTATATATGTGGTGCTGAGGAATCAAACCCAGGGCTTCATGTATGTGAGGCAAGCACTCTACCACTAGGCCATATTCCAGCCTGTGTTGGGATTTTTGTACAGAAAAATCCTTTGTGAACTGTCAAGTACTACTCCAATGCTGTGGTTTAAAAGCTGATTCAGGAAAGTTAATAGTTTTATCTCTATATTCGAAGTCCTATAAGTACCAAGCAGAACCTTGTACAGTAGGGGACATATACAAAAACAGGGAAGGAAAAAAAAAAGGATTCCTCGATTCATGAAAAGGATACAAACAGAACATCTGCAAGCAGACTGACAGTGTTGACAAGTGGTGAAACTGTAACAAGCCAGGGGTGGTGAGGAGACAGGGAAGTTGGGGATAAATCAGAGCAGTTGGGTATTCATTCAATAAATAAAGTACCTACTGTGTACTCGCCACTTTCTTAAAATACATTTTTAATTTACAAATGGAAAGGTTTTCACCATTTTGTTTTTAGTATTTGAGGTTTTGTTGTTTTTGTGCCAGTACCAGGACTTGAACACAGAGCCTCTTGCTCTCAAAGGATGGCATTATGCCACTTTAGCCAAACCTCTAATACTGGCATTTTGATGATTTTTCTGCCTGGGCTGGCCTCAAACCATTATCCTCCAACACTAGCCTTCTGAGTAGCTAAGATTACAGATCAGAACAACCACAGTGGGCTCAGAAGTCTTTTCTTTGGTCTTATTTTTGGTCTTTTGTGTCATTGGCCTTTCCCTCCCTGTTGTGACTAAGTTCTCATTTGTCTTTGGCATTTTTAAAGTTCATCCCCACATGTCAGTGCTATGTTAGTGTGTCTCCTAAAGATTCATGTGCTGGAAACTTGGTCTTCATTGGTGAAATCGTTTAAGTTGGTCCACAGAGGCATTGCCATTGATGCAAATGAATGCCGGCCTCAGGAAGTGACTTGTTCTCCACAGAGAATGGGTGGTTAGAGTGCAAGGTCTCTGTTTCAGCTCTCCCTCTTTTTTTTTGGCCAGTCCTGGGCCTTGGACTCAGGGCCTGAGCACTGTCCCTGGCTTCTTTTTTTTGCTCAAGGCTAGCACCCTGCCACTTGAGCCACAACACCACTTCTGGCCATTTTCTGTATATGTGGTGCTGGTGAATTGAACCCAGAGCTTCATGTATACCAGGCAAGCACTCTTGCCCCTAGGCCATATCCCCAGCCCTCGCCCTCTTATTTCCTGCCTCACCCTGTGAACTTTCCCTCCTTATGTGCTAGAAACTTTTCTCAGTACTGGGAAATATTGAAGTTAACAAAAGACCAGAAATCTCAGTTTCAAAAGGGCAATGTATTCACATCAGGTTGGGATCTCCATGAAATTCAGATTCGGATTCAGTAGGCCTGAGGGCAGGGCATCCCTAGGTGATGTACACACTGCTTTTCTGGGGACCATGCTTTGAGAAACAAGGAGAAAAAGTAGGGTGTGAGCCACTATGTCAAAGGAAAGAATGTGAACTAGTTAAAAGCAGGCAAAGAGAAGTCATTTGGTTCAGGAGTGGAGAAGGAAGTAAATTACGCACTAACTTCCAGAAGGGAACAAAAAGCCCCAAAGTCAAGGCCTCTGGTATACTCTCCTGCACTGTGAGCTGGGGGTACCTTACAAATTTTTATGCCTCTAACAATTGAACTCTGTGCTTAGCACCTGGTAGGCATTTTGCAAGCATGAAATGAACTGAGAGGGAGAAGGCTTAGCATTGTTGAAGCCCTTTCCTCCAAGTGACTACAAAGGATCAACTATTGGACAGCAGGCAAACTTCAAGCACTGCAGGGTCTTGAAGCAGTTACTGAGTGGTATAGGCATGGTAATAGAAAAGTTTAATTATCTTCCCATCTTAGGTACTAAGCACACATTCCCATACTCATTGAGAATGTAATAAGAAGGACCAATGTGGGCTGTAGCAGAATGGATTTAAGTCAGACCACAAAAAGGCCTTTTTGCCAGAGTTTGGCCTGTCTCACTCCAGACTGTCTCACAAGGGCTGGGTTATTGGTCTCCCATTCCCATTGAACCCCCCTCCTCCCAAGCCCCAGTAAAAAACAAAAACAAATACCCATTGCCCAGAACACTGCTACTCCAGGGCTGAACTGGGGAGGCAGAATGGTGGTGAGACAGGGACCAGCTCCAATTCCAATCATCTTGATTCTCCAAACAAAGCACCGCGGCAGTGGGTGTAACTTCAGGCTGTGCGTCAGGCAGCCCTTTCCGGCATGGCCAGCCTAGGGTGTTTATTTTGTTTGTTCCTGGAAGCTGCTGCCCTGATGGACAGTGCTGGGGACGCTGATTCCATGGGATTTGTTAGTACAGGGCCAGCCCTCTCATCCCTCCCTCAGCACAGATGGGGCCCATCAGCCCTGCTGAGTTCCCAAAGAGGCAAGCATCAGCCCTCCTTGTGTTTGTTTGAGTTGGTGTCACCAGTGGTGATCCAGGCTGTGGGTGAGAGCTGGCTGTGGGAATGCATGTGGGTGGGGAGAACAGGACCCAGAGCTGCTTTTCCCTCCCCCACCAGCTGCCCTCCCTTCACACACTTGTAGGCACATTTTAGGGCTGTTCCCAAATGACTGGCATAATCATAACATGGACTAAAGCTTTTCTGTCTGAAGTAGAAACTGCTTCCCACAGCCCCTATAGCAAAGGACTTCCTCTGCTGTATCTTAAGACAGAATAGAGAATATCCAGCAAATTATGCAAGGTGGTATGAGGTTAAGAAGACAGAAATGGAAAAAGATGTCAAGCTAGCTTGTTTTCTCAAGGAAGTCGGTAAATGGGCCTGATTGCTTTTGGTAGCCTTTTGCCTGTAATCCTAGATACTCAGGAGGTAGAGATATGAGGATTGTGGTTCAAAGCTAGCCCAGGCAGGAATGTCCAGGAGACTCTTATCTCTAATTAGCCACCAGAAAACTAGAAGTGATGAGTGGCTCAAAGTAGTAGAGTGCTAGCCTTGAGCAAAAGAGTTTGGGGACAGTACTCAGGCCCTAAGTTCAAACCCCATGACTAACAACAACAAAAGATATCTGAGCTGGGTGCTGATGGTTCATGCCTATAATCTTAGCTACTTAGAAGGCTGAGATCTGAGGGTTCCAGTTCAAAGCCAGCCTGGACAGGAAAGTCCATGAGACTTATCTCCAATTAACTTATCACCAGAACAGAAGTGGAACTGTGGCTCAAAGTGGTAGAGTGCTAGTCTTGAGCAAAAGAATTCAGAGATAGCACCCAGATCCTGAATTCCAAGCCCCACAACTGACAAAAAAAAAATTTGAGGATAATTCTAGTAACCTACCTATCCTTTAGTAGCTCATGCTGACTGATCTTCTTGTAATGGTTCTTATTGGACAAACGGGGACTGGACTACTTTATCTAGCCCACTGAAAACAGTCATTGTCCACACATTTCCATTGAGAACATGGTGCTAATAGGTTAGAGAAAGTGACTTTAAAAGCTTCATTACTTAAGAAAAGCCCTGGGAACTGGAAACAGAGGAAATGAAGAGTTGGGGGTGAAGTCTTCTGGATTGAAAATGAGGATTAAAAAAAAAAAACTACATGAGTTGAAATAGAGCTATAAACATTACTCAGAATTGCCCACTATGTCCCTTCCTGCCAGTCCTTCCATCATCCCCCACTCTCTCCCCCACTCCCGCAGCCAAATCTCATGTCTTCATGGACCAGCCACTCAGGATGTGCCTCTTACATGTGGGTTTCAAAGTGTTGTTTCAGACCTTCATTTGTTAGTTTATTTTTCTCTGAGTATTGTAATGTTTATTAAATAAACAGGCAATGGGTTTGTGTGACATGCCCACAGCTTCTGTGTATATGACACATGCCTGGCTTATGTTCTGGGAGTGTGTGTCACTTCTAGCCTTTGGCTGGGGAACTGGTAATGGTGGGAGACCACTCAATTACTCTTTCTGCAACTGAGTAACTTTCCCCAGAGCTTGTGGGGAATGGCTCTAACTCATCACCCTCAGGGATGTGGGTTGGTGGGAGGAAAAGGAATCTAAGGTCTAGATACCATACCAAACATTTCTCAGCACCCTTTTTCTCTTGATCCTCCTGATGTAGAAAATGGTTGGCTGTTCTCCATCTTACAGGTACATTGGGGCACTAGGAGCCCGAGTGATCTGTGACAACATCCCTGGTTTGGTGAGCCGGCAACGGCAGCTGTGTCAGCGTTACCCAGACATCATGCGCTCTGTGGGTGAAGGTGCCCGAGAATGGATCCGAGAGTGTCAGCATCAGTTCCGCCATCACCGATGGAACTGCACCACGCTGGACAGGGACCACACTGTCTTTGGTCGTGTCATGCTCAGAAGTAGGGGCCTTGTCCATGCTGCCCCAGCTCCTTCCCTTTTGGGGCTTGGGGTGGTGAGTGGGAAGGGTAGTTATCCCTGCTTTCCTCTCCCACACACTATTTCATAATCAGAGAAACAACTGTGAGTCAAGCTCAGGATACAGTTAGGAACCAGACCCTTGCAGGTAGGAATCTCTCTCATCCCAGTACTCTAAGATGGTGAAACAAAGATAATTATTTCCTAGTACCTCCATCTTTCTCCTTTGTTTTCTCTGTACTTCTAGTTCCCAAGCCTGAGGGGGCTTCCATTCACTGAAAAGGTGAGAACTAGGAAAAGATCCTTTGGTTCTTACCAGCACTACTATGTCACTCTTAACAGTCCCAACACTACAGTAATGGGAACAAGAAATAGACAGAAAGGTAATATGTAAATATTTGGAATCAGTGGCTTGACCCCAGCTCATCAAAACAGCTAAGCAAGACTAGGCTGGAAACTAGGAGAGAGGGAATGAGATGGGAAACTGGAGGATGCTAGTGGTAACAATCGATTTGAAGCAGAAAGGGGAATTGAGCAGGCGGAGGAAAGTAGTATGTGTCTCCAGACAGGTTGTCCCTTGGATCTGCATTATGGGGAACTGTCTGTCTAGCAGAGGTGGGCTGGAAAAGCTTGTCTTGTCTAAGGCAGCTAACTATACCAGTGCTAGCACTCAGTGGGAAGGAATGATTCACCTTGGGACTTTGCAGTGGAAGGACCCAGGGAAATTGGAAGGAAATAAGAGTCAACTGTACAAGAAAGTGGATGGAGAACAGTGAGGGCTAAGGGGAAGAAATCAGATACTCTGAGGAATGCTCTTGGAAGGGAAAGGCACCTTGAATAGAGTATAGAGGTAGCCCTGAGAAAAAAGATATGAGAGGTTATGGTGGGCTGAAGAGATGTATGGACAGAGCCAGAAGTGTGGCACATGTCTATAACCACAGCATGTGGAGGATAAAGGCAGGAGATTTTGAGTTCTGGGCCAGCCTGGACTACATAGTAAAAATAATGTGGAGGGACAGACATAGGCTTGTTTCCTGAAATGCCTCTACCCTTTCTCTCTTTAGGTAGCCGAGAGGCAGCATTTGTGTATGCTATCTCATCAGCAGGAGTGGTTCACGCTATCACTCGTGCTTGTAGCCAGGGAGAACTGAGTGTGTGCAGCTGTGACCCTTATACTCGTGGTCGACATCATGACCAACGTGGGGATTTTGACTGGGGTGGCTGCAGTGACAACATCCACTATGGTGTCCGCTTTGCCAAGGCCTTTGTGGATGCCAAGGAGAAGAGGCTTAAAGATGCCCGCGCCCTCATGAACTTACATAACAACCGTTGTGGTCGCACGGTCAGTACTCATATCTGGGTATGAACATTCACATTTTCTAGGGTAATTAGTCTGTATGACCAGAGCCTAAAGGTGATGGTGGAAGAGCTAAAGGGTTCTGGATCAATTCCAAGGGTCTTAGCATCCTGGGACAGGAATGTAAGGGATCTTGGGAATTCTTGGGTTCAATCAAGTTTCTGTACTGGTGAAAAGTAGAAAAAGGGAGAGAGAAAACTTTTTTTGGTAGTGCTAAGGTTTGAACTCAGGGCTTTGCACCATTCTGTTTGAGCCATGCTTCTCACCCTTTTTGCTTTGGTTATTTTTGAGATAGGATCTCACTTTTTGTTCAGCTAGCTTGAACTACAAGCTGCAAAGAAACTTTTATGTGTGTGCTAGTCTTGGGGCTTGAACTCAGTGCTCAGATGCTGTCCTTGAGCTCTTTGCTCAATGCTAGTGCTCTGTTACACACAGTTCCACCTCTGGCTTTTTTGGTTGTTCATTGGAGATTAGAATCTAATGAACTTTCTTGCCTGGGCTGGGTTTGAATGGTGATCCTCAAATCTCAGCCTCCTAAGTAGTTAGAATTACAGGCATGAACCACCAGTGTCTGGTGAAAAGTAACTTTTTTTTTTTGCCAGTCATGGGGCTTGAACTCAGGGTCTGGTGCTGTCTTATTACTCCTCAAGGCTAGTGCTCTACTCCAATGAGCCACAGCTCCACTTCCATTTTCCTGGTGGTTAATTGGAGATAAGAGTCTCATGGACTTTCTTACTTGGGCTGGCTTCAAACAGGGATCCTCAGATCTCAGCCTCCTGAATAGCTAGGATTACAGTGATGAGACACCAGCACCCAGCTAAAAAGTGACTTTTAAAGAGAAAAACAAAAGCCTTAATAAAAGCTGAAAACTAAGGGATGGTTCTAGTCTGTTCATTAGTATGTGAACACCTCCCATATATTATGCTGGAAATAACATACCACAAAAGCATGGTACTTAGCCCTCTAAAACACACAAGAACTAAAGGATATAGTGTAGGATGAAGCTTATAGCTCAGCAGTCCTGCAGGTATTGTGACAAGTAGGAAGATTTCTTAAGAGAAGAGATTCTTTTTTTTTTTTTTTTTTGGCCAGTCCTGGGCCTTGGACTCAGGGCCTAAGCACTGTCCCTGGCTTCCTTTTGCTCAAGGCTAGCACTTTGCCACTTGAGCCACGGCGCCACTTATGGCTGTTTTCTGTATATGTGGTGCTGGGGAATCGAACCCAGGGCCTCATGTATACGAGACGAGGCAAGCACTCTTGCCACTAGGCCATATCCCCAGCCCCAAGAGAAGAGATTCTTTAACTTGTTCAGAAAGAATGGATCTGATGTGGGCAGCCAGCCTGGGCTAGCAGATTTCAGAGTTCTTTTCTTTGTCAGTTGTGGGGCTTGAATCTGGACCTGGGTATTGCCCCTGAGCTCTTCAGCTCAAGGCTAGTGCTCTACCACTTCAGCCACAGCACCACTTCCAGTTTTCTGGTGGTTAATTGGAAATGAGTCTCATAGACTTTCCTGCCCAGGCTGGCTTTGAACTGTGGATCCTCAGATCTCAAACTCCCGATTGGCTAGAATTACAGGCGTGAGCCACCAGTGTCTGGCTTTCAGAGTTCTTAGAGTAACAAAATTGTGTGGCCTGACTAGTGCTTCTTCCTGACCTACCTCCTCCCTATCCCCAGGCTGTGCGGCGATTTCTGAAACTGGAGTGTAAGTGCCATGGTGTGAGTGGCTCCTGTACTCTGCGCACCTGTTGGCGTGCACTCTCAGATTTCCGCCGTACAGGTGACTACCTGCGGCGGCGCTATGATGGGGCCGTGCAGGTGACAGCCACCCAGGATGGTGCCAACTTCACAGCAGCTCGCCAAGGCTATCGCCGTGCTACCCGGACTGATCTTGTCTACTTTGACAACTCCCCAGACTACTGTGTCTTAGACAAGGCTGCAGGTGAGAAAGGAAAGCAGGCGGAGACACAGATCCCAGTTCTTAATACATTTGGTTAATCATCTTGGTCTATTTATTTGTAGGAGTTCAGGAAGGGGTTGCTATACAAGTCAGTAACCTCCCCACATGAAAATCTGATCCTAAATGAACCACCTGTTTTCAGTTATGAACAATGTACAGAAGCATTAGTAGCAGAATTAAACCTTTAGCTCTTTACACTCTCCCTGAAGAAATGAGATCGAGCATGTGGATGTAGCTCAGTAGATACAGTACTGCCTCACCTGTGTAGGACCCTAGGTTTGGTCCCGAGCACAACAGATAAACAAAACATGAATAATTGGTATACAAATGTAACTGTAAAGACAGATGACTGGAATATGAAGAAAATTTATCAGAAAATGGGATACTTATGCTGCTCCTTGAAGTGTGGGGATTATCTGGATAGCAAGAGAAAAGAATAGGCAGAAATTTTCTGTATTTGAGTAAAATGGTAGGTGGGACAGAGCAGATCAGTATGTCTGAATAAAGGTGTCTGGCAAGGGAGATTAAAGCTAGAAAGACAGGTTGGAACCAGGCCACAAATGGTCTTGAAAGGCTTTATCCAGTGTGCTGCCACTGAAAACTTGAAAATGGAGTTAGAGAGACAAGAAAGGAGTTTCCTACAAAAGCAGGTATAGCTGGGAACGGTTGCCTTTCAATCTACTTTCACTATTTAGTGGTGGAATTCTTGGGAATGGAGGGAAAGTGATAGGGTATCTCCCCAGGAGAGTGGAAGTTATCATCCTGCCTCACAATTTCTGGCTCACATAGGCTAAATAGTGTAATAGAACTATTTTTCTTCTGGTTACTGTCATAGGGCTCCAAAGGCTCTTTCTGCAGACTCAACATTCAGGACTTGGGTAAAGTGGAGCCAAAAACTTGAGTTGTCTTCAGTACTGTTTGTTTTCACCCATCACTGTCATTTCTGTAGAGTCAAGTGGCTCAGAACAAAACTGCACAGAAACAGGGTGGAGCTATACCTGGTAGCAGAAAGAGTTGGTGTACTTTGTAGAGGGCTAGAAGAAAAAAAAAAAAAGGCTAAAGAGTCCTTTTGACTCCAGTAGTGATTTCTGGTCACTAGGTGTGTTTCCACATGGGCTTATTCAGAGGGTTAGACTCCGGAGATTTAGAAATAATTTCATAATAGCTGACATATAACCCTTTTCTTTTTTCTTTTTTTTGGCAGTCCTGGGGCTTGGACTCAGGGCCTGAGCACTGTCCCTGGCTTCTTTTTGCTCAAGGCTAGCACTCTGCCACTTGAGCCACAGCGCCACTTCTGGTCGTTTTCTATATATGTGGTGCTGGGGAATCAAACCCAGGGCTTCATGTATAGGAGGCAAGCACTCTAGCCACTAGGCCATATCCCCAGCCCCGACATATAACCCTTTTCAACATACCAAAAATATACCTTTGGGGAGCTAAAGGTGTGGCTAAGTAGTGCTTTTAAGTCCTAGGTTCGATTCCTCAGCACCACACATATAGAAAAGGCCAGAAGTGGTGCTGTAGCTCAAGTTGGCAGAGTGCTAGCCTTGAGCAAAACAAAGCCAGGGACAGTGCTCAGACCCCGGGTTCAAGCCCCAGGACTGGCAAAAAAGAAAAAGTAAAGTGCTTGACTAGCAAGCATGAGGCCCTGGATCAAACCCTAGTGCCACCACTACTGCAAAAAAAAGAAAGGAAGAAAGAAAGAAAAGATGAAAGAAAGAAAGAGAGGGGGAGAGGGAGAGGAAGGAAGGAAGGAGGGAGGGAGGGAGTCAGGAGGCAAGGATCTTTAGTTACAAGGGAGGATGAGTAATATAGGTGCTCATTTTTTACATAGGCATAAAATTAGTTCTTAAAAACACAAAGTAGTTCTTTGAATTCAAAGGAAATATGACATCCTGAGAGAATGGAGCCAGGTTTTCCCTCTAAAACTCTACTGTCCAGTTGAACTTTCTGTGACATGAATGTTCTCATAGCTGTGTTCCCCAGTTACAGTAAAAATTAGTCACATGTAATTGTTGCCCACTTGAAATACAATAGTCCCCCTTATCTGGGCAGTGTGTTCCAAGATCTGTGGTGGATACCTGAAATTGTAGGTAATATACAAAACCCTAAATATATTATGCTTTAAAAAATTTTTGCTTACTTGCTTGGCTGGTGCTCTGAGCCATGCCCACAGCCAGACTTTCTGCATTTTAATGTTGGAGATAAAGTCTCATGGACTTTTCTTTCTTTTTTTTTTTTTTGGCCAGTCCTGGGCCTTGGACTCAGGGCCTGAGCACTGTCCTTGGCTTCTTCCCGCTCAAGGCTAGCACTCTGCCACTTGAGCCACAGCGCCACTTCTGGCCATTTTCTGTATATGTGGTGCTGGGGAATCGAACCTAGGGCCTCGTGTATCCGAGGCAGGCACTCTTGCCACTAGGCTATATCCCCAGCCCTCATGGACTTTTCTGTCTGCGCTGGCTTCAATTAGCAATCCTCTGGATATTCCAGCCTACTGAGTAGCTTAGATTACAGGTGTGAGCCACAAGCACTTGTCCAGTATTAATGCTTTAATGGCCATGCTGTACTTCTTTCCAGTATAATACAACTTAATAAAATAGGAACTAAAGACCAAAATACTAACAGATGGTATCAGAATCAGAGTTGTGGGAAGATTCCTTAGAAGAGGCAAATTATAGATCAAGTTGCTTTAATTGTAATTTAATTTCCAACATAGTTATGTACATTGTAAGGTTCCATTCTAAGGAGAACATGGAAATGTATTAACAGGGAGAGAATTGCAGGTGGGGTCAGTGATCTTTTTGGATCCATGATGGTGGGAGCAACTGAGACTGGCCTAGGAGGTTGTGAGGAGTTTTTATGGCTAGTGAATATATTTTCAGGAAAAGTGATTATGGCTTCCTCCTGAGGATGTGATTAAGGTGCCCACAGTAGTTGGAGTAAGAGGTAATTTGGTTCTCACGCCCTTTTCTTCACCAACCCAGGTTCCTTAGGCACCGCAGGTCGAGTCTGCAGCAAGACATCTAAAGGAACAGATGGTTGTGAAATCATGTGCTGTGGTCGAGGGTACGATACAACTCGAGTCACCCGTGTTACCCAGTGTGAGTGCAAATTCCACTGGTGCTGTGCTGTGCGGTGCAAGGAGTGCAGAAACATTGTGGACATCCATACTTGCAAGGCCCCCAAGAAAGCAGAGTGGCTGGACCAGACCTGAACACTTAAGAACCTCACTCATCCCTTCCACTTCAAGCCTGCCAACTCAAAAGCACAAGATCCTTGCATGCACACCTTTCTCCACCTGCAACCCTGGGCTGCTACAGCTTCTATTTAAGGACATGGAGAATAATCCAGAGGGACCATATGTCATGGTTGGTTCCTTAGCCCTGGGAAAGAGTTGATAGAGGATATAAAGAAACTGAGTGGGTTCCCTGATTTTCCCTCTGGAGGTTTGAAGAGAGAGTAGAAGAGGTAGAAAGTCTTCAGAGTGACTTGAGTTGCACTAAATTACCTGGTCATGGCTTTCCCCCCTCCCCCCCATTTCCTGATACATCTTGGGTGTATAAGAGGAAGGTAGCTAAAAGTAGACAAGAGAAACAAAACTGCATGTTCCTTCCCTGGAGACAGTTTGAACAGACTGCCTGATTCCTTGAAAGAAAATCTTAGGCTTCTTACAACACTCTACTGTTGAGAGCCCGAGAATGCTAGATAAGATGGTGGATAGGTTACATTCACATGCTCATATATAGTTTATGACCTTCTGTGTTTTATAGGAGAAAAAAAATCATAACTATACAAACACACATTCTCTTACCATTTCCACCTTTATCAGAGAGAAATCTGTTCACCTGTTGCCTGTTCAGACTGAGGTGGCATACAGTGATTGATTCTCAACTCTAACAGATTATCAGAAAACTCTGGAGCAGCACAAGGAGAAAGAGAGAGTACTATAGTAAATCTGGCTAGGCTGTGGGATTCAACCACATCCCCATGCATTATTCTGGAGGCTAGCTAGGTTTTGAAAACACTGAGTAAAAGATAGGCAACTCATGGAGGGTAGGAGAGGGTAAGAAAAGCTGATCTCTAGGGCAACATGAGGATCAGTATATACTGAGAAGATAGGAGACCTCGAGTTTCAGTAATTCTTTAGAAGATCCAGATCACTGAAGCTAGGAGCTGTGGCTACATACAGAAAGTGCTGGGGCTTGGGGCCAATGTGGTAAGCAACTTAGAAGGCAGTAGCCTGCCTTCATTTACTCAACCAATCTTTATTTAGTGACTCTCCAGGTCCTGGTGATTATTCTTGTTCATACCACATTTGGCTTCAATTGGGCAGTTTCTTCTTTGCTACTAACCTCTGCCTAACTAGGTTTTCAATAGTGGAATCCCTAGAGATAGCAGACTTAGTAAAGCTGGAGGATTAGACATGGAGTCTGAAACCCCGATGTCCTAATTTTATGTTACTTGGACAATGGTTAGCTCTTGCTTGCTGATAAAACAGCAAAGTGGTATGGAAATTTGCAGTTATGACAGTTCTGAGTTAAAAATCACCATTGTGTCACTGTTTTTTTTTTTATTTTTCTGGAAGATACTTAAATTCTTCTAACTGCTTCTTTTTCCCATCTGTACAATAAGAGTATATACCTATCTTAGATATTGAATTTAATTATGCTTCCAAAAGGTAGCCAGTAGATACTCTTCACCTGACTATTCAAGCCCATCATAACTTCTTTAAGAACTTCTGGTTTAGGCCTGTCTGATCTTGACAGCAGTCTACAGATTAGGGAGTTTACACAGAGAAGTCTAGAAATGGGCCCTCTTTCCTTTCTCAAGTTCCTCTCTAACATCCCTTTGCTTTGGGTCTTCATATGTTTGTGGAACAACTTTGCTCTGCTCAGGCAGCAGGAGGTTGGGGGAGCCATTGCTCTGGCCACAGAGGCAGATTTATTTGGATGATAGGACTAATATTTGTGTAACCTGCTGAGACCTGTGTGGGAGAGTTTGGGGTGGTTTTTCTTTTGGTGAGGGGATTTGCTCCGGTTTCACATTCATTAACACAAAACATGAGCTAGTCAGGGCTCTTGTGGTCTGCGGTAAGGGGATGCCTGTGGAGAAATGGGACTGAGTGAGTCAGGCCAAGGGAATGTCTTTCTTGCAGAGTGGAGTCAACTGGGTAACTGATGAGCCAATAGTGGGATTAGGGAGGAAGATATGGAAAGTGAAGAGAGGAGCATCTTGGGCTGGGATTAAGAGATGGAAAGCTTTGGGATAGTGGGGAAATGTGGGGTAATAATCAGTATGAAGGAAATTTATGAGTATGAGTAAATTTACACATACTGCCTTGTATGCCAAGCTACTGGAAAGAGCCTCAGGAACATCCAAGTCACCACACTGATGAGAGATGGCATAGGCCTCCTGTGGAAGTCAACCTGTGTTTAAGTCCTATTCCCAGTAACCTGTTATTTGATTTGCCGTTCTTGCCCTGTGGAAAGAAGTAGGTGCACCTTTTCTGGTATCTCATAATACTTGATTTTCCCCTAGGCTTCAGCACTAGCTCACAAAGAGGCACTTTTGCCATTTCTTAAAAAAAAACAAAAAACCGGCTGGGAATGTGGCCTAGTGGCAGGAATGCTTGCCTCATATACATGAAGCCCTAGGTTCGATTCCTCAGCACTACATATATAGAAAAAGCCAGAAGTGGCGCTGTTACTCAAGTGGCAGAGTGCTAGCCTTGAGCAAAAAGAAGCCAGGGACAGCGCTCAGGCCCTGAGTTCAAGCTCCCGGACTGGCAAAAACAACAACAACCACCAAAAAACCCAACACATTTATTCAAAACAGTTGTCTCAGTTAAAATCCTATCATCAGGACAGCCACAATTGCAGACATCCCTGTGCAAAGTGTAGATATGTCAATCTTCACATCTGGATACTGAGCAAGATGAGTCAAGGCTGAGCTACTGACTCTTTGTAAAACTACAACACAATGGTCTTAGTATGCTCAGACTGAACAGTATTTCCCAGCTTCACCAGTAAAGCCTACAGCTTCTCCATTAAGAGGGTCACATTTTCTACCCGGTTTCCTGCCATTTCTTATAAATGGTTAAGAGAACAAGCTTTCCAGAGTAAGAAGTTGAAAATAAGGTACTTCAATGAGAGAAAAGATATCCATTTGAGCCCCACTACAGAAGCTGTGTGGCTGCAATGGGAATGAGGGCCAAATAATTCTTTCTTAGTCCTTAGCTTGCCTCTGCATTCCAGTTGGCTGTAGACAACTGGCATTCATTCTGCACTATACAAACAGAAACATTTATTTGGAACAAGCATCAAAACAAGAACTTTATTTGGTACCATTGGTTTTGCTGCTAAGCCCTTTCTTTCTTCCAGCTTTCTTCTTATTAGATAGAAGCCTGTCCTTCCCATCATCATCTCCTTCTACTCCACGTTGGTCCTCCTTTTCTTTTTTTTAGCTTTTGATATTTGGGTACACTCCATTTAAGCAAGTACTCTTTGGATACAAGATTAACTTAAAAGACATTGCCTCTACCCTATAGGGCCTTTTTAGAGAAGGCACATGACTGAAGTACCTCAGCTGGACAGATGATGGCCAGATTAAGTAAAAGTAAGAATGCCAGCTTTAACCTAGACATGCAGAAAAGAGCCAAGTTTTATTATTAGCCTTGAGTAATTGCACTCTTCTTTACAGTGATGCTGGAGAATCAAATTAAAGACTTGAGATTAATTAAAAAGCAAATACTACTCTGAGGTCTGTTTGCAAAAAGTTTTCTAGCTCTAGCTTATGAATGTTCACAGTTTAGTGTCTTTTCCTCATTATGCAGATAAGTTTCTCCTTTCTTGTCCATTATCAAGAGCACCAACCATCAAACCCTTTGCCAAATCTCAGACCCACTCAGGACATGAGTTTCTACATAGTTTAATGGAAGATAGATAACCAGGATTTTTCCCTCAGTCTTTCTGAAATTTTTATTTAAATGTTCTCAGTGGTCATAGGGCAGAAGCCCAAGCTAGCTGGGAAAAAGGGAGGACACCAGGGAGAGTATGTTTCTCATCCCTGGGAGGCATTCAGCCTAGCTCCTGAAGCCAAATTACAGCACCAGAGAACAATGCGATGCATTCCTGGGCAGGTCGGTGGGACCCTGGGCGCCTGGGCCTTGTGGAGAGAGGTGCCAGACACAGAGCTCTCCGTAAGCAATCCTGCAGAGCCGCCCCCTGGGTGCAGAAATGAAATACGGGAGAGCCTCACATTACACAGAGACCTGTAGCTCACACCTGGTTATTGATGGCCTTGGTGGAGGCCTCTGCCCCCACCCTCCACTTGGGAATTGCCTATTACTATGGGGGTTGGGCATCTTTGAAATAAGGTTGGAGAATAAGAAAGATGCTTCCTCTTCACTGTTTGCCCTCCCTGTCAGCCTGAGCACAATCATGAGGATATACAGCACATACACATGTCCAAGAAATACATATGCATATATATACATACATACATACACATAGCTTCTCTCCGGTTGCATAGAAGCTGTGGTTGTCCCATCTTTCCTCCCCTCCACCTCCATTCCCCCAGCAATAAAAGATGTCCAATAAAGCCAAACCACACCAATGACAGGTTCCAGCCTAGGAATATTACAAAGCTATGTTGTTGGAATTGGTTCTTCTGGGATGTAAGGGGAGTGGGGAGAGAGCAGAAAGGACATGGTAGAGAAGCCGCCAAGGATGAAGAATCACTACCCAAGCACAGTAGCTGAGGTGGCACCATTTCTCAAGCTTGGTACATGCTAGAGACAGTGAGTTGGGTAGCCTGTGTTCTCTGGAAGATGGGGCAGTTTGCTATGACTGCATGAGCCTGAGGCTTATGGCCTGTTGTTTGTAACTCTTACTAGGTTAGGAAACAGGAGAGCCTTGGATTTCAGGCACGATCTTTCCAACAAAGAGGCACTGGAAAGGAACAAGCAGTAGCTTTATAGAATAAATGTGTCATGGTTGCTGTACCTAACTTAGCTTTCCCTAGAAGCTCTTTTACCCTCTTCAAGTGATTGACAGGTTTCAGGCAACAGCTACTAGGGTGTCAGTAATAAACTTGCCCCTAATCCCAAAGGTAGAAAAGGATAGGAAAGCTTATAAGCTTATTTCTCTACTTTCCCATTCATGTCCTTTGAGCATCTTTGTAGTTATTCTTCATTGATGTAATATGTTTTAGTCTTCCAGGATTTGAGAACCCAAGATAAGCATTTTCCTTTTGATGCCTAACTGAATTATCTTGACTTAAATTTTTTTCTTTACTTCCTTCTATTCTGCTCCACAAATCTATGACATGAGGACTTTCTCACCAAGAGAACCCAAATCTGGTATGTCAGTATCACCAGCCTGTGGTAAGCAGCTGTGATAAAACAGGCTATTCTGAGAAAGAAAAAAGATGGTTTCATCCTTTGTGGTGTTTTTTCCAAGAATAACAATAATGTTCATAAAGCCCCTTTTGTTCACAAAAAATGTATAAACAAATATGTAAGTCTGACAACAACCTTGTGAAGCAGGAGCTAAACTTCATTTTATGGATGCCATTAATAGAGGTTCAGTCATTTATCCAGGATTACATGGACAGTAAGTGACCCAGACAGAACTTAAACCTAGATCTTCTGACTTCATACCCTGTATACTCTCCTCAAAGTCTAATAACACCTAGGACTGAGGGTACCACAGCACTAGCACACCTTCAGAACAGAAACTGCTATAACATATTCAAACCCTTTCAGAGTCCTTCCTATTAGCAAAGTATATATGAGCAGAGTTTACAAAGGCATAGTCTACAACTCTCTGAATCTCAACAAATCTTCTTCTATCAATTTCGACACTGTCATTACCACTATCAAGGTATCACTCTACAAAGCATTTCATGTTTAAATGACTCTGTGCCTAGTTCTTTGTAGTCCTCCTCACCCTCAGCTCAACATGAACATTTCTGTTTTAATTTTATCTAGTTCTTTTCAAGGGATGCTAAATGCATAGACAGAATGGGAGTAACCAGGAGAAGCCACGAGAGAAAATTCTTAGGTCTTTAGTCTTTTAAGAATTATATTAGAATTTCCTTCAAGACTTCATTCTCTTTAGGGTAGGAAAGTAGGGACAGTAAAGAAAGTGCTGTGACATCATCCTACCCTAACTCAGATGCTCACCCATGGCCTAGGAAAGATCTGGGACCTCTTCAGACAAGCAATTCACCCATAGCAAAGCAAAGGGCATCTACCCTGTAGAGAAACTTCTGTGAGATAGACAGATAACAGGCTTCCATTTCTCCTGAGCAAAAACTTTTCCTCTTTTTAACCCCTCCCAACCTTCCTTCAAAATCTAGACTTGTCTTTTGGCTCAAGTTAGTGAGAGAAAGAAGCTCCAAGAGAAGATATGTGCAGAGGGAACCTTCCCTGTTCCATCTTAGAATGCATTTGCTTAAAGGTTGCTGAAAGCCTCAAATACCCCTACCTATCCCACTGCTGCACCCCAAATGTGAAGGCAGAAAGGAATGAAGGCTACAGGAACATAATATTCATCAGTCATAGGCCTGGGAGGCTACAGCTCCCTGACTTGGGCTCCTGCTTACACTGGAGAAAGAACACCTTAGGAAAACAGTCTACCTAAAGTCAGGATTTTCCCCCCAACAAACGTTAGTTTTTGTCCATCGATCTTGGCTCTCACTGCTCTCCCTGCTTCCCACCCCCACTGCCTCTGCATGTGGGCTCAGAAGTCATCATCTAAAGAATTCCATTGCTCACCTCCTGCATAGCAGAACAGCCCCATGAGGCCGCACACCAGATGGAGGGGATAAAAGTACGAGGTCATGGCTTCTAGCAAGAGGTTTTTTCTTAAACTAACCCTGACTCCTGGAAAAGAGGCAGAGCAGGAGAATGTCGGGTGAGCTGCTGACGATAGCAGCTTCATAGGTCTTGTGTTAAAAAAAAAAAAAAAAGTAACTTGGCTTTCAGTGGAAATTTCCCTATTCCCACCTCCAGGTCCACTCCTGGTCTCATGCCTGTAGCTCGAAGGTGTCTGAGCAGAATGCAGAGATTAACAGGCAAAGGGTCAAATCCCTGTCAACTGTAGGGACCTATTCAGCAGGCTGCCACACACGCTGAGGTGGAGGCCAAGCCCCGAACACAAGCCCTTTTCTCCAGGAATGTGACCATAAAGTAAAAGGAAAGAGTATAGAAAATGGACAGAGACTCTCAAAATGGAAAAGGACATCAGTAGACCTTTGTGTAGAATAAACAAAAAGGGATGGAGGAAGATCATCATTCCTAGAATCATTATGCTTGTTAAATGACAATGTACAGAGTCAACACTTACAAAGAAACAAAACAGCTTAACAGACTGAGAAACATAAGTCTTAGAATAAAAGAAAATGTGAATGAATTAGCCAGAGATAGATATTCTCCCAGAGGTATCTTGAGAGTGAGTTGAGGGCAGTCAGGGGAAGGCATTCTAAATGGAAGGAAATGATATATGCTGAAACTTACAAGAAAGTACAAGCAAGAAATAAGGAATTTTAAGCAGGTTCCTATTATATACTTTAAGGAATACAGAGACATTTGAATGTTGAGAGCAGAGACTAAATGATGTGAAGTTACTATGTATCTAGACTGTCAGATGATTCACCATCCTATAGAGCCACACAGCATCTTGATCTATGTCAGGAAATACCAAGGCATGTATGGGAAAGCACAAGGATGAATTTATTTGATATAGATACGAAGACTACAAGAGATCTGCACTGTGGAGCCCAACAAAATGCTATGTATCATTAACTGCAGATCCTTATCATTTGAAATTCTGAACTAAGTAGGGGATATTATATATCCTATTCACGACTGTAATGCATTAATGTAGAGTTCAGGCCCAGAATTTGGCATCAGTCAAGCCAATCTCTTAAGAAATTAGAATGTGAAAAAGACTAATTTTATATAGAAAACACATTTCTTTCTTTCACTCCAAACCTTAAAAGTTGACCAATCCCCTATATTCTATTTTGTATGCTAGATTTTTGTGGCTAGTAGATTATTTATCATATCTGAGGCCATGGTGAATAGAAGGGAGCTGCTAAAGAGCTTTAGAGATTGCAAAACCAGTTCACTAATACATGAGGAGGCATTTCCTGCATACTAGAGGCACTGGACTAGCAGCCAAAGATGGGGGCAAATTCTGATTTCACCATTCCAATTAGTCTCTGATTTCTTAAATTTGCTGAAGGTAAAAACAGCTATTTGTCAGGAATCATACTTCTAATTGAATTTCCCTAATTGATAAGGACAAAAAGCAGAAGAACCCAGTTCTTCCACATCAGTTTCATGGTGCCACGTTCAGAAAGATAATACATTTTGGATTGTGGGTCTGACCAGAGCAGCAACATGCATGTATTTTTCTATGCTCCCTCATAAGCCCAAAGCAGAGTAGAATCTTAGGTTTCTACTTTACTTACCTGGCATGATTTGGTGCTAGAAGGGAGGCAACTACTTAATGGTGATAGCATTTGTTAGTATCATCTTAGTTTTCCCCTTCTCTCCTCAGCAGTTTATAAAAGGTGATTTCTGAAATCCTTCACAAAAGAAAAGCTCAAGGGTTTACATTCAACTGTGACACCACTATGAATTCATTAAGAAGCATGTTTCAGGTTGCACTATAATTTCCCTATGTAACATAAACCCAAGGAATCTGACATAAGCTGATTGCTCATGCTGGTTATTTTATTTACATTTCTGAATGGAAGGGATTTCAATACTCATAAAATATCTAACTGACTTATTAGTTTTCATCTGTTCTCCCAGAGCAGCTATTATAAAATAGGCCTAGAGACAGAAGCCACAACTTGTATGACTGGTTAAGCAACCAGGGAAAAGTTATTGCTCAAAAAGCAATTTTAAAAAATCCAATATGGAATTTGAGGTCAAATCAGAGATATAGTTACTCTCAATGCCATCTGAAAGATAAAAGTTTAGGAAGAAAAAGGTATGTAACTATGTTTCATATCTCTGTCCAAGTCCTATGGGAGTAGGTAATAACTTCACAGGAATTCAGGGGGATGCAGTTTACTTACATCTTTTGAGAAATAAAATATCAGCATAGTCACTAGTCTAACAGGAATGCAGGTGAGAGGATGGGAAACATGAATGTGCTCCTTACTATTGTGCTACAAATTAAACTTCTGGACTTCATGATGTCATTGTGCATCTAACTCAGGATCTGGAGATGTAAACTGTTAACTTACTCAAATATTAACAATTTCTGCATATTCCAGTCAGTTTGGCAAGCTCAGATAAATTACCAGAAGCAAGAGTCATTAGCAGATTCTAAAGCTTATCTGTCTTCTGCCTCCGAGTCATTGTTTAAATAATCTATCTTCCTTTCTTCTGATGCATCAATGAGTTAAACAGTATATTCTTCAACCCTCCAGTACAACCTTGGGCCTTCCTTTCTACTCCACATAACTTCATCATTTTTCTACATTTATTGATTACCTATCTAATTTGTCTAAGTTCCTTAAGGACAAGTTGTGTCTATTTTAAAATATTCTCTATGGGCATATTAGCATACACAAGGACTGAAAGTTCCATAGTAAGATTCTATCATTGAAAAAAAAAACAAACCCCAAACAATAACAATTGATTTCATTGTCATAACTCCAATTAGCCAATTAGTACATGTTACTTGACTGAGACCTTTCTTAATAGAGCCTGAATTCTCTTAATTTTGGTGATACATAAAACCCAAATAATTATTTTGGTAGTACTGAGAATTGAACTCAGATCTTGAACTTAGAAGGCAAGCACTTTATCACTTAAACCATACGTACAGCACCTTTTTCACTTGGTTTTTTTCTTTCTTTATTATTATTCATAGGTATTCTCCAGCAACTGTACAAGGGAGCTGAGTTGCTTATTTTCAAGGCAAGGTCTTGCTTTATGCTGGAGCCTGTGCTGGGCTGTGATATTCCTACTTGAGTTTCTCTGTGTCATTGAGGGTCACAGGACTCATGACTACACTCAGCCATTGTGTTCGCCTGTTTCCGGAATAACACCATGTATCACTGAGTGAGATAGAGTCTTACAAACTTTTATTACTGACCTTGAATTGTAGTTCCCTAACTCTGCCTTCTAATTAGTTAGGATTACTGGCTTGAATTATTGTATCCAGCTCCAAAAAATAGCTTATAAAGCTGGCTATTTTCAAGGTGGACCTATGGCAATCTTTTTTTTTTTTTGCCAGTCCTGGGCCTTGGACTCAGGGCCTGAGCACTGTCCCTGGCTTCTTTTTGCTCAAGGCTAGCACTCTGCCACTTGAGCCACAGCGCCACTTCTGGCCATTTTCTGTATATGTGGTGCTGGGGAATCGAACCCAGGGCCTCATGTATACGAGGCAAGCACTCTTGCCACTAGGCCATATCCCCAGCCCCCGGTATGGCAATCTTAATATTACAGAGGGAAACAATTACTATTCCCTGCATAAGGGAGAAAACAAGTATTTGAAGTCCAAATTATTATTGGTTTAGATCTTATTAATATATCAAAGTAGTTTTATCAGTTTAGTTCTTTTGATACCAAAAGACCTTCCTTCATATTCTTGCTCTACTTTCCTGCTCTACCACTTGAGTCACACCTCCAGCCTGGCTTGTTTCTGATTATCCTGGAGGTGGAATCTCGCAGACTTTTCTGCCTAGGCTGGCTTTAAACAGCTCATCTTCTGGTTTTCAGCTTCTTGTATTACAGGTGTGAGACACTTGTGCCAGCTAATTTACTTCTTTTTAGGCATTAGAAATTTGATTGGTTACAGAAAAGTGCAAAACTCTACTAAAAAAGGGGGGGGGGAGGGGCTGGGATGTAGCTCCATGGCAAAGTGCTTGCCTAGCAAGTGCAATGTACTGGGTTCGATCCCCAGTACCAAAAGAGAAAAGACAAAAAAAAGCTAAAAACTATTTTTCAAGATTACAGTATCACAGGCTGGGAATATGGACTAGTAGTAGAGTGATTGTCTCATAGTCTTGAAGCCCTGGGCTCAATTCCTCAGTACCACATATATAGGGGGAAAAAAAGCCAAGGACAGTGCTCAGGCCCTGAGTTTAAGCCCCAGGACTAGCAAAAAATAAAAAAAAAATTACAGTAGCACATATTTCTTCCAATTAGAGAACTATGTTGGGCCTGCAAAAGACAAAGATGTTTTTCAAAGATTAATCATTTTCTTAAAGTGAATTTTAATATCAGTAATATAGTAGGTTTGGAATGAATGATATGTATCAATATCTAAGCTCATCCAAAAAATTCTAAGCAATCCATATGCCCCCAAATACTACTGTTTTTGTTGTTTTTGCCAGTCTTGGGGATTGAACTCAGAGCCTGAGCACTGTCCCTGGCTTCTTTTTACTCAAGGCTAGCACTCTACCACTTAAGCCAGTGCCATTTCTGGCTTTTCTATATATGTGGTGCTGAGGAATCAAATCTAGGGTTTCCTGTATACGAGGCAGGCACTCTACCACTAGGCCATAATCCCAGCCCCCAAATACTACTGTTTAAGCAAAAAATTAACAGTTAGTGACAGGATGTGTTAAACTCTGGCACTGAAACTTGCATTTTAAGGGGGAAATATTAAATATACAAATTCAGGGATGGTTTTTGTGAATTTCATGTTTGAGTGGCATATGCTAGTAGAAAAAACAAAACAGTGCTTTAGCCTGATGCCAGTGGCTCATGCCTGTAATCCTAGCTACTCAGGAAGCTGATATATGAAGATTGTGGTTTAAAGCCAGTCCAGGCAGGAAAGTTCATAATACTGGTACCTCCAATTATGCAGAGAGAGAGAGAGAGAGAGAGAGAGAGAGAGGCTGAAAAGTAGAGCTGTGGCTCTCTCTCTCTCTCTCTCTCTCTCTCTCTCTCTCTCTCTCTCTCTCTCTCTCTCGAGCACAAAAGCTCAAGAACAGTATCTAAGCCCTAAATTCAAGCCCCAGGACCAGCACCAAACAATTAAGAGGAAAAAAAGCAGTGCTTTTCACAAACATTAAATTAAGGTGAGAAAAATATAGATATGCATTAAAAAGTATATATCTTGATCTAACTTTTATTCTTTCCCTCTTTTTAAAAAGAATTGTTCATGTGGGGTGAGTTGTTCATGACTATAATTCTAGCTACTTAGAAGGCTGAGATCTGAGGTTGACGTTTTGAAGCTAGCCTGGTTGGGGAAGTCTGTGACTTTTTTCTCCAATTAACCAGCTAAAAGCTAGAAATGGAGCAGTGGCTCAAGTGGCATCAGTCTTGAGCAAAAAGGCTAAGGAAAAGCATCCAGGATGGCCCTGAACTCAAGCCTCAGTACTGGTGAAAAACAAGAAAATAAAGTTCAGAATTTAGAATATTTGAATAAAGAATATATGCAATTTTACAACTTTCAGTCTGGATCTTTTCAAGGAAGAACAATGAGAATGAAGTGTGAGAAATATCTTTATTGAACATCTTTTAAGAGGCTGGATACTGGTGGCTCATGGCCATAATCCTTGCTACTCAGGAGGCTAAGATCTGGCAGGAAAGTCTCTGAGACTCTTACCTCCAATCAACCAGCAAAAAGCCAGAGATGGAGCTTAAGTAGTAGAGTGCCAGATTTGAGTGAAAAGAAAAGGGATGGCACCAAGGAGCTTAGTTCAAGCCCCAATATTAGCATATGTGTGTGCACATATAAATAATAAAAAAAACAAACAAATAAGGGCTGATGCTGTACCTTAATGATAACATGCTTGTTTAGTGTGTGTAAACCCCTAGTTTAGTCCCAGCACTGTAAAACAGGAAAAGAAAGAGCAGAATGACAGGCCACCAAATATAGACCTTAAATGTACTAGCTATGGAACAAAAATATAAACATTTCAAATTTTTGACCTGTATACAATAGGCTCATTTTATTATCTCTACCATTTCTGAGAAACACTTCTAGTGCATCATTGGGAAATAGTATGATTACAGAACAATGTTTTTCAAGAACATAAGCTTAGTAACAATTCAAAATGCATATATATGTATATGTACATATATATATATGTTCTTAAGAACTAAAAAGGTCTCACAGCTTTGAATATATAACCCATTTTCAAAGTAAAGAAACTTACTTTGTCAGTTTAATTTCTGAATGTAGCTCTATGTGTGAAATAAAGGAATATGCAACTACCATAGGTTTTTAGCGATAATAAAGTCAAATGAAGACTATACCTATTCATTCACCTATGAGCAGCACTACTAACATACATCATACATTACTAACTATAACATTAAGACCTTTTTAAAAAATAGCCTAGTGCTAGGGTGACTCATGCTTACAATCCTAGCTCCTCAAGAAGCTGAGATCTGAGGTTGTAGTTCAAAGCCAGCCAGAGCAGAAAAATACATGAGATTCTATCTTCGATTAACCAGCAAAATGCTGGGCTAGAAGCATGGCACAAATGGTAGAGTACCAGGCATGAGCAAAAAAACAAGCAAAAGGCCCTGAGTTAAGCCCTAGTACTAGCATAAAAAGTCATATATCTTTTCTACTGGCATATATCAATATATAGCTGTAATTATCTACCAACTCCTCTGGTTCTTAAAATGATCTTTGACTCTGAAAAAAAGTAATGAGAGCAATGGACAAACCTTCCTGAAAGCTTTGGTCACTATTCATTAAAAATGGCATTTATATTTGTTTATTATTTTTATAAATGTAATTTAGGGAGAAAAATTTTAATTATTTTTAAGAAGGGCCTGAAGAAACCCAGTGAAACATTTTGTGGAGAGGTCTTTTGTTAGTGTAACTTCTGACCTTCTATATCTCTGGAAATCATGCAACTTGGCTAAAGTAGTCCTTAAAGAATTAATCAAGCAGATTGTAAGGCCATAGTTACAGTGGAGCCAGCCAATTATGAGTTGCTCAGAAATTCATCATTGGCATGTCCAACTACATTTTCCCACATGAAGATTAGCAAAAATATGTGGAAACAAGGCCCATTACCACCATAGCACAGCTACAATGTGTTCAGTGAAACTAGACAAAGTTTTGTCTTGGTAAAACAGCAATTTATTTGAGAATATTTTTGATTTTTGTCTTTTTTCTGCCAACATTGCAAAGACTGTCCTATTTAGCTAACACTCAACTAGAAACTTCTACATTTAAATGCATTTTTTAATTCAAAGCACTAAAAGCCCATGCCACAAGCCTGATCTTATCATTAAGTTAATGAAATCCCCCAAGACCATCTTTAAGCCTTTTCATTTTTTGTGATGACACCTTCCCAAGCCTTTACTGCAAAAAAAAAAAAAAAAGAAAAAGAAAAAAAAAGAACTGAAAAGGACCAGAGTATATGAAGATTGGTTCTCTGAGGAGGGGGCAGTGCTGCTTAAAAAAAAAAAAAAAAAAAAAAAAAAGACGCTCCTTTCAGATAAGCAGAATCAGATTCCACTTCATTTGGCTTCCTGGCTACCCTTACTTTGAACTCTCCTATTTAACCCAGCAGGCTTCAAAGCAGGTGAGAAAATGACCTACCACTTAAGAGCAATTTTTCCTTTTTCTGGAATTCTGGCCTTGGAGAATATAAGCTCTGATATCAGCACATTCCACATCTCCAGGGATTTATGCAATTTTTTCATTACTCTATGTCTAATGTCAGACAAGGTTTTCTTCTTGGCCAGGAGAAAAATCAGGAGAAAAAAAAAAAACCTTAACTTGCTGAGAATGAAGTCTTATTGCACATAGCCATAAGCCATGAAAAAAAAAAAAGGCATTAAGCATAATTAACTGTCCTAGTTGATTCCCTTCTACTTACCTAAATTTGATATACAGTACGATTTAAAAAAATTTTTAGCCAATTTTCAGTCAAATGGCATCATAAAATAATCAATTTTTATAATATATTTTTATCATTCAACAAAGCAGTTTTATAAATGCAATGCATCTTGATCCATGTCACCCTTTCAAAATTCTTACCCATTCCTCCCAACCCTACTCCTTCCGTCACTTTTCTAATTTTGTGGGATATATATTGAATTCTTTTACTGCATTTCTTTCCCTTCTTCAGTCATCTATCCCCTCCCCTTGACATAACACACACATTTTAAGAACTTTAAATTTAATTTGCTCTAGCGTGTAAGCTAATACAAAAGATATGAAATGAGAAAGACACAATGGTAACAAGAAATGTAGCTGTGGTGGTAAAGTCTTGTTACTCTGGAGGCTGAGGTGGAAGGATATGCTCAACCTCCACCATCACTTGCTTAGCTTGCATAAGGCCCTGGGTTTGATCCCCAGCCAATGAGTTGAGACCAGCCTGAGTAAAAAAGTATCTCAAAAAACAAGCAAACAGGGTCTGGGAATGTGGCTTAGGGGTGTAGTGCTTGCCTAGCATGCAGGAAGCCCTGGGTTTGATTCCTCAGCACCACATGCACAGAAAAAGCTGGAAGTGGCACTGTGGCTCAATAGGTAGAGTGCTAGCCTTCAGCAAAAAGAAGCCAAGGACAGTGTTCAGGCCCTGAGTCCAAGCCCCAGAACTGTCAGAAACAACATCAACAACAAAATCAACAACAAAAACAAACAACAACAACAACAAAAACAAAATGAAGAAGAGGAAAATAAATAATAATTTAGGGGGTTTTCTTAAATGCCTTTGCCTTACTAAATAGAAGAACAAACGTGTTTCTAATTGACTTAAGTAATTTCTACTTTATTTGATCATCATATATTGCTGGGCTTAACTGAAAATGGCTGGCGTATGGCTCAAGAATGCACTGAGTTCATATCTCAGTTCTGAAAACAGAGAGAGAGACACACACACACACAGAGACAGAGACAGAGACACACAGACAGATTCCTAACATAGGCAGTTTATGCCATGCCAACAAATTCTGTTCTATAATTTGCCAGTGTGCTATGAATTTGAGCATTTATCCTCTTTTTGTGGTTCATAAACACATAATGTATCAGAAAGATAGTACCATTTGAATGACACTCAATTACACTACAGTTTTTAATGGGAAAATGTATTTTGTGCTATTGTTAGGACATATATAAAAGGATAGGTTCCTCACTCTATAACCTGTCTTAAATGATGATGACAATGATGGAGTAAACAGCAGCTAATACTTTTTTAAACTGTGTGTACACATGATTCTAAACACTTGATATATTTTAAAGTCATTTAACACTCACCAAAACCGATGCAGCAATACTATTTCACATTTTACAGTTCAGGAGAGAGAAGGTTAAGATATTTACCTGGGGCTGAGAATATGGCTTAGTGGTAGAGTGCTTGCCTTGCATACATGAAGCTCTGGGTTCGATTCCTCGGCACCACATATATAGAAAAAGCCAGAAGTGGCTCTGAGGCTCAAGTGGTAGAGTGCTAACCTTGAGCAAAAATAAGCCAGGGACAGTGCTCAGGCCCTGAGTACAAGCCCCAGGACTGGCAAAAAAAGAAAAAAAGAAAAAAAAGATATTTACCTTAAGTAAAGCAAAGCTGTCTCACTCTAGAGTTTGCATTCATAGCCACTGTGCACTGCTGCCCATCCCTGAACTTGGCAAGGTGGCACTGTTCAGCTTCTCTAAATTCCTCTTATCAGGGTGGGAGAGTACAGCAAGGTGTCTTAAGTTTTAAAGTGTATACAGGATAACGTGGGGCTCTTGTTAAAATGCAGTTCTCATTCAGGTGAAGAATGACCCTCCAATCCCCTTGCTCTTTGTCTGTCAAGGCATGTATGTATTGTGTTTACAAACTGAAGACCACTCATACTATAATCATTTCTAATAACTCTTACATGGGACCTACTTTTGTAAGTGCTGCATGCCAAATATTGCTTTGCAGGTACTATTACTAAAATACTTACCTTTTAGGAATTTTTTTTTTTTTTGCCAGTCCTGGGCCTTGGACTCAGGGCCTGAGCACTGTCCCTGGCTTCTTCCCGCTCAAGGCTAGCACTCTGCCACTTGAGCCAGAGCACCGCTTCTGGCCGTTTTTCTGTATATGTGGTGCTGGGGAATCGAACCTAGGGCCTCGTGTATCCGAGGCAGGCACTCTCGCCACTAGGCCATATCCCCAGCCCGACCTTTTAGGAATTTTAAATATACACATAAAGCCAAAGGGATAAGCTGTGACTTTAAAAGTTCACTCTCAATGATATTTTAATGTCATATATCATCAACTATACAAAAAGGTAGTGAATAAATGTTTATTGTTCATTAACTAGGATCACAGTATATCAATTTGATCTGAAAAGGAAGATTATACTGTAAAATATGTAATTCTTCATTCTCAAGACTCTGCTATAGGAGTGCTAAGGAACTTATGTAATCTCAAAGGCTCTTTAGTGCCATTAGTGACTTCTCTGGAAAAGTGGCTATATACTGACAGTGGTAGACAGAGCACACATTGAGTACATCCCACACTAATTTTAGCCAGTACTCAAAGAAATACACAACTAATAGTTGCTACACATTTATCCCAGATTCTAGATCTCTTTTTTGCTCTATTTCTTCTTTTTCTATTACCTTGAGAAAAATCCAAGAATCACTGCACCATTTGCTTGTTTGTATCTTTTAAATACTCAGTTGTACATTTTCCTCAGCTATTAAATGGATGAGATTTCCCCTTTCTAGTCTATTTTTCCCATGCTGAATTATACAGTGATGTCATTTCACTTGGAGATACATTTACTCCCCAGGCAGCACCACTGCAAAAACACAGTTGTGGTATAATTAATCACTAACTTTCCTTTTTATACTAGAAGGAAGTAGAATAGTCAGTTTCCAAACCAAATATCTGCACTCTGTGGACAACATTGAGAACTCATTCTTTTTAAATCCTAACCCAGAATCAAATGTATATTCAGACTCTTAGGCCTACAGCTAATGGTAACTTAACACATTATACAGTTGATCCTTGGGGAAAAGGAAAACCACTGCTCTTACCACTGGTGTCAGAAGAAAGCCAGCTAACTTGTAAGGCACAAAATAAACTATTCTTAAGGCAGGAAAAGAAACTGTGAGGACAATAGGGAATTAGAATGGAGGCATACAGAGAAAAATATAGAAAATACATTACCAAGTAAGGACTAGTTTTTCTATGGTTCTCATTGCATAATTTCTTTTATTTGTGAATATATGAAGCAGCATTTTCTTTTGGGTTTTAAACTCTTATTACCTGATAAAGATGTACAAGAAAGATGCATTTTTAAAAAAGACTTGGAGACTTAAAGGAAATCATCTTTGGTAATTTTATCTTCAATCAGTGATATTAATTAATAAATATATAGAGAGGATGAATAGTCAGGGATACCCTCTTTAGTACCAGCCCTCAAGTGTTTCCTGGGTCAGGAAATGGGAAAGTAGTTCAATTTTCAAGGATAAAAATGAATATAAAGACCTATACATGGTTCTCTGCTCCAAACTGGGAAAGGCCAATAAGAACATGCAGACATAATAACTAGGAGAATCTCTAGGTATAGAAACACATTCTGTACCCAGGGCAAATGTCTCTTTTGTCCCATCTCACCTACTTATTCTCCATCCTAGGTGTACTCTTGAATTTAAAGTTCAGCAAATCTTTACAATTAATTATTTCATTTAAATGGAAAAATTGGAAGACTTGTTTACAAAAGAGGCATTTGTTTAAATGCCAAAAAATTGACTAACTTAAAAAAATGAGCCTGGATTGTTCTTAATGTTTATAATGAATGCTATGTTAATCACCAAAAGTGATCTACAGAGACCAACTTTATAATGTTATAGCATTGTATTCTTTAAACTTTTAAACAACAAAAGCATAGCTCAAATCACCAAAACTTCATGTTTCACATATTTATGGTGGTAACTTTACAAATCAATTCTTGTAATTTACTATAACATATATCTTTTACTGCTCATTTGGGTTAGCATAAACAGACGATATATGGTTTCTTGTGTGTTTTACAAATACTCTACACAAGTCCTTGAGATCATACTTACAGCTTTAGCAAAAACACCCATGATTTCTGGAAACTGGTGTGTGAGAAAGGCTATCATTGCTGTAGAAGAACACAGTCCTGCTGTAAAATGGATGAAAAAAGGAAGCTCCTTCTTTGGATAAACAGAAACATGATGAAAGGCTGCAAGGGAGAAAAGACAGACATGAATTTTACTTCAGAAAATAGTATAAACCATCTTACCATTTTCAAATAAATGTATTTTTAAAAGCTATAAGGAAAAGTGCTTTTAAAGACAAGAACAAGAAGTTTCTGACCAACTGAGGTAAATTCTCTGGCCACTATTTATTCTAGCATTAACAACCTATCTACAAAACCAGATGACTGTTTTGGGGTCTGAGAACACGATGGCATCGTGGGAAACAGCATTGCTTATAAAGTCATGCTTAGATGGTTTTGAAAAAGAGCTTTGTCTTTTGAAAAGAGCTGTAAGTTGCTAAACCCTTGTAAGTTGCTACAGAGTTGTTATAAGGAACACTGTAAGCACTTAATAAATGTGAGTTGTTAATAGTTTTAGTCTTTTGGAAGCTCAGACTAGTATAAAAAGACAGATATACCATGGGGAATTTCCAGAAACACCAGCTAATAATGTTACCTAGTTACTTATATGTTCTGTGTGTGACATTTCATTGAACACTGTAAATATTGAACCAGTAACCAAACCCATATATACTTACCACATCAATAAGCAATTTCATCGATATGTACATACCCAAGACAATTCAGAAAGTGTTCATACAGAATATTGTACATGAATATTCACAGCAAGTATACTTACATAACAAAAAACTGGAAACAATTTAAATGAACATCAATTGGTGAAAGATAACCAAATCCATACAATGGAATACTATCCACTCATAAAAAGTAATGAAATACTGTTACATGCCACAATATAAATGAACCTTTAAAATATTATGCAATGTAAAAAATCAGTCAGAAAAGACCACTTACATTATTTGGTTCCACTTACATGAAATTTCCCAGGCTGTCAACTTGATACAAATACAACTAGATTAGGAGCTGCTATGAGACCCCTAGGGAATGGGTTTCTTTTCTGGACACCACAAGTATTTTAAAATTCTATTATATGCCTATATGTTATGACTACAAATCTTTGTAAAGAGACAAAAAGTATCAAAGTGCACATCTGTCTCTGTGTGTGTGTGTGTGTTTATGTGTACGCGTGCATACCGATATTGGGGCTTAGACTCAGGGCCTGGGTGCCTTAGCTTTTTCACTACAGCATGTCCCTTTACTCCTATCTCTGAACTTAAGAGTCTCACAGACTTTCCTGTCTGGGCTGACTTGGAACTGTAGTCCTCAGATTTCAGCCTCCTGAGTAGCTAGGATTACAAGTATGAGCCATCAGTGCTTGGCCACATCTTATTTCTAAAATTTATTTTTGCAGTGCTAGGGATATAACTCAGTGACTAGCACATGGCTAGGTAATTACTTTACAATCAACTATTATTTTATTTATTTGGTGCTGCCACTAGGCTTGAACTTGGGGCCCAGGTACTGTCCTTAGCTGTTTTGCTCAAGGCTTTTTTAGCACTCTACCACTTTGAGCGACACCTTCACTTAAAGTTGCATATTTTTGCCAGCTCTGTTGATTCATGCCTGTAATCATAGCTACTGAGATCTGAGGATTGTGGTTTGAAGCCAGCCTGGGCAGAAAAATCCTCATGAGACTCTTTTCTCCAATTAACCACTCAAAAACTGGAAGAGGCACTGTGGCTTACATGGTAGAGTGCTAGCTTTGAGCACAAAGAGGTTCAGGGACAGTGCCCAGGCCCTGAGTTCAAGCCCTACAACTGACAAAAAAAAAGTTGCATACTCTGAATGAGTAAATTTATAGTATGTAAGTTATATCTCAATAAAATTGCTTCACATTTTAAAAGTCCCAAAAGCAAGGGATTTTATAAATGAGGTCCCTTATTTTACAACATTTACACACTCAAGTATTATTTTTTCTACTATTACTTTTTTTTTTTTTTTGGCCAGTCCTGGGCCTTGGACTCAGGGCCTGAGCATTATCCCTGGCTTCTTCCCGCTCAAGGCTAACACTCTGCCACTTGAGCCACAGCACCGCTTCTGGCCGTTTTTCTGTATATGTGGTGCTGGGGAATCAAACCTAGGGCCTCGTGTATCCGAGGCAGGCACTCTTGCCACTAGGCTATATCCCCAGCCCTCTACTATTACTTTATGGCTGATTTTATTCAAGTATTTATATTTTCTTTATATTTTAAAAATATTTTAATATGCAAAGTACTTGCTTGACATACAGTAGGTACTCAATAAATTCCTGTTAAACCGAGAGCTATTTTGAGACTTCCTTAGGTTAGCAAGTTGACTGCTCAGGGCTGGACACTAACCCAAGAATTATGATGTACTATCCTGCATTAGTGAGGGATGACTAATTCAGCGGTGAACCAAGGTCAGCTATAAATTTCATTTTTTTAAACATAATGATTAATGGAGAAGGCTGCACCTAAATTTCCTTCAATAGCTACAATATTTTGGCTTATATATGTTCAGAGAATATATACCAAAAACCTAAATGCATTTTTAAAACTTCCCAAAATATCCAGAGCTTTGAGCAAAATTCAAATTAAAAGTACATTAGAACTGATTTTTTAAGTGAAAAACATTAGAAACTGTGTATAATATTGTGAGTTTGTTTTTGTTGTTTTGTTTTTGACTTTTCTCTTTTAGTACTCAGGATGTTGCACTTGCTAGGCAAGTGCTTTGACACTGAGCTACATCCCAGCCCAACATTGTATTTTTAACACCCAAAGAACTAGCAGTCCCTTCTGCCCTATCCCTTAGCCCTGGCAGGCAGACTTATTTTAGCAAACCAAGAGAAAAAAAACACTGGTATTTCAGAAAGCAAGAATAAGATAGCAAAATTAATATTATTAATTAAACTATATTGTTTGTACTCATTTGATTTTTCATAACCTAAGAGATATAGTATTTTATGCATTTTATAAGGTAGAAAACTTCTTATCTTTACTAATAACATTTATTAAAATATGAGATTTCTATACTATAAGAGAGATGGAAGCATTCTTTTTTGGATTGCTTTCTGTAGATGCATTTGTCAGTCAGTGTTTGGTTAATCGATCAATATAATGAATGACTGGCTTGTACAGAAACACTCCCTTGGAACAAAAGTTCAAATTTCAACACTGGTTTGTAGAGAAAAATGTATCAGGAGGCATAAAAGATGACAAAATAATTATGTGAACTAGGCGAATAGTTCAAGTCTGAATTTATGAAATCCATAAGCAAATTCCAGAATGCTGTAACTCATATCAAGGCTGATGGAGAATTAAAAACACAAACAGTAAGTAGTCCTGAGTATTAGAGCTCCACATTATTAAAAAATTGTCCATCCTATCACAGTGAGAAACAGAAAAAAAAGCTGTAAAGAAATATATTACAATCAGACAGAACCTTCTAGTATGTCCCTTTACCCCCACCTTTGGAGTTCCTACCCTGTATAGAGCTAGATTGAACTGATTTGCAAAACCCGCAACTAACACTAAAACATAGTCTTGTAGTTTATGATTGTGACATATAAAAGAACCTCATAATAACAAGTACATTTTGCCTTAACTAGTAATAATTTACAAAGAAAAACATTTTAACAATATGCTTTTTTGTGCTTGGTTTATTTTTAGTCAGTCTTGTTATGCAGTCCAGGCTGGCCTCAAACTCACAATCCTCATGCTTCAGCTTCCTGAGTGTTGGAATTACAGACATGTGCCATCACATCCAGCATATTAATGTTCCATAATTAAACAGTCATTAAAAAAACCTTCATTCCTTTTAAAATGGAAAAATAATAAGAATAAACAGTATGATTTATTTTTCCTGCCTTAAGAAGTAAAATGAAATTTCTCCCACTAATGATCTCCAAATTGCCAAAATCAATAGATTTTTCTTAGTAACTATGTTACCTAATAGATCAGATATTCCTTCTCAGAAATTTCTTTCTCCTCTTCTAGATTTTAGGATATCTAGTTCTAGCCTTTATTTTGTCTCTCTGATCAGTCCTTCATTAAATCTTTAACTGTTTTCTTTCTACTAATACATTAGAAATTTTTGTGCCTTCATGGCTCTACCTTCATATTACTTCATTTTTTTTTTTTGCCAGTCCTTGGGCTTGAACTCAGGGCTTGAGCACTGTCCCTGGCTTCTTTTTATTTGCTCAAGGTTACCAATCTACCCCTTGAGCCACAGTGCTACTTCTGGCTTTTTCTATATATGTGGTGCTGAAGAATTGAACCCAGGGCTTCAGGAATGTGAAGCAAGCATTCTACCACCAGGCCATATTGCCAGCCCCCATATTACTTCTTAAAGTATACAGTTTCCTTTAAATGATCTTTTTTTTGTTTTGTTTTGGCCAGTCCTGGGCCTTGGACTCAGGGCCTGAGCACCATCCCTGGCTTCTTCCCGGCTCAAGGCTAGCACTCTGCCACCTGAGCCACAGCGCCCCTTCTGGCCGTTTTCCATATATGTGGTGCTGGGGAATCGAACCAAGAGCTTCATGTGTAGGATGCAAGCACTCTTGCCACTAGGCCATATTCCCAGCCCAATGATCTTTTTCTTACCTAGGACTTCTTTGCTACCTAGAAAATGATAAGTCTATAATCTCTTTTGTGAGATGCAGAGAGAAAAATATCAGGATCCCTGACAATTTTATTTATACAACCTGAACCTGATCCTTTTTAGGCCACTGTTACAGGAACCAGGAACAAACACTAGATACTCGATTTAGGAGACCTTAGAGAAATCTAGTTTTAAAGAACTAAAGTATTATTCATTCTATGTTGTTTGCCTGAACTAATGGCATATAAATGTAGACATGACAGGAAGTTAGATCATTTGAATATATATTCATGGAACATCACACTGCAAAGAGAGAAATATATAAATAAATCAGATGAACTAAGAGAAGCAGAAAGAGAAATCATACAAGAGGTGTGGGAGGGAAGATGGGAAAGGAGAAGAACAGGAGAGATTACAAAAGGCAGCCAGACACAGAGATAAACAAGTAACTGGTTGCAGCAAATCCTGACCATCTAAGTTGCTGAATGTAGTCTGTTAGTTTTGAACAAACTCCCATTTATGGTTAAGACAGTTTGAAGTGACTGCTTTTTGTAGGCAAAATGCCCTCAACATTGAATTCAATCAGAGTTTAAACTCAGGGTCTCCTGTTTGCTTGGCAGGCGCTCTACCACTGCTGCTTATTTTGGAGTCAGAATCTCCAGAACTTTTCTGCATAGGCTGGCTTAGAACCTTGATCCTATGGATCTCAGCCTCCTGAGTAGCTAAAACAACATGCGTGAGACACTGGCCAAAACACACTTTTATATTTGTTAAATTGATTATGTACTAAAATATTTAAGCATGTGTGTGTATGCATAAATGAATGATAGATGATTATGCAGGCAACAAACTCAAACTTGCTCCTCTCACTGTATAAAAGATTTTTCATTTTTCAAGTCACCCAAGTCAAAATTAGGATTTACCTTTGAACTCTAGAGAAACCCACAGTCTGTTCCTTAACACTTTGTCTTTCATTCTGTTTTTTCCGGAAGCAAGGCTTCATTATACAACCAAAGTGGCCTCAAATTCTCAATTTTCTTGTCTCAACCTACCAAGTACTGGAATTACAGGTATATCCCACCATGCTTGGCTCTCTATCAGTCTTTCTGTTAACCATGAGCAGTCTAGGAGTTCAGAATAGGGCAAGGAATAAAAAGTACTAGTATTTAACATGCTTGTTGAGTGGGTAGAGTGAATTAATAGATTTGAGTAAGTCAAGTAATACTTACTAAATATTGGATTTAAAATCCAATTATATTTGGGGACAATAAACAGAATCCTAGTCTTCAAAGAGTTCAGTTTTTAAAAAAAGGGGGAGATTAAGAAGTATATCCAACACTTTGAGAGTTCTATAAAAGATAAAATCAGTTATCTGAGCAGATGACAAAAAATAAAAAAAGGACAACCGTAGGGAGAAAAATACCATAATTCTTATTTTATATAATATTTCCTCAGTTTTAACTTACCTAAACTTTTCAGCTCATTAAGTTTGTTGATTGTGAAACTACAACTTTACTTGCTAGGTATCAATTCTAATGGCTCAATCTTACAAAAATTATAGTAAAAATTATCATTATACAGGAAACACAGTGCTAATGTTTATATCCTTCAGCATGCTTACCTATCAGTTAAAACAAACATTTACCAGTTCACAGAGAAAAGGAATGAGTAGGTAAAGCAATTGAGGCAAAATTTAGATGACTATTTTGAAAATTTGGCTTCTTGAAAGAGAGGACTAGGTTGAATCATTCTCAGCAATCTTAATTAACCCTGTATAGTTGTTGTTCTTTTAACTCTTGACTACTATTCAAATTACAAAATGTAGCCACTTTAATTTTTCCTTTACAAACAACTCAAAATAGCCAAAACAATCTTTGTAATAGGTCAAGAATTTGCAAAATTCCTCTTGGAATTTTAATGTGGATTGTATAAAATCTATTGGCCAAGCTGGAGAGAACTGCCATGCAAGTAATACTGAATCTTCTAATCAACATGAATTTTTTTCTCCCTTTATATGGATTTTTTACATTTCTACATGCAATATCTTAGTTTTTAGTGTACTTGCACTCCTTTTGTTAAATTTATTTCTAATTTATTCTCTTTGATGTTAAAATGGTAGGAATTGTTTTCTAAATTTCATTTTGTATTGTTCATTGTTAAATATATAGATATACAATTGATTTTCTTGTTTTTTTTTTTTGTAGTGGAAATCAAATCTAACGCTTTATATATACTAGGCAAACATTCTACCTAAGCTATACTGACAACTTGATTCCTAGATATATCCTATAACCATGCTGAGTTCATTGATTTAGTTTATTGTTTATGAATTTCTTTGGATTTCCTAATATATGGTCATACCATCTATCTATAAAGACAGTTTTAATTCTTCCTTTCTAATACAAATGCCTTCTATTAATTCTCTTGCCTGATTGCACTGGTTAAAATCTCCAATATGATACTGAACAAAGTAGTGAGAACCTACATCTTGGTTGGGGAAAGGCATTCAATATGCTACTATTAAGTATGATATTAAATGTTTTTTTAATATACTACCAAGTTGAAGAAGTCCCCTTCTATTTGTAGTTGGATAGGTTTTTTTTCTTTATTACTAATAGGAGTTAGATATTGTCAAATCAGTTATCTGCATCTATTATCTATGCTATATAGCATGTTCAGATGTTAAGCCAACTTTGTATTTCTGAGGTAAATTTCACTTGGTCATGGTACATAATCCTTTTTTAATGTTGCCTGATTAAGTTTGCTAATATTTTGATGAAGATGTTTATGCCTACATTCATAAAGGCTCTTGTTCTATAGGTGTTTTTTTTTACATAATTATATCTGTCTGATTTAAATATCAGGGTAATACTGTTTTTTTTTGTTGTTGTTTTGTTTTTTTTGTTTTTCTTTGTTGCCAGTCCTGGGGCATGGACTTAGGGCCTGAGCACTGTCCCTGGCTTCTTTTTGCTCAAGGCTAGCACTCTACCTCTTGAGCCACAGCGCCACTTCCAGCTTTTTTCTTTTCTATATATGTGGTGCTGAGGAATCAAACCCAGGGCTTCGTGTATACGAGGCAAGCACTTTACCACTAGGCCATATTCCCAGCCCGATAATACTGTTCTTATCAAATGAGTTAGGGGGTATTCCCTTCTCTTTATGAGTTTGAAAGGATTATTTTTCTTTTTCATGTTTGTAATGTGGCATGTAGTAGCAAAGATTAGCAAATCTAGCTACTCAGGAGGTTGAAGCAGGAGGAGCGTAAGTTAGAGGCCAGCCTGAGCAAAATAATGAGGCTCTAGGTTTGATCTCTCCTTACACTGCCAAAACAAAAACGTTTGTAAGATGACAGCTCTATTTTATGTCTTTAATCTTTGTACTCTTTCATGCCTATAACATAAGGTTTTACACCAACAAAGTATTTGCAAATGAATTCAATTATGCAACTATATCCTAGAAATGGCTAAAGTTTTTTTCAAATTTCAACCAAAGGGATTTTAATAGTGAGAATGCTATGGAAAATCTTATGGTTAGAAATATAGTATGTATCTTCTCAAAGATTCAAGTGTTTTAGGAAGCTGGTCCTCAGTGTGGTATATTGGGAACTAAAATCTTAAAAAAAGATGAGATCTAGTGGGAGGTTTCCCTGAGGAATGTGATATTGAAAAGGGATTTTAAGATCTCTCTCTCTCTCTCTTTTTTTCTCTCTCATTCTAGTTCAAGATAGTGTCAGTTATGCTACTCATGCTCATGCTCCTGCCATTGCCATGTACTTTATAAGGTAATGCTGCCAAAGAGCAACCCTCATTTCATAATGTATGGTATGCTGTTTAAATTTGAACCTCTAAAATGGTGAGCTAAATTGAGCTCTTTTTTTTTTTTTTTAGCTCTTCTTAAGTCAGGTACTTCATTATAGTTACAAAAAGGTGATACAGAAAGCAATTTAAAAATAATCTAAACAATTCTTTCAAAGTTTGAGAAAACTGAAATATTTACTTACTAGGTAATAGCTCTCTATCAGCAGTCTCTGTGCAGCTTGGATAAGGGTAAAATAGATGTCCTTTCTCTAATGGGTATGGAATCATTCTAAAAGCTGAAGGGGGAAAAGAAAACATGTTGATATCCAGTTCTCTCTCACTTACCATCCTATACCTTATAGTATCATCCTAGAGTATTTACCATACTATAGAGAAAAACTATTTTGGAGATTAAAATTAAAAATTCACATAGCATTTTCTTTTCTTTTTAGACATTTTAGATGAAATAAAGCAAAAGAATGAACAAGCAAAGGAATAAGACTTATAGAGAATAGTGAATTATCTAAAACAGAATGGAACAGTGGATAAGATTGGCTAGGTCCTTCTTTGTTTGTCTTCTCATTACATTTATGGCTTTCAATTCTACAAGTATAAATACCTCTTCTTTGGGGAATCTTCATAAAATTGTTATAGCCTTAAATTAGCAACCTAAAAGAGTTCTCAAATGACTCCTAACTTCATGGGAGAGATTTTCACCAAAGTTTTCTATGAGTGGGGCTTAAGTCCAGAATTACTAAATTACAGTCCTTTGGTCAGATCTAGCTATTTTCTTAAAGTAATTCAGGAAGCCAGTGATAATCATGAGGGAGTAACTCATTAAGATGCATGAATTAAGCTAGGTTCTATAATCCTAACTACTCAGGAAGCTAAGATCTGAGGATAGCAATTCAAAGCCAGCCCAGGGAGGAAACTGTGAGATTTTTATCTCCAATTAACTAGCTAAAAGCCAGAAGTGGAGGTATGGCTCAAGTGGCAGAGAACCTGCCTTGAGAAGAAAAAGCTAAGTGAAAGCAGGAGGCCCTGAGTCAAGCTAGAGTACCAGCATAGACACAGACACAGAAACACACACATACACACATGTGCAAGAGTTATAGTGTAAATAATATACTTGTTAAAAAATCCACATGTGGGGGCTGGGGATATGGCCTAGTGGCAAGAGCGCTTGCCTCGTATACATGAGGCCCTGGGTTCAATTCCCCAGCACCACATATACAGAAAATGGCCAGAAGTGGCGCTGTGGCTCAAGTGGCAGAGTGCTAGCCTTGAGCAAAAAGAAGCCAGGGACAGTGCTCAGGCCCTGAGTCCAAGCCCCAGGACTGGCCAAAAAAAAAAAAATCCACATGTGGCAGGCAGACTTCCAGGCACTAAAGGCATATATAAAATGCATGAAGAATGTACCTGGTTTTGAGGGACTTATAGGCTACTACAGAAGGCTGAAATACTCATTTAGCTCCTCAATTATATTGTCTCAGTTTTATTAATTGCACAGAGTATGACTGTTAGCAAATTGTTAACATAGAAGTTTCTAAATTTTGTTGTCAAGAACACATGGTGGGCTGGGGATATGGCCTAGTGGCAAGAGAGCTTGCCTCGTATACATGAGGCCCTGGGTTCGATTCCCCAGCACCACATATACAGAAAACGGCCAGAAGTGGCACTGTGGCTCAAGTGGCAGAGTGCTAGCCTTGAGCAAGAAGAAGCCAGGGACAGTGCTCAGGCCCTGAGTCCAAGGCCCAGGACTGGCCAAAAAAAAAAAAGAACACATGGTGCCATTCACTTCTTAGTAATAGTAGTAGAAGTAGTAATCTTTTGTTCCTGAGTATTGAACCCAGGGCATCATGCATGCTAAGCTTGTACTTTACTACTGAGCTGTACCCACAGCTTTAGTATCTTTGTATGGTACAACAAGCTGAAAGAAATATCTAAAAATTCCATTTACCAATTAATATGTCCAAACAACTTAAAAAGACTATCTTTTAACCACTTAGCACTTTTAAATAATCACTTTAAGATAATCATTTCAGCAGGGCATGATGGTGCACACTCAGGAGGCTGAGATTGAAAGATCACATGAGCCCAGGAATTCAAGACCAGCCTAGACAACAACACAAACACATCCAAAAACAAAAAGTGTCATTTCTTATGAATGAGATATATTTATGAGCCTGTTGCACACTAAGCAACTTCTTAAACAGTGGGATCACACTTGGATGCTACCATTCTTATTTCCTAGAGAAAGTACTAAACATTGGGCAGTACTTCTTTTAATCACAGTAACACACAAACAGCTTACAATGAAAGTTACTGTTACAAACATGGAAAGAAATGGAGCATGACAATGCTGAAACTGAATTATCTGGAGAAAATAGTTTGAGTGGTGTCTGACAGATGTTAAGTATTATTGTATTTCCAGTAAAAATTTAGAATATTCTCTGGTACTTTTGAGAATTGCTTCCATGTTTCACAGTGCCTTATTGCAAAGTTTGGGAATACTTTTAGTTAGTAAACAGTGAATTTAATTTTGGACTTTTATTCACAGTTAAGATATACTTTCCAAGAGAATTATGAGAGTCCAGCTAATGAAATACTTTGATTTAACTTCTTCATTTTCTCTTCCTTCCTTCCTTCCTTCCTTCCTTCCTTCCTTCCTTCCTTCCTTCCTTCCTTCCTTCCTTCCTTCCTTCCTTCCTTCCCTCCTTTTCTCTCTCTCTCTCTCGCCCCCCACTTTTCTCTTTCTTTCTTTCTTTCTTTTTTTTGCCAGTCCTGGGGCTTAAACTCAGGGCCTGGGCACTGTCCCTGAGCTGCTTTTGCTCAAGGCTAGCACTCTACCATTTCAGCCACAGCGCCACTTCTGGCTTTTTCTGTTTATGTGGTACTAAGGAATTGAACCCAGGGCTTCATGCATGCTAGGCAAGCATTCTACCACTAAGCCACAGGCCCAGTCCCAACCTTTTTCATTTTCTTAATGGTTGTTAAGAAGCTATACATAAGAAATCTGGAAGTTAGTTATGAACAGTCTAGTTTACTCTTCAAAGAAAATATACACACGAACCACTAATCATTAGGAAAATGCAAATCAAAATCACAATGAGGGCTGGGGATATGGCCCAGTGGCAAGAGTGCTCGTCTCGTATACATGAGGCCCTGGGTTCAATTCCCCAGCACCACATATGCAGAAAAGGGCCAGAAGGTGCTCTGTGGCTCAAGTGGCAGAGTACTAGCCTTGAGCAAAAAGAAGCCAGGGACAGTGCTCAGGCCCTGAGTCTAAGCCCCAGGACTGGCCAAAAAAAAAAAAAAAAAATCACAATGAGATTCTACTTTGGTTATTATCAACCAAAAATCAAAACAGAAAACAGGAAATGGTGATAAAGACACAAAGAAATTGTAACTTGTGTGTATGACTGCTAGGAATGTCAAAAGTTGCAGCTACTTTAGAAAACAGAATGGCGATTCCTTTAAAAACTGAACATAGAATTCCATGACATATTCTGGAGATGGATGGTGATGATAGCTGCATAGCAATATAAACATATGCAATGCTACTTAACTGTACATAAAATAGTTAAAATGGTAGTTTATGTTTACATGTATTTTAACACAGTTTTACACATTTCAATTTTCACATTGTATATACCTCAAAACAAAATCAGACTAATGCCTAAAATATTACAAAAGAGTTGAGGATATAGCTCAGTGGTAGAACAATGACCAAGGCCTTATGTTTGGTCTCCCCCCTCCACACACAATAAAGCCACATTAAATATCTTACAAGACAAAGAATTTACATATTCCTTTTCTTTCATTAAAAATGTTTAATTTAGATAGTTGTCATTCTGCTTTTCCTAAATGTGGAACTCAGAAACCTAGACAATTCATTTAAGAAGGTGGCCTGTAGTCATATATTAGTATTACATTTGGGAAAGAATACTTACTGCCTTCCCATGTACACTGCAATAGATTAAGAGCACCTTCTATCCGTTTCCAGTGCTGAAGATGAAAGAATGCATAGGCAATTGCTTCACTATCACCTCGCTTCAGAATGTGTTCTGGAGGTAAAATTAAACTTTTCATCTCTAGTAAATACTGCAGAAATAACACATATACAACAGAAAAAAAGAAAATTAAATAGTGTTAAACTCAGTTACAAATATAAAATCAAATTGATTTCTTAAAAAAACATTAAACCAGTGAAATTATATGAAAGTCCTTCTAAAAAATTGTCTATACAATGTTATATATACAAATCCCTCAAATCAGAACATTTGGATAGGTATAAGGTGATATACCTTGTGTAACCTAACTAAATCTGAAATGGAAATTAAAGCCAAAGAAATTATGTAAGAAAAATGAATTTTTTTATTTTCCAAAAAAGAATGACACATAAAATTATAAAATATATTTGTGGAACAATACTGTGTGGCAGCATTCAATTATTTTTGCTTTGATTCCCATCTTATGGGTGAAAAGCTTACATTTCAAAAATTCAATTAAGCTAATATTGACAGAGTATAAAGCACTAAAACACAGTCTCTGAAGTTTCATAGTATAATGGGAAATTACATTAAGCTTTCCTAAGTAAATAATTATAATCAGACTGTGATGAGTACCTCATTAGAAGTATAAACAACGTACAAATGTACATGGATAAGAAATTTGTGTGTGTCTGTAAGCGTGCCAGTCTTGGGGCTTGAATTCAGGGCCTGGGTACTTACTGTCCCTGAGCTTTTATATTCAAGGCTAGTACTCTATCACTTGAGCCACAGCTCTACTCCACTTCTGGCATTGACTTTCCTGCCTATGCTGGTTTTAAACTGTGATCCTCAGATCTCAGCTTTCTGTGTAGCTAGGATTACAGTTGTGAGTTGCTGGCATTCAGCTAATTTTTTTTTTTTTTTTTTTTGGCCAGTCCTGGGCCTTGGACTCAGGGCCTGAGCACTGTCCCTGGCTTCTTTTTGTTCAAGGCTAGCACTCTGCCACTTGAGCCACAGTGCCACTTTTGGCTGTTTTCTACATATGTGGTGCTGGGGAATCGAACCTAGGGCTTCATGTATACAAAGCAAGCACTCTTGCTACTAGGCCATATTCCCAGCCCTCAGCTAATTTTTATTTGGTTTTAAAAACATCTTTGTTGAGATATAACTCATATACCTTAGAATTTCCCATCTAAAATGGTATTTATTATATTCAGATATGTGTATCCATCACCACAGTTATTTAGAAATTGGTCATTTCTTCAGAAAGAGGTTTGTGCTCTTTACCATCAGTTTGTATCCCATATTTCCCCAATCTCCCTAAGCAAATAATAACATATTTTCAGTTTCTCTCTATACTCTGTCTGCTCTGAGCATTTCATACTAATGGAATAATACAATTTTGTGTTCTTCTGTGGCTTTTTTTCCCATATAGCATAATGTTTTCAAGGTTTATCCAGGTTGTAGAACATTTAGGAACTCTATTCTTTTTTTGTGGTAAAATAATATTTCATTGTATAGACCTACCATATCTTATTTATCTTTTCATCATTTATTCATCCATTTTACCAGTCCTCCCTATGTAGTCTGGGCTAGCCTTGAGTTCACTGTGTATACCAAGCTAGCCATGAACCTACTGCCTCAGCCTTTAAAGTGGAGGAACTAAAGGTACGTATTACCATCCTTGTCTTTTTTCAAACTTTTTTTTCCCTCTTTGGTCCAAGACTGGGAATCTAACTCTGTACCTGTATCTACTTTCACTCATTGGCTAGCACTACAAACTGAGCCATGCCTGCAACCCCTTATTTCAAACTGTTGAAGAAAATTATTTGTCCTACTATTATCCATAACACAAGCAATGTAATCACAATTATCACACTCATCAAGCTTACATTAAGATACAAAATTAGTCACTTATGCATCATCTTTACTATTAAATGGTCACCTTAAAACTAAGTCTCTAGAAAATTTTAGTTAGCTGATACTTCCTCCATAAAGACAGAGGCCAAAATGTTTCTCCTATCGAATAGACTTGAAAGAATCTCTGGTTCTAAGCAATTTGATACTAAATCATGTGCAATAAAATGCATTTTAAGAGAAACATTCCAGAAGTGTCTCAAAAGATATATTCCTATATTTAAAATTTGATATCTCATGTTGTTAGACAAACTGAATTAGCATAAAGAGTTTGTGAAATACTTTCTACAACTGCAACAAAGCAAGACGGTTCCAGGAGAATCTAAAAAGACAAAAAGATGTGGCTCCAAAACAAAAGCCTTATGTAATTAGTTAATATGATATAGTCATATTTATACATAGAAAATATTTTTTCTTCTTTATGAAATGGGCCACTCCTATTACCAAGATTCATGTCCATCTTTACTCTTAATGTTTCTGGAACTTGTCCTCAAAGTTTAAGGATATGGTTAAACTATGAGATTATTTACTAATCCAGTTTGGGGACTTAAAGGAATGCAGCAGAGGTTGTGTCCTGGTCAAGCAAAGCCCATTTGCTGCCTGGTTGGGTTTTCTGCCCTCAGTGACTTAGGCCTATATTCAGGAGGGTCATATTCTTCCTAATCCTCTCTAATCCTTGCCCAGTTTTTTGAAACACAGTAGAAGATCACTCGCACCAGGCATCTGTGGGAAAATGGACTCAACTAGCTGACCTCTGACATGACTCCGTGTGCTCTTTGCAAGTGTATTGAGAGATTCTTCAGTAGCAGCAAAGACAATGTGGCAACCACGGTGGTATCACCACCAGAAAGTGGATTTCATTTGCAAAAGAAAACCATTTAATTTCTAAATCACAGCCTTCCTATTCTACTTAAATTTTGCTTAAATTTTACAGAGAAGGAAAAATTTTCCAAATTATTTCCATGAGTTTTAGAATGCAGAAGCTTTAAACCACATCACAACATGGCATTTAATATCTTGGTAACCACTGAGAAAATATAAGCAAAAAAATGTGAATAGCCATTATCCAGTAAATTTTATTGAACACATAAATTTGATGATGGGTCGAGAAAATGGTTTTGTTAAACAACTATATGCTTATATTTTCACTAAGTAATATAAGCTAAGTGTCCATGCAGATGGTAGTAAGTATATGGTAATGTTACTAGGAAATTATAATTCAAGATTTTTCATTTAAAAAATGTTTGCTATTGAATTGTTTTCAGACAACATCTTGTTATGGAGCCCAATTAGCTTGGAATTCACAATTCTCCTGCCTCAGCATCCTGAATGCTGAACTTATAGGTGTGCATCACCATACTTAGCTCTAATTATTTTTTGTTTTGTTTTGTTTTTTTGCCAGTCCTGGGGCTTGAACTCAGGGCCTGAGTACTGTCCCTGGCTTCTTTTTGCTCAAGGCTAGCACTCTACCACTTGAGCCACAGTGCCACTTCTGCCTTTTTCTATATATGTGGTGGTGGGGAATCGAACCTAGGGCTTCATGTATACAAGCCAAGCACTTTACCACCAGGCCATATTCCCAGCCCTCTAATTATTTTTAATGTGTTCCTTATTCTACTTAAAAAAAAATCATTATCTTCCAGCAAATGTCCTTTTCAATTTGGCTCTAAAGCAAAGCAAATTTTTTAATTTTTGCATTGACATTTCAATAGAATTTGGCTCCTAAAACGTAAGAAAATTTCAGTTTAAGAAAAATGTATTTAGGGGCTGGGAACATGGCCTAGTGGTAAAATGTTTGCCTTGTAAACGCCCTGGGTTCAATTTCTCAGCATCACATATATAGAAAAAGCCAGAAGTGGCGCTGTGGCTCAAGTAGTAGAGGGCTAGCCTTGAGCAAAAAGAAGCCAAGGATACTGTTCAGGCCCTGAGTACAAGCCCCAGGACTGGCAAAAAAAAAGAAGAAGACAGAAAGAAAGAAAGAAAGGAAGGAAGGAAAGAAAAGTGTATAAAATGTATTTAGTATGTTCAATGTGTATCTCAATGATAGAATGTGTACTCTGTATACATAAAGTCCTTAGGTTCAATCCCAGTGCAAACACACACACACACACACACACACACACACACACACACTTTTAAAAAATAGTATTATTACTTAACTTACCTCCTTCAGAAACTATTAGGAATTTCTGCAATAAATTGCTACACAATAAAAACTCTATTCTCCATGTTAAGCTGCTGCATATAGAAAATTACAGTACCTAAATTGATCTGATGTAGATAGTAAAAATGTGTTTAAACTCACATTTCAGTAGTTTTTGTTGTTGTTTCGCGTGTGTGTGGGGGGGGTACTTGAGTTTGAATTTAGGGCATTGACTTTACTACCCTGGTACTACAGTGCTGAGCCACGCCTCCAGTATTGTTTTTCACTAATTATTTTTTAGAATAGGGATTTGCCCCCATCTGGATGTCTAGCATTGCTAGATCACAGGTGCACCACCACATTCACCTTTTTTCCATGGGGAGTTTCTCTGCCAAGCTGAGTTTCTCTGCCCAGGTTGACCTGCAATCATCCTCCCAATTCAGAGCATCCTACATAGCCACCATTTGCCTACTTATGGGTTTAGAAAATATTTTGCAAACATTTCTGCTTTTTTACTGTTCTTTTCATTTTGGCTCTAAAGCAAATTTGGTATGTCAAGAGAATGTGTGCCCAGGACAATGACAACCAAATGACAATTTATTAATTCTCAACCTTGCAAGTAGCCAGAATTATTGACATGAGCCATTGGTTCTCAGCTGGAGCTCATGTTTTTGACCCCTTATCTATGCCTTTTTGTAGATTGAATCGCAAGTATGAACCATATCCTCAGCTAATTCACTGAGATGGAAGCTTACTAACTTTCTACCCTGGCTGACCTTATACTGTGATCCTACCAATCTCCACCTCTTGAGTAGCTGAGATTATAAGCATGAGCTACTCTACTGTACTCCATCTATATTTGTTTTTATTTACATATTTTCCAAATTTTTGGGCAAATTAAACAAAACCCTGCTATGCAGACAATACTTTTCTAAAAAAAATGTGAAAGGTTAAAAACTAAAAGACAGTTAATTTTATTTGCTTTGGTCTTTTGTGGGTTTTTTTTTGGTGTTTTATTTTTTTATTTTTTTGCCATCCCTGGGGCTTGAACTCAGAGCCTGAGCACTGTCCCTTTTGCTGTCTTTTTGCTCAAGGCTAGCACTCTGCCACTTGAGCCACAGCACCACTTTCAGCTTTTTCTATACATATGGTGCTGAGGAATCGAACCCAGGGCTTCATGTATACGAGGCAAGCACTTTACCACTAGGCCATATTCCCAGCACTTGTTTTTGTTTTTGTCATAGGAAAGTATATGGCTGGGAGTTAGGCCTAGGGGTAGAGTGCTTGCCTAGCATGTACAAAGCCCTGGGTTCGATTCCTTGGTACCACATACACAGAAAAAGCTGGAAGTGACACACTGTAGCTCAAGTGGTAGAACCCTAGCCTTCAACAAAAAAAGCTCAAAGACAGTGCCCAGCCCCTGAGTTCAAGCCCCAGGACTGGCAGAAAAAAGCAAAGAAAAAAGAAAGCAAAGCATATGCTAAGTGTACAAAAACTGCTAAGAGAAATGCAACAAAAGAAAAATATTATATGTTTGGAGAATAAAAGAATGAAAAATAATCTGATTTATGGTTGTCCAGATTTATTCTTCTTTATACATAATACACACATTCCTTCCTCCTCCCTCTCCATCCTCCTTCCCTTTGTTCTTTTCTTTTTGTAGCATTGAGGATTGAACCCAGTGCCTTATCCATGCTAGGCAAGTATGGAACAAATGAATTATATCATAATTTCAAAAATTAGAATCAAACTTTTAGGTAACTCACTTTTTAAAACATATTTCTTGTATATAGCTTTCTGTCTCTCTCTATATTTCTAACTTTTTAAATTATTACACGTCGGTACATTAAAAGCTGTGGTTTCATAATATATATTAGCAAATAACATCATGCTAGCTAGAATTGCACCACCATCTTTTTTTTTTTTTTGGTCAGTCCTGGGGCCTGAACTCAGAGCCTGGACATTGTCTCTGAGCTTCTTTTGCTCAAGGCTAGCACCCTACCACTTGAGCTACAGAGCCACAGAGCCACTTCTGGCTTTTCTTTCTCTGTTTATGTAGTACTGAGGAATCGAACCCTGGGCTTCATGAATGCTAGGCAAGCACTCTACCACTATGCTACATTCCCAGCCTGCACTACCATCTTTAAAAAATACAATATCACTAAAACATGACAATTTGAGTGCCTAAAAATTTAAAGTGGGGGCTAGGGATATAGCCTAGTGGCAAGAGTGCCTGCCTCGGATACATGAGGCCCTAGGTTCGATTCCCCAGCACCACATATACAGAAAACGGCCAGAAGCGGCGCTGTGGCTCAAGTGGCAGAGTGCTAGCCTTGAGCGGGAAGAAGCCAGGGACAGTGCTCAGGCCCTGAGTCCAAGGCCCAGGACTGGCCAAAAAAAAAAAAAAAAAATTTAAAGTGGAGGCTATAATATTTTTTCCTTAACTCAAGCTTTTAAAGCAACATAGACAATAGGCATGTCTATTTACCACCATCTATTGAGTGTTCCTTATGTGCAGAACAGAACATTGACATAAAATGATCAATAAGACAAGAGTCTTATACGTGCAGTGAATCGATAGAGACATTAACTTCCCTCCCAAAATATAAATGATGCTCAGGAGTAGAAAACAGAGAACCATTATCTTTGCTTGAGAACACTAATTCATTTAAAAAGTTCACATTAGATGATTGGGGATTCTTGTCATATATACAGTGGTAGTGGAACAGTGACACTGGAAATATGAAGCAAGGCAGAAGTAGCAAGGAGTAAGGTGAGAGACCAATATTGGGACTGCATTATGAAAGGCATACACACATACACACACACACACACACACACATATATTACTAGTAGTAACTAGATACTAACTAACAAGGAGAATAAATGAAGGTCTTTAAGATAAGTTAGATTTGCTAATTAGACAGATAACTCAAGAGAGGTGCTGAAGGCAGGGAGATGAGTGAGGAATCTGCATAGATGGTCCACACAAGAAACGGTAAAATATTTGAGATTATTTTCTATGTTTAGAAGTGCACATCAAACGTCTGGCTATGGTATTATACATCTATAATCTCAGCACTCTAAGCACCTTTATCAGGAGGATCCAGAGTTCAAAGCTAGGTTGGACTATGTAGTGAGACTCTATTTAGAAAAGAATAAAAGGTAGAGAAAAAATAGAAAAGGAAAGGAAAAGAAAAAAATATTCTGGCCATATATTTGTTAAACAGAGATAGTGGTAGCAAGAGAACTAGAGTTGGGAGAGAGAAAATAATGATTACTTCACTTTATAAACTTCAGAAGTGTCTGATTTTTTAAAGTACCCATTGCTTTTACAGTAATAATATATTTTTAAAATTATAGGTAGTGAAGATGCACAATTAGTGAGAATGAAATCTGAAAGATTTCAAGGGCTGACAATTTGGAAAGGGCAGAAGTAAAGGATAATGAAGAGGATGATAAAGTCATAAATCCAAATACACAATTAAGAGATTGCACAGAGAAAGCACTTAAAAATAAAATTGAAAAAATTTAGTTTGATGAACATTAAAATGAAGTAATTATTGTTGTTAGGGATTTCCACAACTTGATGGAAATAGAATTCTGTAGAAGAAGGAAGCCAATTAAAAGACAGCTCTGGAAACTGTTAGCAAATAAAATATAGCTGAAAATATAAACCAAAGATGATCTGTCCATATTAACTGTAAACAACCTTAGTGTTACATCTGTAATACATGAGAAAATGCTTGTGACAAAACTCCTTTCAATCTGCTAGACTCAAATAACTACCTAGTCCCTTGCTTTTGGCTAGACATAAAATGTAAAGCTACTCTGAAAGCTATAATTAAAAGACATAATGAGGTATGGTAAGATTTTTTTGGGGGGGTTGGTGGTGCTTGGGGCTCGAACCCTGGGCCTGTGCATGGATGTTCTTTCATAACTCTAAAACCATACCTATGCTCACACTCAAATTTACTTTAATTTTCAACTGCTTTGATCTTCATAATTTACTTTTAAATTACCTTTTTCTATCACTTTGTAAATCTTACAACAGCTTTTGACCAAAAGCAATATAATTCTGACCTGAAGTAATGATAATGCTTTATAATCTTCCTCTTAAAAGCAAAGGTTAAAGAAAAGGCTCTCTGAAGACATCTGAAATTAAGGTACTTTGCTCTTGATCAGTCATGCACACAAAGAACCAATTTATCTCTGCAATTAGTGTTCTCAGTGCACATTCTATGAGATTGGACAGGCAGGCTGAATGCAGTCTGTGTGGATATTTGTTTGGGGCAGGACTAAAGATACTTCCTAGATAGAAAGCAAATAGAATTGTTATGTGAATAAAGTAAACACTACCTAACAGCCTCAGAAGCTAAGGGAAAGTGATCCTACAGAGAAGAGAAAGGGAAAGAGGTTAGAGAGGGCATTTGCCATGAGAAAACTCTTTTCCATTAATCCTATGGAGCCACTCATCAAATGGCAAGCATTTCCTATCTCAACTCTTCTCTTAGGACACAGTATAACAGTGGAAATGTAAAGGTCTCATTGTACTATAAGATTGTATTATAGGCTTCTGTATTTCTGCTATGCCACTCAGAGTCTCAGTTCATTGCCTGTTTCATCTTTTAGAAAGGCCAATAATATAAGTAGTTTAGCCAATGAAGTGCAAGCATGCTATCTTCTATAGTTGACAAAACTAACATTCTACAGGTTTCAACTTCTGATAACCAGAATGCATTTCACTCTGTATGTATCAACATTCAACTTAATTTTATTTTTGTTCCTGAACTGGAACTTGAACTTAGGGCTTTATACTCTTACGTAGCTTTACACTCTTACTCAAGGCTGCCCCTCTATCACTTAAGCCACAGGTTCATTTCTGGCTTTTTTTTTTGGCCAGTCATGGGCCTTGGACTCAGGGCCTGAGCACTGTCCCTGGCTTCTTCCCGCTCAAGGCTAGCACTCTGCCCCTTGAGCCACAGCGCCGCTTCTGGCCGTTTTCTGCATATGTGGTGCTGGGGAATCGAACCTAGGGCCTCGTGTATCCGAGGCAGGCACTCTTGCCACTAGGCTATATCCCCAGCCCCCATTTCTGGCTTTTTGATCAAGAGTTTCATGGCTGGCTTTGAACCCTGATCCTCAGATCTCAGCCTCCTGAATAGCATGCATAAGGTATTGGCACCACGTTTATTTTTAAAACTCCCCTTACACTTCTGAAAGTTTCTATGTGAAGTCTGCTTCCTTGGCAACATAACATTAAAAAGTCTTACTCTAAAGTAAGAAATAACAAAGTTATAAAACTACAGATACCGGCTGGGGATATAGCCTAGTGGCAAGAGTGCCTGCCTTGGATACACGAGGCCCTAGGTTCGATTCCCCAGCACTACATATACAGAAAACGGCCAGAAGCGGCGCTGTGGCTCAAGTGGCAGAGTGCTAGCCTTGAGCGGGAAGAAGCCAGGGACAGTGCTCAGGCCCTGAGTCGAAGGCCCAGGACTGGCCAAAAAAAAAACTACAGATACCAATGACTTAGAGATTTACTCAGCAGGCTTTGTTACTATTTTGTTCCATTTATAATGTTCTCCTTTTCTCTCACCCTCGAATACTTATATAACTTACAATTTGTCCTTGGAATGTTAAATAATTCAAATTAGGTAACTGCTAACTATTTCAATATGTTCACTTTTACCTCCTCTCAATAAAGGAATCCTAAACCTTAGTCATTCTAAGGCTGTAAGTACTAAAGTAACATATTGCAAAGAAAGCATACATAGTAGAGACGCTAAAATAGAATGAAACAATGGTAACAGAAAAAAAGAAGGGCTGGAGGTATGGCTCAGCAGTAGATCATCTCCCTGGTAAGTACCAGCCTCTCAGTTGAAACCTCAGTACTGCTATTTAAAAAAAAAAAAACCCATCAACAATGCTGCTTGATATTCAGATACTATGCTGAGCACTTCATATATTAGCACCTCATTTCATCAAAAAGCTTAGATACTTTTACAGTGCTTTCTCTGCTCAATTAGACTTTTGCTTCTTTATTAAAGTATAACTTAAAATGCACAGATCTCAACTATGCAGTTCAATAAAATTTGAAAAATGCAAACAAGTAGGTAACACTCAAATCTAGCCTGAGAGGATTTCCACCATCTTGAAAGTTCTCCTTTCCTGTTAATTATCCACATCAATCACTTGAGACAAACACTGTTCTAATGTTTAACACTACATACTACCAATGGAATTATTACTGCTGTTGTTATTATTGTTATTTTGCCAGTCCTGGGGCTTGAACTCAGGGCCTGGACACTGTCCTTGAATTTCTTTTGCTCAAGGCTAACACTCTACCATTTGAGCCATAGCACTACTTCTGTTTTTTTTCTGTTTATGTGGTACTGAGGAATCGATCCCAGGGCTTCATGCACACTAGGCCAGACTCTACCACTAACCCACCAATGGAATTATTTTATTTTTTTCTGTGCTCTTCCTAAGGCTTGAACTCAGGGCCTTGGGCTTTTGGCTTTTTAAATGAAGGTGGAACCCTAGCACTTGATATTATGATTATCTGATAACTATAATATCAAGTATTATGTTAAGCCCTTCTTTGTGCTTATTGGACTTATTTTTCTAATTAAATTTTATTGACAAGGTGATGTACATAGGGGGTATAGTTACATAATAAGGTAGTGAGTACATTTCTTGTCTTATTTGTTGGAGTTTTAAATACCTACTTTTGTGAATTATCTGTTCAAGGCTTTGCTCATTTTGAAGGCAGGGGCAGGGATTGAATTTAGAGCCTCATGCTTGCTAGGTTCGTGTTCTACCACTTGAGCCACATGTCCTTCCTCTACTTTTAGTTTGTTTTTCAAAAATGTCTCAAGGATTTGAAATATATCACTGATCTAAATGTGGTCTTAGTGGTACAGCTCTAAACTTGAGCAGAAAAGGTCAGTGACAGTGCCCAGACTCAGACTTCAAGTCCCAGGATAGGTACACGCGTGCGCATGCGCACACACACAACCACACACACACGTGGCTCAAGTGGTAGAATGCCACTCTTGAGTGAAAAGGCCCTGAGTTCAAACCCCTGTACCAGCACACAAAAAAAATTAAGCACAGAATTATTATACAATCTATCAATTCCACCCCTAGGTACATAACGAGAAGTAAAAACATATGCTCCTGCAAAATCTTTACATGAATTTTGACAATATCCTTATTCATACTGGTAAAAAATGGAACAATTAAGATGCCTAGCCACTAATGAATAAACAAAATATGAACCATAGATAAAATGGAATACTATTCAGTCACAAAAAGGATCAAAATAGTGATACAGTATGCTAAGTGAAAGAAGTTAGACACAAAAGGTCACATATGATATGAGTCAATTTATATGAGAAGTCCAGAATAGGGGATTCCATTCACAAAGACAAAAAGTAGATAAGTGGTTGTGAGGACTGGAAGGAGGAGAGAAGGGAAATCATTGCTAACAGCACAAGGTTTCTTTTTGGGATAGTGAATATGTTCTAGAATTATATAGTGGTAATGATTTCACAATCTTGTGGATTATTATTAGATGAGTAATACAGAGGCGTGAATTTGATCAAAGTACAATATATGCATGTGTGGAAATACCACAATGAAACCCCTGTATAAAATTAATAGATGCTAAGAAAACAATTTAAAAGGATACAAAGAGTGAATTTTACAGTATACAAATTATCTCAGTAAAAAAAGAATAAAACTACTTGGATAACAAAGAACATAAAGTACTAAAATGAATGAAACACAATGCGGTGGGGGTATTTGGAATATACAATATTTCCTACTATATTAAAAAAAAGCTGCCTATTCCTGTAGTAGCTAAAATACACTGAATCATTTTCTTGTTCAATGAATAAAAATATTGTTAAGCCACAGCCACAGCTAGGTAACAAAGCACGTCAAAACACATGAAAAGATGCTGTTCTAAGTGCTTTACTATAGTACTATTATGGTTAATATAGACTGAAATTATTTATTCAATAGAACAAAAACATCTATATAAAGCAATCAATACTAATGGATTTCTAAAAGAAAAATTATAGCATGAAGAGATTTATGTATTTTTTGTCTATTGCTCTTTCTAATTCTTTCCAGCTTTAATAAACTGCACAGCTCTAGACCTACATCCATTTCTATTATAAGAATGTGGACAGTTGCCAAAACATATTTCCTGGCAAAACTGCATTATCTTTTGTCATCTGACTGCTAAGAATAACACAATCATTTGACAAATTTATATAATAAATTAATATGAACAAACGAGTTTAAAAGGTTGGCACTGGTGGCTCATGCTTGTAATCCTAGATATTTAAAAATATATTCAAAACCATGATCTGAGGATCATGATTCAAAGACAGCTCAGGCAAGAAAGTCCATGAGACTCTTATCTCCAATTAACCACAAAAGAGCCAGAGGTGGCGCTGTGGCTCAAGTGGTAGAACACTAACACTGAGGAAAAACATTCAGGGACAATGCCCAGGCTCTGAGTTCAAGCCCTAGTACAAGCACAGAAAAAAATATGTAAAAGATTTAAAGATATATATGTGCTAAGCCCAGCACCAGTGGCTCATGCCTGTAATCCAAGCTACTTAGGAGGCTGATATCTGAGGATCTCGGTTCAAAGCCAGCCCAGGCAGGAAGTCCATGAGTCTCTTATCTGCAATTAACCACCAGAAAACCGGAAGTGGCACTGTGGTTTAAGGGGTAGAGCACCAGCCTTGAGCTGAAGAGCTCAGGAACAGCACCCAGGCCCAGAGTTCAAGCCCCCCACCCCCAACAACAAAAAGATACATATGTAGTGAAATGACACTGTTAATTTGGTGAAATAAGTTATAACAATTCATAGTTGAAGTTTAAGGAGAAATTGACAAAAGCCCTTATGTTTGCTTGTCTCCTGCTGAAAGGAATAGAGGGAGGTATGCCACACTTTATCACTGGTAAAACCCCAGCAAAAACAGTCCCATGTCAAGTAAAAATGGATAATTACAGCTGACTCTTAAAACATATTAAGGGAGTTTATAACTTTATGTAAGTAAATTTGAAATTTTTGATTAGGTAAATTAAACTATTAAAAACTAAGAGCCCAAAGGGTGACACTCTCCAAAAAGAAATGTAACTGTAACCCTTCTGTACATCACCTCTGTAATAACAATTAAAAAAAAAAAACCAGCTATATGGGGGATGGACATCAGAAGGAACACAGTTTGATGTCAGCCCAAGCAAATAGTGAGACTTTACCTCAACCAATAAGACTGGGTATGGTAGTACATATCTGTAATCCCAATTATCTGGTGCTCTCAATAAAGAATGGTCCAGGCAAAAAGCATAAGACTATTTAAAAAATAACAACTGAAACAAAAAGGACTAAAGGTTTGGCTCAGGTGGTAGAACATTTGCCTGGTATGAGACCCTGAATATGACCAGAAAAAAAAAAGCCTACAAAAACAAAACAAAAATAACTGTTATTGGGATGATTTCAAAAACAATATTTGTAATTAAGTAAACTAAAAAAAATCCATACATCACAGCTTCTCACAAAGAAAACTTCAGAATAAGATGAATTTACTAATGAATTCTATTAATCATTTGAAGCAGAAATAATTCTAACGTTACACAAATTATTCTAGAGAATAAAAAAAGAAGAGGTCACTCTTCTAACTTTAAAAAAGGAGGAGCTGAGTGTAACTAATGTCAAAATGGTGGTGAGAGAAGCAGTTGTAAATGGGAAAGGTAGGTAATCAGGTAGGTTTCTCAGGCCGACCTAGTATATGCTTTATATTAAAATGACATTTCGTCAGGCACTGGTGGCTCACACCTGTAATCCTTGCTACTCAAATGGCTGAGATCTGAGGATCGTGGTTCAAAGCCAGCCATGGCAAGAAAGTCCATGAGGCTCTTATCTCCAATTAACCACCAGAAAACTGGAAGGGGCACTGTGACTCAAGTGGTAGAGGGCTAGCCTTGAGCTTAAGAGCTCAGGAACAGCACCCAGGCCCAGAGTGCAAGCCCCACAACCAATAAAAAATTAAAATGCTCATTTCATTTTGCTACTATATTACACATGTATCTGTAATTAAAATTTAAATTTGAGCTGGATGCTGGTAGCTCATGGCTGTAGTGCTAGCTACCTCCAGGAGGCTGAGATCCAAAGACCATGCTTCAAAGCCAGCCCAGTCAGGAAAGTTGGTGAGGCTCTTATCTCCAATTAGCCACCCTAAAATGGGAAGAGGCTCTGTGGCTTAAAGCTCTATCTTTGAATGCAAAAGGTCAGGGACAGTGGCTAGGCCCTGAGCTCAAGCCACATGACAAGAAAAAACAATTTAATGTGTAGAACCAGGGCCATTGAATAAGAGAATGTTATCAGTATTTGCTGATTCTTATTCTTGGATTTCAGTCATTTATTTATATGTATTTACTTATTTTGTAGCCTTGGGGACCAAACAAGCTAGGCAAGCAATCTACCACTACTCAGCCCTAGATTTCAGTACTTGTTGTTTTGAATGGTGTCTTGCTATGCAGCCCAGGCTAGCCTCAAGCTTGCAATGGTTCTGCTACAGTCCCCTCAATGTTGGATTTACAGGTATTCACTACCACATCCAGTCAGGAATTCACTATACAATATATTCACTTTCTTTAACAGTAAACTGAGAAAGTTTATATTTTCCTGTTGTAGGAGACTGTCTTGTGATTAATCTCTTTACTGACTACTGGCTTTCAAGTTCTACGAACATATCCTAGAATTATATTTTGTGGTAAGGAAATCTATTCTTACTTCCTAAGACATTGTAAAACCCAATTTTAAATCTTGAGTCTAGGTGTATAGGTACTTAAGTAATAATACACAAATATCAGCAAATAATTTGTATGATTACAAAGAATATAATATAAAGACAAATAAAATAAGTTGTTTAATTTGGAATGAAATATGCATCAACTCAGCAATTCTTTTAAGAAGCTCACATCTGTTTCATATCATTGATTATTTTAATTCATTTGTTTCTGTTTTTTTGTGTGTGTGTACTAAGCCCTAGCTCAAAACTTAAGTCTTAACAAAGTTTTCACTTTAATAGGAAATTTGATTTACTGATCTGAAATATAAATAATCTTTTATTAAGAGCAAGCCATTTGGTTACTCATCTATAACTATAATAAAAAAAAATAGCTAAGTAGAGGAACATTTAGCTAACATGCACAGGCACCGAGCTCCATTCCCAGCTCTGGAAAAAAAAAAGCTAAGTAAACACAATTCAAATTTTACTTTGGTAGTAAACACAATTCAAATTTTACTTTGGCAATAATTACAAAGCCCATAGTAACTAACTGCTTCTACTCTCCTTTCTATGCAGTACCTTTTAATGTCTCCTTTAATTTACATAATAAACATCAGAATACCACACACTAAAACAATTCCAATCCAAATTATGGCAACCAGAACTTTGCTCTACACACTACAATCAATTTGTTAAACTTAAAAAAGTTAGTATTTTCATTTTAAAATTTCTCACTTTTGGAACATGAGGATTAAATTCCACAGCTCTATGAATTGCTTCCACAGCATTGATTTCTGCTGTGCTTAATCCTCTTCTGCAGGCTGTTTCTGGAGAGAATCTGTGAGAAAAAAAAAAAAAAGACAAAATGAAGAAAGGAACAAATAAAAAAAGAAGAAAATTATGGAGTTAGACTACAATATAGCCCCTGAACCAGAAGTTTCTGATAACTGTCAAAGATAAAAATCATATAATTACTAAAAATGAAAGTAAAGCTTCTAGTTCAGCATAAAAACAAGAACTGAGTGTCAGTGGTTCACATCTGTAACCCAAGCTACTTAGGAAGAAGGATAGCTTTGGCAGAAGTTTACAAGGCTCCATTTCAATGCAAGAACCTGGGCATGGTGGCACATGGCTGTAATTTTAGCAACAGCAAGAAGTGAAAAATAAGTAGATCATGGTTCCAGGTGTGCACCCAGGAAAAAAAAAAAAACAAAACTAAGATGCTATCTCAACATAACCAGTGTAAAACAGGGCTGGAGGCATGGTTCAGTGGTACAGCCCCTGCTTAACAAGTGCAAGGCTATAAGTTCACACCCCAATGCTACTGAAAACAAAAAAATAAAGCATAATAAGGAATAGAAATATTCAACCTGAGGTATAGAAAACATACAATAAAGGCACACTTTAGAAAAGGTGGGATAATGAGAAATGCCACCAGGTGCAGGGACAACCAGAAAATCTTATGAAACAGAAATTTTTATCAAAATTTTAGCTATCAAGAAAGATAATGAATATTCATTGCAATTTACAAAAAGTAATACTTTTTAAGATAAAAGAACTGTCAGTCTCTCTCTCTTTTTGATGTTGATACCAGGGCTTCAACTCAGTCTCCTGCTTCTGCTTGGCCCTTTTCTACTTACAGCTGGCCCTCTACCTCTATAGCCATGCCTCCAATTCTGGCTTTTTTGCTGATTAACTGGAGATAAGAGTCTCATGGACTTTTCTGTGCAGGCTAGCTTCAAACTTTGCTCTTTAGAGTTAGGAATACTGAATATCTTTTTTTTTCTGTTGGTTTGTTTTTTGGCAAAGGATCTCACTGTCAAGTTTCTGTATATATCTTATTTGCCATATAGAGAATTCAGTAAGGATAGACAAAAACAGAAGAAAAGTAGACTAATTCAATTACAATCCCAAGGACAGACAATGTGAAAACCATTTCTCTACCAGATACTATTTACTATGTGTACTTCTTTTTTTTTTTTTTTTTTTTTTTTTTTTGGTGCCAGTCCTGGCTCTTTTGCTCAAGGCTAGCATACTACCACTTGAGCTATAGCTCTATTTTCAGCTTTTTGGAGCTGGCTGTCTTTGAACTGTGATCCTGAAATCTGAGCCTCCTGAGTAGCTAGAATTACAGGTATGGGCCACTGATAGCCAGTTGTGCATACTCTCTTTCTAAACATTGCTTTAGGTGTTTTGCATAAATAATCTTCACAAACCACCCTATGATAACATTCTTATTTTGAAGATGAGGAAATAACTTAAATGAACTTGCCCAACGTTCTACAGCTAGTATGTGGTAAAGTCTGAATTAAATTCTCATTAAATTAACTCTAACACCTTTTGCTTTCCAATCTGTGAAAAGAAAGATCTCAAAGTTACAGAGGACCAACAATTATTTGGAAGGAAATAAGAGAGGAAAAAGCATTTTTAAAGTCAGTGGAAGATCAGGGCATGGAAGTACAGGTCTATAATCCCAGCATTTTGGAAGATAAGGCAGAAAAATTCCAAGTTTCAGGCCAGCCCAAGATACTTATTAGCAAGATCTGGTCTCTTAGGTAAATACATAAATAATACAAGTAAAGTCAGTTAAGAAAAAAACCAATACTGAGTTTAGCAGTCTTCCCAAACTATTGTAGTTTAGTAACTACTTACTTATCTGAAACAGTCCTTGTTTTCAATAGTGCTGCTGTATAACAGATTGCTGCTGACTTTGGAAGGCTTATATCTGTAACAATAATTTTTAATTAAGGTAAGAATTATTTTAAATGTCTTAAGGTAATTTTCATAAGCATAATTCATAGTGCAAATCCAACAGTTATAATATAGTGGTAGAAGCACTTGGACACAGAGTTAAAAGACCTGATTCTGGGCTGGGGATATGGCCTAGTGGCAAAGAGTGCTTATCTCGTATACATGAGGCCTTGGGTTCAATTCCCCAGCACCACATATACAGAAAACAGCCAGAAGTGGCACTGTGGCTCAAGTGGCAGAGTGCTAGCCTTGAGCAAAAAAAGAAGCCAGGGACAGTGCTCAGGCCCTGAGTCCAAGCCCCAGGACTGGCAAAAAAGAAAAGAAAAGGCCTGATTCTACTGTCTAGTGTCCATGAACTGACAGAAATTTCTTTGATCTCTGTTTCCACTATTCTAAAGAGTGAATGCTACTTTATGGCTGACAGTCTCTGAGAACCCTGTATACACTGCTGGCAAATTCTCAAGAAATGTTTATAATAATCTGTTTACAGTAAGAGGATTCAAGAGATAAGCTATAGCTGTAATTACAAATAACATATATATACACACATAAACACATTTAGTCATACAGAAAAATTTAAGATTATAAAATAAATAAATATTGTAAATATTGTTAAATCAATTCCTGAAACAAACAAGTGATTTTTTTTTTTTTGCCAGTCCTGGGCCTTGGACTCAGGGCCTTAAGCACTGTCCCTGGCTTCTTTTTGCTCAAGGCTAGCACTCTGCCACTTGAGCCACAGCGCCACTTCTGGCCATTTTCTATATATGTGGTGTTTGGGAATCGAACCCAGGGCTTCATGTATGCGAGGCAAGCACTGTTGCTACTAGGCCATATTCCCAGCCCCAAGAGTGACTTTTATATTTCCATTTTCTTAAGTTCTTGTATTTTCCATATTTTCTCAAATAATACTTTTTAAGTAACCTGGGAGTATAAACAAAATAAAAATTTAAAAGAATGCCTAAAATAGTATTATCAAAAAAGTAAGAATGACACACTTTTGATATTTTCAATTTCAGAGCTATACCAAGGAAGTAAATTTGCTTTTAATGACTTTAGGATTCCAGCATGATAAAAACTGAGGGATATAAAAACTGACAACATAGAAGCATAGCAACTTTGGCTTTATTAATTTAATCTGATTTTATTTTAATTGGTCTTATTCTGACCTTTTTGGGAGATGGGGCAGCACTGGGGTTTAAATTCAGGGCCTTAAACTGATTGGTGTAAATCAACTGAACAACTCATGGGGGGAGAGGAAAAGGGGGAGGGGGAGGGGGGAATGAGGGAGGAGGTAACAAATAGTACAAGAAATGTATTCAATGCCTAACGTATGAAACTGTAACCCCTCTGTACATCAGTTTGACAAAAAAAAATTAAAAAAAAATAAATTCAGGGCCTTGTACTTGCTAGGCAGGCACTCTACCACGGGAGCAATGTGATCAGATATTTTGCTTTCATTATTTTTTAATAAGGTCTCACATTATGCCTGAGATAGCCTCAATCTCAAGCAGATGAGAACACAGGCTTGTACTACCATCCTCAACTTTGATTGGTTGATGTGGAGTCTCCAGAACTTGTTGCCAGGGCCTCTCAATTCCCACCTTCTCAGCTAGGATTACAGGCATAAGCCACCACATATAGTTCTTATTCTGGAATTTTTTTTTTTATATTTAGTCCTTAAACTTTCAGCACAAATATCATAAGCAGGCTATGCATCCACTAAGTTATATATGGAAGGAATTTCTTGCCAATTTCTCCATAAGTCTACACAATTCCAAAAAAAATCTGGCATTTTGCCTAAGAATTCCAGATATTAATAACAAAGTTCCAAGTATAACACGTTTCAAACTTATCAAATCATGGAGATTATCAAGCTAATATATAGGAACCTATGTCAAGACAAGTATGGATATAAGTGATTTTATATTTTCTGTTATAATGGAAGATAGGACCAGAAACATTGTGTTCATTAGGAAGTTTTCAGCTTGGGGTTAAAAGCTGATACCTCCTCTGACTGAAGAGAAAACTTATGTCTTTAAAGTTCTCCCAATTCCATTTTCAGTAAACTGCATTGTTATAATAATTAGCATTGTTAATGTATACTGAATTATTGTTTTGAGAAGACTACAGAGTACTTGGATTTCAGTTTTGGCTTGCCATTTACTGGCTGGAAGGTATAACCTAATATTTAACCTTCTTAAACTCCAGTTTCCTAATTTAGTAAACGGAAAGAGTGAAACTACTTGTCCTATTACCCTTCATGTTTACATGTTTATAAATAGCTGTAACTAAAAGGCATTGTAAAATGTCACTTTGAATTATTCTTTGCTACTTTTTTTAAATTTATTAATTAAATTTTGTTGACAAGGTGTTGTGCAAAAGGGGTACAGTTACATAATAGGGCAGTGAGTACATTTCTTGTGATTTCTTACACCCTCATTTTTCTTTCCCTTCCCTAGATCAGGTAGGCATATATACAATACCCAGTGTACCAAAAACATATACAGTAGCCATGTGGCGTATGCCAAAGGAAATTCACCTAGAACTTTAAATATAACGTCAACAATAGAGTTTGCTTATCCTTGTCTTTTTTTTTTGGCCAGTCCTGGAGCTTGGACTCAGGGCCTGAGCACTGTCCCTGGCTTCTTTTTGCTCAAGGCTAGCACTCTGCCACTTGAGCCACAGCGCCACTTCTGGCCATTTTCTGTATATGTGGTGCTGGGGAATTGAACCCAGGGCCTCATGTATACAAGGCAAGCACTCTTGCCACTAGGCCATATCCCCAGTTTATCCTTGTCTTATAGGATCATACATATATTTGCTACTCTTAAAAACACTACTAAGGGCTGGGGATATAGCCTAGTGGCAAGAGTGCCTGCCTCGGATACACGAGGTCCTAGGTTCGATTCCCCAGCACCACATATACAGAAAACGGCCAGAAGCGGCACTGTGGCTCAAGTGGCAGAGTGCTAGCCTTGAGCGGGAAGAAGCCAGGGACAGTGCTCAGGCCCTGAGTCCAAGGCCCAGGACTGGCCAAAAAAAAAAAAAAAATACTAAGCAATTTCTATTATCTCTCATTGATATTCCAAATAAATGAGGTGCATAGCACTATACTTTTCCAAAGATTATGCCTAACAAGCTGTCTTCATTGTCCTGCTCAGTTCTGTATACATTCCACTATAATGCAAATCCTCCAAGTCCTAGATCTTTGTCCTCTTACCCACCATTGTATTCCAAGTGCCTACTTGTATTACATACTCAATAAGCAAAGAAATATCTTTACAGAAGAAAAGTTCCTCAGGTTCTTTTACCAAAAGTCTAGATACTTAACAGCAACTTGTACTTTTATACACACTAAATGCTGTATGATAATATTAAAAAGATAAAGTCAGGGAAACAGATCAATAGGCTCATATTTATAATTACACAATTGAAAAGAGAAAATCATATTATCAAGACAAATAAAACTCACCATCATATTTTGCTAGTACTGCCTGAACATCTGCGTAGGCCTGTAACTCTAAAAGTGATTCTAAGAGATTTTCGTGGATGTTCAACATGGTAAAAGGAGGAAATTCTTTCATCAACTGTGCATTAAGAGGAAAACAAAAAGATTAAAATCATAATAAGAACTCAACAGAGCTGAACTAGATTCATTATTCTTTGCTTCTTTATAAAACTGTGGAGACTGACCCAACCTTTAACAAATATATGTATATATTAAACAAATACCCTATTACAAAAATTGCCAAATAAAGACAGTGATTCTGCATTAAAATAATTGGCAACTTAAACTGCATTTTGAGTTTTTGAATAAATAATGATTCAGTTATCAAATTCACTTACATCTCTCATTATTTTCACTGCTTCTTTTATTCTTCCCAATTTTCTCGCACACATTGCCAATCTTCTTTTAATATATACCAGTACATTGGTATCCCTCCCTATTAAAAAAAAAACAAATCACAAAAACAAAAAATGACTCAGTCATCAATTTTGTATTATAACCGGCTATTTCACTAATGTATTGCCAATACATTTTATTTTTTTACCTTGGAAGATTCAATTAAAATTAAACTATCAGTTTGGAGGAATATTAATGATCATTGAACCAATGATCATTGAATCAGTGGTCATTAGGGTGATAAATTTTGAGTAAAAGTGCTCTCTACTTTCAAAGTAAAAGCTTATACTTTACTTTTGCCAACAGTATTTTAAGTGCAGTATATATAATTGATGTACAATTGATTAATGAATTTTAATATTAACAGATGAGAACACAGGCATGTACCACCACCCTCAACTTTCAATGGTTGAGGTGAGTCTCCAGAACTTTTGCCAGGGCTTTCCTTGAACCACAGTCCTCTTGATATCCACCTTCTCAACAGCTAGGATTACATGTATAAGTGACTTTTTATATTTAGTTGCTAAACTTTCAGCACAAATATCATAAGCAGGCTACACATCTCGTAAGTTACATATGGAAGGAATTTCTTGCAAATTTCTCTATAAATCTACACATATATTAATTATATATTACATATATAATACAAATATATATATAAATAGGAAGATGTAACATTAGCTTATTATTTTAAGTTTCTGTATAAACAATTGGTTCTTTCTCTTTTTAAAGTATAAATCATTCCATTAAAATATGTATTTATGGGCTGGGAATATGGCCTAGTGGTAGAGTGCTCACCTAGCATACATGAAGCCCTGGGTTCGATTCCTCAGCGCCACATACATAGAAAAAAGCCAGAAGTGTCACTGTGGCTCAAGTGGTTGAGTGCCAGCTTTGAGTAAAAAGAAGCCAGGGACAGTGCTTAGTCCCTGAGTTCAAGCCCAGGACTGACAAAAACAAAACAAAACAAAAATATGTATCTATTTAGGTGGTTTTGGGAATTGAACCCAGGACTTCTAGCATTCTAGACATGCACTCTACTATTGAGCTATAACTCCAGGATCTATAATTCCTCCTAATATGTTGCATTAACCCTATTCTATATTTCTCGATTTTTCAAAATGTGCGTGCTTCATTATGTGTGTATGCACACAAAATATTCTTTATTGTTCCAATTAAAAAGCACACAATTTCCAGAACAAAATTTTGGGGACTAACAAAGTTTTCTTAATAGCTAGTAAATAACAAATTATAAAACTATTTCTAGAAAGGGCTAACAAAATTCCATAACAGAGCTATATTTGATATTAAGAGAAGGACAAATGGCAAGACTTCTTTATATGTGTAGTTTCATTACTTCTAAGCTACAGAATCAACTATTCTCCTGATTACTTGTAACATGCATTAATATAACATACTATGAACACCAGTATTTAACTCGGAGAAAATATCATCCAAATTTTGTTTTCCACAAACAAAAGATTTAGAATTTAACTGTTAACAGATAATGCATTATGCAAATATAATTCAATTTACTGCCTACTCCCTGCCCAAATCATAAAACTAAAACATTCTGGGCACACAAAAAAAAATAACAAAGTAGCATTGCTGGTTCTAACATCTTCAGTAACAGTGTCTCACTCATTACCAAAAGAGAATATCTAGAAATGGAAATGGAAAAAAAAAAACAAAGAAAAAGAACCATTAACTCTGAATTGTTAAGGAAAGACAGAGAGAGAGAGAGAGAGAGAGAGAGAGAGAGAGAGAGAGAGAATGAGAGAACAAAAGAGGAGAGAAAGAAGAGAGAGGGGAGGGAAGGAGGGAAGGAGGAAGGAGGGAAGGAGGGAAGGAGGGAGGGAGGAAGGAAACCACTCCTCACACTATATGCCCACATATAATATGAAGAACAAACAAATGTTTGTGCCTGAGCTGGAGATGTAGCTCAGGGTTCTAGTGCTTGCTTAGCATGCAAAGGCCTCTGGGTTCAACCCACAGAACAACAAAACACTTGCATCTACTATTGCTATGAATAGGATAAGCTAAAAGGTCAAGGTAATAATTGGACATGGAGTCTCTCGGACTGGTTTCAAACCAAGATCCTCTGATCTTAGCCTTTTGAGTAGTTAGATTTACAGGTGGGAGCCACTGATGCTTGGCCCAAACACTTGAATTGCTTCTCTAATGGCCTGAGTTTTAGATGAAATAAACTGTCTTAGAACAGCAAATTTCTTCCCGGTTATCTGAGCAAAATCCCACAAGCGTTTTGGCTTGTACATAATTTTTGTGTTTTTGACTTATAGATACTATAGATTAGAAGTAACTAGTCTTATCAGCTATGTCATGAAAATTATCTGACCTCTAAATATTAAATTATTATTCTTATTATTATGGAAGCTAAAAGACAGTAAAAATCAGTTCAAGTTTGCTTACTCAGTTGAGCTTCATGTTGAGGACTTTGGTGCTGGCATTGTTGGGATCGCCTATAAATTGTTTCTCCTGCTTTGAGAGCCTGTTTAAATAACCTTTCAGCATCTACAATAGTTGTTGCTTCTTCCTCAGCCAGTAGAACATATGCAGTGGCACAACTATGAAGAAAGCAAGCAAGATAATTTTAAGTACAAAGGTAAAGCAAGTATTTCTCTTGGATATGTCCCTTTAGTCTATATCATATTTCCCCTAGCCTCCCCTATACTTTTCATCTTTGAAGAAAAAAAACTTCATTCAATATTTTAATACATTAAGAGGCACCCTGGTATATTCATTATGTTTAAGACCATAATTTTGCACTCTTTATTTTCTCTTTTTATTCTACATGCATTCTGTGACACACTGTCCTATGTTTTCTTATGTGGAAGAGGACATTTAAAAAAGACATAAAAAGAACTGTCTGAGTGTTTAATCCCCAGGACTCCCGTGCCTCAAAAGAAAACTAATATTTAAAAAGTAGTTTCATGAACCGAATACTCCAGTGGTCATTCTTGCTCTTAGTCACTATATCCTTTGCAAATTCATCTCATATGGGCAGCTATAGGACAAAGTAAAGACTGGGAAAAGTTCTTTAGCTCACTAGGAACCTTTCATATCTGATCAGAAACATATTCCTAGACCTAGGCCTTTACTACAAAATTTTTCTTTATTCCTTTTATATGCGACTCCATCCTCACTTTAAGACTCATCCATATTAACATGAAGCATATTTCCCTTAGTCTAAATTCCAGTCCTTTCCCCCTTATGCCTATTCACGACCCTCACATCCATGTATACTCCAAATTTTCCTTTTCTTCATCCTACCAAAACACCAAGATGTTTTTCTTTTCATTTGTTAAAGTTAAACCGCTGTCTAATAAAATAAACTCATTCTTGGTTTGGGCCAACTTCCCTCCCCCTTGCTCCTCCCCCACAGAAGTGTCCTTTCCATTCTCAGAAATAACAAGCACATTTGCTATTGTTCTTAGTTGTGATTATCCAGTGTATATTTTCCATTATTCTAATTGGTAGTCACATATACCTACTGAGCATTTGAAATGTATTTAGTGCAAGTTGAAATGTGATGTAAGTATACACCAAATTTTGAAGACTGAGAAAATATAAAATACTTCAGTAATAGTTTTTAATACTGTATATTAAAATAATATTTCAAAAGTTTGAATATAGCTAAGTAAGCACTCATATTCATTTTTATTTTTTTTAATCTGGGTACTAGAAAGTTGTTGTTAGCTGTGGGGCAGATAAAGATTTCTTAAGCATCTGCAACCAAACACAAACAAAGCAAAAAAACCAAAAAAACCCAATGCTTTTGAAAGTGGGTTTAGTGTGCTTGTGTTAAAGTGTACTTTCAACGTTTAGCTAGACAATTTACAACTCTGTCTTTTAGCCTTAATTTCCCATTTATGAACAATATGAAGGTTAGTCATGTGAGTGTAGCCTGCTTTTAAATCTTTTCTGAGCACATGCTCAACTTTGGCCAAGGGTAGACAGGCTTTGAGATTTGCAGAATACGTAAGAGCTTGTCAATGTCCTGATTCCCAGCCTTCCTCATACGCCTTCTGGTTTGTCTTATATTTTTGCCCCAGGTTTATCCCTTATGTCTGATAACAATGGCTAATAACGCCTTTTCTTTCCAATGTTTTCAATGAATGTCCTTCCAAATAGTTAATTCAATGCTGAGAGAATTCCGTTAACTGAAATAAAGGCAAGCCCTTTTTAGAGGGTCCATAGGGAACCATCATACAAGGAAAAATACAAAGAATTATTTAAGAACAATGTACATTCTGTTTTCTCTGGCACTAGAAATCTATATTGGGAATATGCAGTATTATCTTCAAGGCTGCCACTTACCTAGGGCCTGGGGAATGGAACCATCATAAGTTAAAATAACCACAAAGCTCCTACAAAAATTTAGGTATTTTTCCCCCTTGATTAAGCATTCACTGTATTATCTAGACATTTATTTACAGAGTTTTAGTTTTGTTTTGCCAGGTCTGGGGCCTACGCACTGCCCCTGGCTTCTTTTTGCTCAAGGCTAGCACCCTAATGAGCCACAGAGCCATGTCTGGCACTTTTTTTTTTTTTCCTGTTTATGTGGTGCTGAGGAATCGAACCCAGGGCTTCATGCATGCTAGGCACATTCTACTGCTAAGCCACATTCCCAGCTCCTTTACAGAGTTTTAGTAAAACTGATTAAGTAAGTTTAGTCACTGTTATTTTTAGTTTTAAATTTTGGTGATACTAGTGTTTAACTCAGCACCTCATGCTTGTTAGGCAGGTGCTCTACCACTTCATATCCCCAACCCCCCTTTTTTTTTTGCTTTAGTTATTTTCCAAGTAAAGTCTTGAATTTTTGCTGGGGCTGGTCTCACACCACAATCCTCATTCCTACCTATAGGTTTCCCTCATAGCTGGGACCATGGATGCATGTACCATGCCTCGTTTATTGACTAAGAATCATTTCTGTCCATGCTGGCCTTGAACCATGATCTCCCCCTTCTCTGTCTTCTGAGTAGCTGAATTACAGGCATAAGCTACTGTGCCTAGTCTTAGTCACTGCTTTTGGAGTTCACTACTCTACCATTTTTATTTTATTTTTATTTTTTTTTTGGCCAGTCCTGGGCCTTGGACTCAGGGCCTGAGCACTGTCCCTGGCTTCCTTTTTGCTCAAGGCTAGCACTCTGCCACTTGAGCCACAGCGCCACTTCTGGCCGTTTTCTGTATATGTGGTGCTGGGGAATCGAACCCAGGGCCTCATGTATACGAGGCAAGCTCTCTCGCCACTAGGCCATATCCCCAGCCCCCTACTCTACCATTTTGCTCCACCTTAAGATGGTCTTCTTAATAAGGATAGTGTATCTATTGGGGAGTTTCAAGGGAAAACTCTAAGTTCACATTATCCTGGAAGCATTCATTGAGTCATCCCAACTGGGCATATATTTTTATCTTTTATTTAATAGGTAGTAGACTAACTGATTTGACCATTTAAATACTGACTCAAGATTTTACATTTTTTCTTCTCAAGACATAAAGCTGACACAGAGCTATAAAAATGAAGGAAAAAAGTTGTGAGAGCTGTATTTTACTTATCTTTAATCTTCTATGCCTTCAACCCCATTAGCAACTAAAGTTCTCAGGACTGAATGAATGCTTTCAATGAGTGATTTAAATGAAAAAAAAATTAAAACAATGGCCTAAGTATTTTAGTACACTTTTAACTATCCAGTATTATCACCAATAACCAATATTCTCCACCTTAAATAGAATTTCTAACATGTGCCTACTCAAAAACATATATACATTTACAACTTCAGAAGTAAAATATAAATGTCAGGGAATGCTGCAAATTTTATTTTTTGTATGCAGAAAAGGAAAGGGGATTGTTAATACTCTAAGTGTTTTAGGGGTAGAAAAAAGGAAATACCAAAGCATTTTCCTGTTTTTCCTTTAAAATAAACTTATTTTCCATATATTTCAAACTTACTCATTGTTTAATTCTAAAGCTTGATAGGCTGCTTTGATGCGAGCTGGAGGATTTCTTTCCCTCCATGCCTTCTGCATAACTGTAGGAAAAATATTTCAAAAAGTGGATGAGATGATGAACATAAATAATAATCTTATGCAAACTGTATGAAGAATGTGCTAGAGGAGCAAATAAAACCTTAAATAACATGTTCTTAAACATATGAAACAAGAAACTAAGTTACCAGTTTACATTAATTATATGAAAAATTTACATTAAATTTGGAATGTTTTATACAGTAAAAAAATTTATGATTTATATGAATAACAACATGTAAGGTACTTAATTAACTACATCATTATTATACATAAACATATATATAAGTGCATGTTAAAATTCAGTTTGAGTGACACATTAGATTATAATCAATATGAAATATTCCACTTCTACTTTTTACCATTATGAAGATTCTATGGAACAGTTAAAAATATACAAGAACTTAAAAACAAAGTCTTTGTCTGCTCAATGATTCACTATAGAAAGATGCGTGAATTTGTATGTTATATGAAAACTGGAAAAGAAAAATGAACTAATTCAAAATACTATACATCTCTGGAAAATGTCAGCTTTGCCTGGATTCAGTAAAAGCCTTGAGTTAGGATTTCTTTTGAATAACAGTACTAGTTTTGCTGCCATTGGCTGTACCAAAATGAGGATATCACTTTAAGTGCTAAGTTTCTTATAAGTTAAACAGACAAGTAAATAAAGTAGATCTCTAAATCTAAAGTAGATTTCTAAATCTGGCCTATTTGAAGTTTGAGAAGAAATATGGAGAACCTATGAGTGTTGATTTTGGAACAAAACCTACAACTGTTCAGAAAGAATAATGAGGAAAATGAGTTTTCCTTTGGGAATGAAATAGTCTTGGCTTAGAAAAGGAGACAATATATTCTACTGTGAAACAAAAGTAAGTTTCTCATATCAAACATGTCATCAGTTAGCTGACAGCTAGTGCTTCTTCTTAAACTTGACAAATTGATGCAAGTCAGCACTCATTTGATACTGACCAGGTAGAAAACATCATTCTGCAAAAATTCTAAAATACCAAAATGAAGTATATTTGATTTGAAATTTTTGATGAGTTTCTCTTCTATAAGCTATATAATATTTAGAAGTATATTTTAATGCCAAATCTTAACCAACATTTTATTGGATAGTCTGCTGCTATTTTAGATATATATCATATCTATATCAGATATATATCATAACCATTTTACTTTTGAAGGAATGCTTTTCTGCTATGAAAATATTATAACAATCTTTCTGTGTCTTTTGTCTATCATGTTATAGCTGACAAAATACTTCCTTTCTAGAACAATAGTTCCAGTTGGTTAAAATCTATGTATCTTTAAAAAGATTTTGGATATGTGCAACCAAACTCCTTAATATTAATTTATATTCTCAAGAGGTATGAGAGTAACAGTATTTCTACTTTCTTACCAATATATTATAGGTTGAGTGCCCCTAAAACTTATCCAAAATCTGAAATGCTCCAAAATCTAAGACATAAAACTACAAATAGAGAATTCCACACTTGGCTTCATGTGATAGATTATAGTCAAAACACAAGCACACTAAGAATATTATATAAAACTAAACTACCTTCATCTATTTATATAAGATATATATGAAGCATATGTGAATTTTGTGTTTAAATTTGGGCTATCTCTTCACAATATCTCATTTTCAAAATCAAATATTCTCAAAATTGAAAAATTCTGAACTCTAAAACACTTCTAGTTACAACCATTCCAGACAAGAAATATTTAATTTGTTATTATCAGTCTTTGCTATTTTCTTATACATCAAGGCAATCTCATTTTCATTTGTTTGTTTTAATTTTGTGATGTTATATAATCCCCTTTTAGGTACCTTTTCTTATTCTTATGTTTTCATATACTCTATCCAATCTTTCAAGACTATTCTTCACAATCAAGGCAGCCCTAAGCCTAAAAGAAAGGCGGAAATAAAGTTGAGGAAGAAAAATGAATATATTTTTTTCTAAAATAAGGCCTAGGAATAATTTAAAGCAAAATGCTGATTTAATATCCAACGTTCTAAGACCTCATGATATGCCTACAAAATAACTAACACAAGTAATTAGCAATTTGCTCAAGTTTATCTTTTAAGTTAAACAATATTCTAACAAACACAAAAGAGAACAGTAGTAATCACTAGGTCAGGGGTCACAAATATAAATGCCCATCAAATCTAAGCAGGAAACACAAAAGAACTAAAAACAACTTAACTCTCTCTGACTTCTGCAAAGTAGAAATTCAGGTCCAGTCTTTCCTATTTTCTAGCTAAAGGTGTAAATTTAGATTTTAATGTGAAATTTGATTTGTTTTCTTTTTGAGACAAGGTTATCACTCTATTGCCTAGGCTGACCCTCAACTCCTGGACCCAAGTGCATTTCCCACTCTAGCCTCCCCACTAAAGGGGACTCCGGGTATATATATATCACTTCATATATATACACCAGTTCCCCAGAATCCTGATTTTTAAATGCTAAAAATAAATAAAAAAAGTTCTAAAGGCTGGTGCTTGAGAATAAGTTTGTTCTTTAACTTAGAAAAATAAATCAGTAAAATAAGAACAAAACCTAATGAGGCTAAGCAAAATGAACTCCAAGAGATGGAAACAAGAGGATTTTATTATTGCTGTTATGTTTAATGTACTAGGTGAATTTCCTTTGGTGTACCCCCTGTGGTCACTGTATATGATTTTGGTTCACTGGGTATTGTATATATGCTTACCTGAACTAGAGAAGGAAAAGAAAAATGAGGGAGGGTGAAACAAATAGACTAGAAATGTACTCACTACCTTATTATGCACCCCCTCTGTACCCCCCTGTACATCACCTTGTCAATAAAATTTAATTTAAAAAAAGAACAAAACCTAATAATGGATGGTTATAAATCAAGGGAAATGTGTCATATCACATGTATTATATATGCAATTGCCTTTTCTTTTTTTAGTATAAAGCTGCTAATATAAAGTACTGCCTTTATAAAGTAAATGTCTGAAAGGATCAAGATGGGACAGTCCATTTCTGAATTGTCATTCAACTGATAAAAGGCTGTCCTTGAGTTCAGTCTTTGACTGGGTTATACATAGCTTTAGGTGTACATGAAACTTTTCAAGCACCAAAAAGGCATACATAGATTGAAGGGAATCGATTTGTAAAGCCTTGGCTTTATTCCACTCTTTATGGCTTTCTGCTAAAATTGATTTACCTGAAGAACATTCCTCTGATCAATCTCTTCACAAAGTAGTTTCCTTTTTCTATCTAACTACAATCTTTACATCCCCCCTCTGAGAGACATATTCCCTTCTACTCTACAAAAGATTTGCTTCCTACCCACTCTTAATTTTTCTAAGACACATTGTCCTATAGTATAAAAAAGGACAATGGAATTTTGGGTTGAAGGTAGCTTTTGTTTGCTTATTTAAGATCTCACTATGAAAGCTCAGGCAAGCCTGGGTTTCTAGATCCTCCTCACTTATAAATCCCAAGTTCTAGGGTTACAAGCCAAATCCTAGCAGTGGATGGCTAGTTTTAAATCAATGTACCATATAAGAGGGATTCCTGACTTTTAGTCAGGAACAGTGGAACTTGCCATTAAGCAATAGAGTATTCTGGCTCTTGGATGCTTCAAATCAAGGAGTGATTATAATTTTTATTAATTCCATTAGCACCCATACCTAACTACTATTAAAAATGCTTTACTCCTAATGTTGAAAATACCTTTTACAAAAAAGTAAAGGTGGGGTTGGGAATATGGCCTAGTGGCAAGAGTGCTTGCCTCATATATATGAAGCCCTGGGTTCAATTCCCCAGCACCACATATATGGGAAATGGCCAGAAGTGGTGCTGTGGCTCAAGAGGCAGAGTGCTAGCCTTGAGCAAAAAGAAGCCAGGGACAGTGCTCAGGCCCCGAGTTCAAGCCCCAGGACTGGCAAAAAAAAAAAAAAAGAGAAAAAAAAGGGTACATTAGTAAGAAAAAATAAAAGCAAGAGCCTTCTTTGGCAAAGTAATAAGCTCTAAGCAAAACTTCAACATTTGTCTTTCTACTTTAAAAGATGAATTCAGTATAGTTGGCTGTCATGGAAAAGCATGTAATGTATATTTGAAATGAGAAATGTGTCAGCATTTTGTGTCAGAAAAGAAGTATAATTTGATTGATAGTATGGACAATGAAGACACTCACCCAATTAGGTTATATGAAAGACATATTCTGAAATTTAAAGAGCTAAGTAAATATCTTCAAGGATTTGACAAAAATATAATTAAGTATATTTTACTCAATTTAAATATTACATAACATTCATATGTTTCTCCATTGCTATATAGACTTTCATGCTTTTATTTACCACTTAAAAGAAATTTAATTTCCCCTAAAAATAACAACAATAAAAAGGATAGATCACAACATTTAGATCTTCATGGTCAAATGAATTTCAAACTTCAAAATTTTATATAAAATGGCTATTGTAGAAAAGTCTGCAAGTGTGATGAAAGACTCTCAAAAGTAAAAATATTTTATAAAATTATACAAGGGTGTAGAATATATGAACATTAAGAAAAAGGATCTCTAGGCTGGGTATAGTGGTACATTCCTGTAATCCCAGCATTAGGGAAGCTGGGCATAAAGTTCTTGAATTTGAGGAAGTGTAAATGGGCCACATAGCAAGACTCCTAACAAACATAAAGCAAGCAGCAAACAAAACCAACCAACCAACCAATCAAAGGAATTTAAAAGTTTACTATTGTAAAAGAGTATTTATTTATGTAGTTTTCAATGGACAATGGTATGTCACAAATTATTCCATAGCAGAGACTAGTGTGATTGAATAGTAGATTGTATGGATCCATGCAGAGGCCCTGGGTTTGGTCTCATCATATATACACACACAGAAAAAATAGTAATTTGATTCCATAGTACATTTAAATATAAGGTACAGTATTTTAAAAGTATTGGTATTTTGCATTATGTCAAAATCATATATGTTGTAATCATTTAGTCATATAATATCAACTTAAAAATGTGTGGAAAGGGAGCTGGGAATGTAACTTAGTGGTAGAATGCTTGCCTAACATGCATGAATCCCTGGGTTTGATTCTTCAGCACCATATAAGTTGAAAAAGCTGGAAGTGGCGCTGTGGCTCAAGTGGTAGAGTGCTAGCCTTGAGCAAAAAGAAGCCAGTGACAGTGCTCAGACCCTGAGTTCAAGCCCCAGGACTGGCAAAAGGAAAAAAAAAATGTGTGGAAGGACATATGGATTTCCAAAAATATTTCAGAAGATACTCAAACAAAAATGTTTTAAGATCACCTAGCTTTAGTGGAAAGCCATAGGACTGGTCTGAAAAGACTACTGATGTTTGTAATTCTATGAGGGAGATTAGGCTTCATGTTTAGTCACCTCAGTTGTTAAAGTTCACACACAATATTAGGATTCTATTGCAAGTTATTTCCCCTACACATACTTTTTTTGTCAATATTAAGGCTTGAACTCAGGGTTCTATGCTTGCTAGGTAGGTACTCTATCATTTTAGCCATATCCCTCATTCTATACATGCTTGTTATTAATATAAACATTAAACATTTAAACAAAAGTAATTGTTTTTTCTCCTCTATTTGTAGTTGAACATTTTATGTAACCATATCACAGATCCCTGGACTTCTTGCTACTATCCACACTTAATACATTTAGTACAGAAAAGATGTATCACATATTTTAGTGCTAAGAAAATGACTTATTTAAACCCATATTAGGAGTTTTCTTCTATCAATCAATAGAAGCAGAATAGTGTAATGGTTAAAAAAAAAAACAAACACTTGAGCTTAAAACCAGTCTTACCATTAATTAGCTATTAGACTCATGGCAGTTTCTTTACTTTTAAAATGGGCTAGTGATAGTGTTTACTTCCTAAAGTGATTTTTAAAATCACCTGTAAATTTCTAGCTATTAGTGTTTAGGATATCTGTGACACCTATGCCATTCATTTATACATACTTTTAGTGTGTAAGTGTGTGTATTGGCCTGAGCTTGAACTCAGGGCTGGATGCCACCTCAAGCTTTTTTGCTCAAGGCTGGTGCTCTACCACTTGAGCCATAACTCCACCTCCAGCATTTTGCTAGTTAATGGAGATAAGAGTCTTGTAGACTTTCCTACCTGGGCTTGGCTTTGAGCCACAATCCTCAAATCTCACCTGAGTAGCTATAATTATAGGTGTGAACCACCAGTGCCTGGCTCACTCATACATACTTTTAACAAGAAAAAGAATAAATCCTATTATTTATAGTAGGACAGGCAATGTGCTATATGACAGGTATTCAAAAATGAAAAGAATACATCCCTGATCTATAAAAATCTTCCTATTCTGTTAAAGAAGACAAACATGAAAGCAATATGATAACATTAACAAATAAATTCTGTTAGTTGAATTAATAAATCAGCATTAATTCATAAGGTTTAGAGTAAGTACTGTAGTACCAGAGAACAAAGTGCTCGAATGACAGAATAGCCAAGAGAAGGCTAGTTTAGAGTTGATTTTTAATTTGGATATTCAAGTATAAAAATGGAACTCATGACTCCATGCCTTGTGTCTCGTGTCTCCTAGTTTTCTTCCAGTCCCCATGGTGTCTCACATCAGATCTCCATTGGAGTTGATCTGGTTTGTTGACACTGTTTTTCTGCTCTTTCTTTCCTCTCCTGCTCTCATGGCTCAGTTTCCTAACAGTGTTAAGTGTATTCGAGGTCTTTGTGACAAAAGACCACCTGCAGCTGCTGGATTTCCAATAAAGACCCCCAATTCAACCTCTCAAAAATAAACAAACAAACAAACAAACAAACAAATAAATAAATAAATAAATGCAACTCCTGGGTGGGGAATGTGGCTTGGCGGTACAGTGCTTGCCTAAAATGCATGAAGCCCTGGGTTCAATTCCTCAGTACCACATAAACAGAAAAAGCCAGAAGTGGCTAGCGTTTTGGCTCAAGAGGTAGAGTGCTAGTCTAGGACACACACACACACACACACACACACACACACACACACACACACACTAACTTATCAGATAAATAAGGAAAGTGAGGGCATTAATTATCAGGCCTTACGAAAACATGTCTTGAAGCCACATAATGCAGTCTCACCACTTGCTTCCTAGAGTGCAACTATATATACTAGGCAAGCCCTCTATCAATGAGCTACATCCCAGTCCTCAATACTCTCTGTGACAGAGAAAAGCTTAGAGAGAACTAAACATAGACATTTCTTTACATACATTTTTATCTTATAAGTAAACCAAAATATATTTTGTTGTTTTCTACATGCCATTCCTTACTGTTTATACTTTCTCGTTTATGTTTAGTTTTTTATGCATACTTGATCTGCTTGATCTGTAGGGCCTTTTTGATATGAAATATCTAAATAATAAAACAAGTAAAATATTTTAAAATCCTTTAGCAAAGAATACATTAGCCTAGTTTATAATCACATTTAATTCTGTCAGTAATGTAAATGCCAGATATACAGGTACACACTGATAATCTCAGAGATTCTATCTGAAAACTAACTAAAGTAAAAAAGGCTGAGGAGCTAGATGCCCATGGCTCATATCTGTAATCCTAGCTACTCAGGCTAAGATCTGAGGATTTGTGGTTCAAAGCCATGCTGAGAAAGTCTATGTGACTCTTATCTCCAATAAACTACCCTCCTCAAAAAGCTAGAAATGAAGCTGTGGCTCAAAAGAAGCTCAAGGACAGTGTCCAGTGTCTGAATTCAACTCCCACTAGCACAACAAACAAACAAACATACAAACAAATAGGCTGAGGTTATGGCTACCTTTAACACCCTAAAATCAAACCCCAGTACTATAACAATAATGATTCTCCAGCTGCTGTTGATGGTGGTGGTGGTGGTGGTGATGATGATGATGATGATGATGTAATAATTCTAAGCCAAGTGTATTATAATAACACTAAAAAGTTTTTCATAGTTATTGTATAAACCATGAACCACAAAATACATACCTGTGTCTGAAGGACGTAAAAAATCGGTATCACAGGTGAAAAATGTCTGATGATCTTGTGCTGACAAGTTCATGTCATAGTAGGTAAGTGGCTCTTTACCAGTCACCCATGTGTATCTTTACCAAAACACAAGAAAATGTTTAAATTGGGTGTAAGACGACATTTTTTTTCTATTATAAAAGACAATAAACTCCAAAAACATGACTAAAAATTCTATTTCAGCATGTTCTTAAGGCTTACTAAGTAATATCAAAAGAAATAAGCTACACAAACTACCTATGAGGTGATAATAAAATACCCAAAACAAATAGAAAAGAACAAATTATTCAATAAATAATGCTTTGAAATTTAGACTTAAAGGAATGAAACAATTTCAGGCATACACACATATACATATATACCTTATTAAAGGCTTGAATGTATTCTCAATGAATTACAATGAAATGCTAAAAGTAAAACTCGGGTGTAGTGACACATAGCTATAATCCTAGTAGCCCAGGAGGCTGAGTTCAAGGCCAGCCTGAACTATGTGTCAAGAAAATAAAATGCTATCAAAACATAAAACAAAATTTCGCAGACCTTATTAAAGTAAAAATTTAACTTTCTAATTCCTCCACCCTACAATGGATTAAGAGCAAGTTAACAAATTAACTACATTCATAAATATTAAATCTCATTAGTTTTATCCTTCTTAAAGAATTTCATCTGATCTTTTAATCATTTAAAATTATGAATATATAGTAGTTGCACAAAATAATGGATTTCTTTGTAAGTTTTATTCGTGTATGTGTGTATGTGCACATGCACACACCCTAGTATTTAGGCTTGAACTCAGGACCTGCATGCTTCCTTAGCTTTTTTGTTTTGTTTTTTTCTTTTTCTGCCAGTCCTGGTGCTTGAACTCTGGGCCTGGGTGTTGTCCCTGAGCTCCTTTAGCTCAAAGCTAATAATGGCTACCACTTGAGCCACAACCAGCTTTTTTTGTGAATAATTGGAGATAAGAATAGCAAGGACTTTCCTACTGGGCTGGATTCAAACTATGATCCGCAGATCTCAGCCTCTGAGTAGCTAGGATTACAGGCATGAGCCACTGATACCCAGCTCCCTTAGTTACTTTTAAGCAAGGCTAGCATTCTACTCCTTGAGCCATAGTTCCATCTCTGGCTTTTTGTTGGTTAGCTGGAGATAAAAGTCTCTCAGATTTGTCTATTAGGGCTGGCTTTGAACCAGGAACCTCAGATCTCAGCCTCCTAAGTAAGATTACAGGTGAAAGCCACAGGTTCCTGGCTATAATTTTACTCTTTATCTATCAAATTGATGGAAATACATTATTAAGGATGAAATAAGTATGCACACACTATTGGTATAAGTGTAAATTAGTACAGTAAACATTTGGTATACACAGGTACATGTTTCCAAGGAAACTGCCCTTTAGAGAAAAACAAAGCATGCTGAGGATGTGGAGTACAATAAAGAACTGAGGATGTTTAATTCGTTTATCTCATAATGCCACCTAATTCTGCTGAAGGCATGCTGCCTTTGAACAAATCTTTTTTTTTTCCCCCCCACTTTCTCACTTTAATGAAGTTTATTTACTTTTACCTTGCTTTGAGGCACCATGAGCTTATTTAGGCATATTTTCACAAAACTGAGGACAAAGCAAGAATGATATAAATAGAACTGGCAGTAACACAGGACTTACTGAGCTTCTTCACATCAAATGTATATGTAGGGGCTGGGTGGCCTAGTGGTAAAGTGCTCACTTCGTATACATGAAGCCCTGGGTTCGATTCCTCAGCACCACATATATAGAAAAAAGCCGGAAGTGGTGCTGTGGCTCTAGAGGTAGAGTGCTAGCCTTGAGCAAAAAGAAGCCAAGGACAGTGCTCAGGCCCTCAGTCCACACCCCAGGACTGACAACAAAGACAAAATAAATAAACAAATACATATGTAATGCACATTCAGGAATTCACAAGTTTTGTTTCTGCTATTTCTTTTGATATATATATATATATATATATATATGTATGTATGTATTATTTTATTTTTTTGCCAATCCTGGGGCTTGAACTCAGGGGCCTGAGTACTGTCCCTGGTTTGTTTTTGTGCAAGGCTAGCACTCTACCACTTGAGCCATCGTGCCATTTCCAACTTTTTCTGTTTATGTGGTGCTGAGGAATCGAACCCAGGGCTTCATGAATGCTAGGCAAGCACTCTACCACTAAGCCACATTCCTAGCCCTCTTTTGAGATATTTTTGTGTGTGTGCTCGAATTAAACTTAGGATCTCACACTCTTGCTCGACTTTTTTGCTCAAGGCTAGCTCTACTACTTGAGCCACAGCTGCATTTCTGTCTTTTTGGCTATGAATTGGCGATAAGAGTCTCTCTGACTTTCCCGCCTAGGCTGGCTTCGAATTATCCTCAGATCTCAGCCTCCTCCTGAGTAGTTATGATTACAAGTGTAATCCACCAGTGCTTGGCCTCTTTTGATATTTTATTTACTATTACTGGTATGCTTGGTAAAAACTACAGGTAATAAGTCCACAAATAAGGTATGTTTACTGTATTTATATTTCTTTTTCTAGTCATCTATTAGGTAATAGCTACTGAGAGTCTTAAAATAGTCATACCTAGCTGGGAGATGACTACATGAAATTATATACTACTGTTCCTGTTTTTATTTTTTTTAACTTCCACAATAGGAATTTTTAAAAAGAAAGCCTGGAGCAGTGGCCCATGCCTATAATCCTAGCTACTTGGAAGTTGCAAATCTGAGGATTATGGTTCAAAACCAGCCCAGGCAGGAACGCCTATGAGACTCTTTTACTAGGAGGCTGATGTGGCATGATCATGAGCTCTAGGAAATCCTAGACTATATAGTAAGATCTGATTCCTATGGCTCACGCCTATAATCCTAGCTACTCAGAAGGCTGAGGTCAGAGGATCATGGTTCAAAGCCAGCAGGAAAATCTGTGAGACTTTTATCTCCAATTAATTACCAAAAAGCCTGTGACTCAAATGGTAGAGTGCTAGCTTATCTTCCAGCCTTGATCATCAGACCTCAGCCTCCTGAGTAGCTAGTACTACAGGTGTGAACCACCAGTGCCCAGTTTATTTAAAATTTTTTTTTAATGTTTGGTGTGCATGATTATCAACTCAGTACTCTGGAGGCTAAGGCAGGAAACTCACAAGCTCAAGGCCAATCTGTGCTGTATAAGACCTGGATGGACATACACAATTTCTTTTTTTTTTTTTTGCCAGTTCTGGGGCTTGAACTCAGGGTCTGGGTACTGTCCCTGAGCTTCTTTTTTGCACAAGGCTAGTGCTCTACCATTTGAGCTACAGTACCACTTCCGGCTTTTTTCTGTTTATGTGGGACTTAAGGAATCAAACCCAGGGTTTCATGCATGCTAGGCAAGCACTCTACCACTAAGCCACATTCCCAGCCCAATTTTTATAGTACTTTGACTCAGAGACAGGTGCCATATTTACACACACACACACACACACACACACATTACCTCCTATATTCTGCTCCTCTGAAAAGGTTTAGAGGATTTCTCCATACCTTGCATTCTGAAAAACAATGAGGGAAATAAAAATATAATTTATTCATATGAATTTAAATATTTAGCCACAATTATTGTCAACCTACTATGTGCTAAGCAATGCTAGCCACAGATGTTATAAATCATAAGGCATAAATTATCCTTCTCTCAAAAAGTTTTGAATTAAATCCAGTTTTCCTTATTTCTGTCTCCATAGCATTTTACTCATAAATCAGTTACAGCATTTACTATATTGCAAGGTGGTTATCTCTTTAGTTTTCAGTTCCCCCTCAACTATGATTTCCTAAAATGATGTTATTCTTGTATTCCTGGAGCCTACCACATCATCGGAACTGACTTGTTTAGCCTAATCATATACATAATGAAAGTCAGTCATAAAAACAATGAGATGAACAGTATAACAAGTACTATAATAGAGATAAGTTCTCTTCTAAATTCTAAGATGCAAAAAAGTGGTGAATTTTTCTCTTAGGAAATTGAGGAAGGCTTACAGAGGAGGTAACATATGAGCTGACACAGAATTACTATAAAAGATGGGTAGGCCAGCTTAGGAAGCAGGAAATACCATAAAACTACATAGCATGTTTAGGTTAGCATATGGACATGGAGGAAGATAGAAAACTAAATAATGATTAAAAAATACAGAAATTAGGCTGGGGATATGGCCTAGTGGCGAGAGAGCTTGCCTCGTATACATGAGGCCCTGGGCTCGATTCCCCAGCACCACATATACAGAAAACGGCCAGAAGTGGCGCTGTGGCTCAAGTGGCGGAGTGCTAGCCTTGAGCAAAAAGGAAGCCAGGGACAGTGCTCAGGCCCTGAGTCCAAGGCCCAGGACTGGCCAAAAAAAAAAATATAATAATAAATAAATAAAAAATACAGAAATTAGGGGCTGGGGACATGGCCTAGTGGCAAGCGTGCTTGCCTTGTATACATGAAGCCCTGGGTTCGATTCCCCAGCAACACATATGTAGAAAACAGCCAGAAGTGGCTCTGTGGCTCAAGTGGCAGAGTGCTAGCCTTGAGCAAAAGGAAGCCAGGGACAGTGCTCAGGCCCTGAGTTCAAGGCCCAGGACTGGAAAAAAAAATACAGAAATTACTGGAGGACCTTATGTATCATACTGTAGAGTTTAGATATGATCCTTAGTCTATCAGAAGCCATCAAAAATGTATAAACAGAAAAAAATTAAAATAGAACTTCATAAAGCAAAAGAGCTGGGTACAATCTTCAGTAGTAAGAGTGCGTGCCTAAAGTCTGAGTCTTGCCTAAAGAGCTGGGTACAAGTATAAGTAGTAAGAGTGCTCGCCTAAAGTACAAGGCCTTGAGTTCAGTTCCCAGTACAGAGAGAGGTGGAAGGGAGGAAGGAAAAAGAGAGAAAAGAAAAATATTATTCATTTCTACATTACCTCATGATAACCCCATTTCTACTCATCCTACTCATGCTTCAGGGGTTCAAATTAAATAGTACTTACTCAGGAGCTTTGCATGACAAAATAAAAAAAAGTATTCAAGGTTTAACTCCAACATGCTTTTTCTACTAAATTAACCTAGTTCTAGTGGTTGTGTTCATTGAACAAATGAGAAATTATGGGACTCCTATGGAATTAATTCATTTGTACCATTACTGAGTTTGGGGGAGGGATGCTAGGATTGCAACCAGAACCTCAAACATGCTACTTACCACTGAGCCACACCCCCAGCCCCTATTATGGTATCATTATTACCTATAGAAAATAAAAGGAACAATAATCCAAAAATATAATATAAATTATAAATACAATACATATTTAAATTACTTTTGAAAATAATTTATTTTTATTTAAAAACTTTGCTTTCCTAATTACATATCATTATTAATATTTGCTTTTTAATACTGGATATATAATAAGGAAGCATACTGAAAATAAAAAGATTGAGTTTGGTCAATCTCAGTCTTTATTCCTACTTCAGTCTCTTGGCAGAGATGGCTAATGTCTTAGATTTCTGCTTTATCAGAAATAATACCCCCTGATTGTTTGCTGTGAATATATTGTTTGCAGTGCATGTATGCACTGAGTAAAATTTTTTTTAAATGAGAACTTTTATAGTTATTTATTTATTTATTTATTGCCAGTCCTGGCACTTGTACTCAGGGCCTGAGCACTGTCCCTGGCTTCTTTTTGCTCAAGGCTAGCACACTGCCACTTGAGCTCACAGCGCCTCTTCTGGCCTTTTTTATATATGGTGCTGAGGAACTGAACCCAGGGCTTCATGTATACAAGGCAAGCACTCTTGCCACTAGGCCATATTCCCAGCCCCGAGGGAAATATTTTAATTTCTAGTCTTCCTTATGGCTTAGCAGTGGCCATTTAACAAATGTCTGACTAGTAATAAGTTAAACTGAGGTAGTATGCAACATTTCTTTAAGTGTCCTATTGCCTGTTGAGAGGCTGGGACAAGTGAAGGAATATCCTGGCTCTCTCTCCTTCCTGCTGAATAGAATGTGGATAAGATGGCTAATACAGAGAAAGTACATTGAATCACAAGATAAAAACTGCATGGAGAAATGGCAAGCTAATAAAATAGAAGGGGTCTGTGTCTCTGATGATCAGAGTTCTCGAGCACACCAGCATGGAATAATTATATTAACAAAAAAAATAAAGTTCTTCCTGTGTTTTAGCCTGTTTAGAATGTTATAATACCGTAATGCCATAGTTGAGTGGCTTATATTTCTTAAAGTGGAGGCTTAAGGTGATGCCGAGGACTCAGTTTTGTTTTATAGATGGCATCTTCTTGGTATATTCTTACAGGGTGCAAGGGGTAAACAGTTTTCTGGAGTCATAACGTCACTAATCTCATTCATGAGGATTCTACTCTTATAATCTGATCACTTCACAAAGACCCTAAAATAATTTTACACTCTTATCAACTCCCAAAGGCCCTAAAATAATCAGATTGACAATTAGATTTCAACACACGAATGAGGTAGAAAGTACACATACAAACTATAGCACTCTGTTGTTTGGGGTTTTCTGTCATCCATAGCCAAACTCAGTCTTTACACAATTCGGAATACACATTGGAAACTGTAGTTACCTGAGAAATTCTGTCTGTTGGTTTCACCTTCTCTATTGCTGGAAGGGGCACCTGGCTCTGAAATGCTGCTTTCTGTTCCTCCCATCAGTGGTCGCAAATGGCTTATCGATACTTGCTCGATAAAAGATGTGCCATGTTTATGGAAGTACCACCACTCAAATATCTATGAAAAAGACAATATATTTTACTGGAAATTATAAGCTAAAATTAAAACATACTCTCAAGTTACTCCTTTTAGTTAAAATCTGTTGAAATTGCATCAAGAGGACAGGAGTGGGGTTAGGAAGAGTGATAGGAGGGGTGAGTTTGATTGAAATATATTGTACTCATGTGTGGAAATGTCACATTGAACTCCTCCCTGTTAAATTTAATACTTTAAATGCATTCTCTTCCCTCCTTGCTAAAAAAAAATGCTTTGTAAAAAAATTCCTTTCTTATAGTTTCATTATGAAATTTAGACATGTTTACACAAAATTTGTACTTGTAATAAAACAAAGAACAACATGTTTTATCTATACATATGTCATTACGTAAACTGTGGGTAGGACAGGAGGGGAGAATGGGGAAGAATGAAGGAAAGAGTGATATTGTTCAAGAGATATTGACTTACAGAATTGTAACCACCTGTACAATTACTTAACAATAAAAACAAAAACCATAACACTTGGCTATTTTATCTGTAGCACAATTAAGCTAGTGTTCTACCACAGCTTCACTTCTGACTTTTTTCTTTGGCCGGGGGTCGGGGTCTTATAGATAAGAGTTTCATAGATTTTTCTACCTGGACTAGCATTGATCTCATCCTCCTCCTAGGATTACAGGTGTGAGCCATCAGCGCCAGGCTGAACCTTACAGTATTTTTAATCTAGCAAATACACTGAATAAGAATTATAAGAAAGTACTTTTCAAAGCAAAAAGTAATACTTTAGTATTTTTAATATTATTAGTGGAGTTTGAGACAAGTTGATTCTAGAATTGCACTACTTAAAAATCAGGAAAGTCCATGAGACTCTTCTCTCCAATGTATTTCAATAGTTTATCACTTACAAAAAGAGGAACCAGGGGCTGGGTATATGGCCTAGTGGTAAAGTGCTCACCTCCTATACATGAAGCCCTGGGTTCGATTCCTCAGTACCACATACACAGAAAAATGTCAGAAGTGGCGCTGTGGCTTAAGTGGCAGAGTGCTAGGCTTGAGCAAAAAGAAGCCAGAGACAGTGCTCAGGCCCTGAGTTCAAGCCCTAGGACTAGCCAAAAAAAAAAAAAAAGAGGAACCAAAAGAAGTTCTTTGTATGGAATTAGTATAAATTTTAATATTGGCTGCTCCAACCTCCTCTACTTTCTATGCCTAACTTCTGCCATTTCAGTTCACACACTACTTTCTCAGGGCACTTTTCCTGATTATATAGAAAAGAATATGAAGTTTGTTATATGCTTCTACTAGAGCTTTCTCTTTGTTTGTTTTGGGTTTTGTTTTCTTTTGCCAGTCCTGGGGCTTGGGACTCAGGGCCTGAGCACTGTCCCTGGCTTCTTTTATTGCTCAAGGCTAGCACTCTACCACTTGAGCCACAGAGCCATCTCTGGCTTTTTCTACATATGTGGTGCTAAGGAATCAAACCCAGGGCTTCATGTATATGAGGTGAGCACTTTACCACTAGGCCATATTCCCAGCCTTAGATATTTTTCTTTTATTGTAAATTTTCACTTAAAAAAATTATTGCTATTCCTCAGGACTTCAAGCAAATTCCCTGGGCTGGCTTTTAACTGCAATCCTCAGGTCTCAGCCTCCTGAGTAGCCAAGGTAACAGGTATGAGCCACCAGTGCAATTTTTATATGATCACAATTTTTATATGATCACAGAGCATATGACACACATACACACACAAAAAAAGTCAGCTTTCAGATCTTCAGGAATGTTATTTTGGCTTCAGTAAATAACAAAATTGGCACATGGGTGCCAAACATATACATTCATTTTATACTGCATTGTTGCCCATTGACTAAATGCTGTAATATTTATAGGGAAATGACAGAAAACGAAAGTGCTGGTCTTTTTTCTATTATGCTATTAATTTATGTTCAATCTACAACACTTTCTCTTTCTGCTCATCTTATTGAGTCAATAAACTGTGAATCCCCATCAAATGTGGCCACGGTTTGGCTTCTACTATGTTTTACTAATAAATGCAATGAAGCTTTAAAAAAAACACACACACACACAAAACTAGAAAAAATAATACATGTAGAAACTGTTTCATGTGGCAGAAAAGACAAGAAGTATGTCGGGAATATCTTGGATAAATAGTGCCAAGGCTTATTATCATAGAGGTAATAATAAACTCCTCTTCATTATATGAAGTGTGGGTGTTTTCTTTATAAATAAATATGCTTTCAAAACTCTTAGGTCAACTTTATAACACAGATGATAAATTCTTGCTAATATTTACCAAATGCTTTCTGTGAGCTAAGCATTGTGTCCTTTATAAAGATGCCATTTAATTCTCAGAGCTACTAATTTAAATCCCAAGTTTAAATGACTAGCTGTAGTTCAAACCATGTTAAGTTACAGAGTTGGATTTCTATTTTTCTTTCCTGTGAAACAGAGTCTGGCTATTTAGCCTGGGCTGGTCTTGAATTCACAACCTTCTTACCTCTATATGCTGATAGAATTGAGTTTCTTATTCATGTTTATCTGACTTTGGAGTTTCTAATTTTCATTTTAGATTGTTCTCCAACTACTCTATCAGTGACATTTATATATGACTGTATTCGTTTACCTGAGTATATGTGCATAGGTTTGATGGTTCAGGTAGTAAAAAAATTATAAATACAACTCTTGCTAATAAAAATTCATTGTTACTTCAAGGGCAATGACATAGTCTAGCCTTTGAAATATTATTTTAATTTCCTAAGTTTTGCATATTTAAACCTTGTCTTTAAAAAGAGTAATAACAAAAAAGAGTAATAATAAAATTTTAAATACTTTTAGACATTATGTATATAGGGATGGAGAGTAAATTATCCCCCATTGTAAATAAAAAACAGTATTTTTACATTTATAGGACTTGTCAAGAATTAAAATCATGCCAGGTACCGGTGGCTCATGCCTATAATCCTAGCTACTCAGAAGGCTGAGATCTGAGGATTTCGGTTTGAAGCCAGACCAGGAAGAAAGTCCCCATGATACTCTTACCTCCAATTAACCACTCAAACACTGAAAGTGGAACTGTGGCTCAAAGTGGTAGAGCACTAGCCTTGAGTAAAAGAGCTCAGGAACAGCACTCAGGCCCTGAATTCAAGCCCCACCACCACCACCAACAACAACAAAAAAGAAATAAATTACAAAAAGGAAAAGGAAAAAGATCATGTAGTTTTTATCCTGAATTCCTCCACAGACTTTTTTTTTTTAAATTTTGCACTCAAGAGGAAAATTCCTTTTATTTTTTTTTTTTGTGTAACATTTCACTTCCTTCAAATGGTCACTGTTCATCTCTTTTAAAGAGATGTCCAGGGCTAGGCACGGAGGCCCATGCCTGTAAACTTAGCACTTGGGAAGCACACATGAGAAAATTCTTACTTCAAAGGCATTCTAGGCTAAAAAGTGAAACTGTTTGAAAAGAAACAAAAGTCTAACACAAATACTACTATCTCTACTAAAGCTGTAGAGCACCACCTACAGATTAAAAAAAAAAAAAGAACAGAAAAATCCAGTGGCCATGGATGGCATAAATACTCCTTTAGATTTTTTTTTTTTCTGTAGTAGAGTTTTCCCAACATCTACAATAGGAAACATAGCTCCTTTTCCTAGTGTTAATGAGGATTATACAAAATTTTAATATTTTTATATTAAAATAATATCTTGATGAAGGAAAAGCTGAATTAGCGTTAACATAGGTCTACCTATTGTGGGATTTCTCAGAGTAACAATAACCAAAATTATTTTAAGTATTTACTGAGTCACTTACCATGTTATAAGACTTCATTTACAATATTCTATTAAGTTCCCATATTCTGTGAAATGGTTATTATTTTCCTATTACAGATGAGAAATGGTGGCTTGGAAAAACTATAGGCTGAATTCCAGACACATAAATTTTATTCTGCCCAACATTTTAGTCTCTTTTAGAATAGGCACGTACCTCCCATATCACCCGGTCCTCAAAGTAAATGAGAAATTTAACTTATATACTATTTTATTCTTTTTTTAAATTAACATAGGTATTTCAGGGAATAAGTTTGTAACACATCCTAACCCATCCCTGACTATAATACACAAAACTTCCATATATTTCATATAGGTATATTATATGTGTGTATATATGTAATATATACTTAATATATATGTGACAAATACTGTCAATCTGCAAAAGTAGAGACTGTGTTCCAAGTTTATTTGACCAAGAAACTGTTTCCAAATGCCAACATATCTTGGAAATGCTGATATCTATGTACTTAACAATTATAAACATACAAAGGGTCTTTAGATAAATGCCAAAATATAAATGAAGAAAATGGAAACTACTTACAAATATTAGTCCTGATATCAAAGAAGACGTTCCTGTAAGTGCCACATAGAATTTGGGGGTCAATGAATTTAAAAATCCTGTCACTGTTAAAAAAGAAAATATCAGTTTAAAAAAACCCACAAATTTAAAGTACTTAAGTTACAACTACGTAGGTGTTTTTAATGCAGAGACACAAATAGTACAGGTGGTCCTTCATTTATGATGAAATCATATCTTGATAAACTCCAGAAGGTATGTTGAAAAAATATAAAACATGCATGTGATACCTCTAATCTTCCTAATATCATAGCTTGGCAAATACACTGCAGAGTATTGCTTGCTTACTCTAGATCCTGTGCCCAATGGAACAGAGCAACTCATTGCTGCTATTCAGCATTGGAGAGATCATGTTGCTATGGTAGGAAAAGATTGAAACTCAAAATTCCTATGGAATGCATATGGCTTTTAAACCATTTTAGAGTTCTAAATTTGATAAGTGAAACTCCTAAATCAGGAACTGTTTATATTAATATGTAATACAAAGTTCATTTGAAGAGTTTTAAATTTTTTGAAAGTTACTTTGAATTTCCATTATAGCATATATGTATTCACAGGCTAGGAAAGTGGCTCCAGTAGTAGTACAAGGCTCAGAATTAAAACAGCAGTAACATGAAACTAAAACAAATAAACATAAAAACTGTACATATGTAAATATAGAATTTTATACTGATTACTTAAATGTGAAGAGAATGAGTAGGCACCATGCCTAGAATCCTAGCTACTCAGGAGGCTAAGATCTGAGGATTGCAGTTTGAAGCCAGGCTGGACAGGAAAGTCTGAGACTCATTTCTCCAATTAATCACTTAAAAGACAGAAGTACAGCTGTGGCTCAAGTGGTAGGGTGCTAGCCTTGAGCAAAAATGCTCAGGGACAGTGTCTAGGCTCCAAGACCAAGTGTGTGTGCGTGCACACACACACACATACACACACAAATCAAAATGAGACAGCATGTGCAAAGCCCTGGGTTCAATCTCCAGCAAGGGAGAAAATGCCAGAATGAGATAATTTAGCTTGCTCTTGTAAGTCACAAATTAGTCTATAAAGATAAGAAATTAAACAAGCTTATTTTTACAAAAGCAGTTTAAAATCACTCTGTAATTAGTAAGATACAAACCAGTATTTCAAATTTGGGGGAAACTAACAGTGTGTTTGGTAAATCAGCTTAAAAGGCAAAACAGCTCAAAGAGAAAAGGCACAAACAAACCTGCATCTGACTTAATGAAATCCTGGATCACATTCCTCACTTTAAACTGTCTCATGAATACTTTAAAATTAGTCATGTGTATGACCTTAAGCAAATGACTTAACCTCACCATTTTCTGATGTAAAAACATAAACAAAAAAGGAGTGCCAGAAGTTCATTTCTCAGCATAGTTGTAAAGAATGCTATAATGCAAGAAAAAAAATGTTGCTCTCTAATAATGTTTCAGAGAAAAAAAAAAAGAAAATATGCTGGGAATGTGGCTCAAATGGTAGAGCACCTAACTAGCAAGAACAAGCTCCTGAGTTCAAATCTCAGTGCCACAAAAAAAGTCAGGCCAGATATGGTAGCTCACACTTACAATCTTAGCTACTAAAAGGCATTAGTAGGACGATCATAGTCCAAGGCCAGCCTAGGAAAAAAAGCAAAAGCACAAGACCATATCTGAAAAACAAGTAAAGTGAAAAAGCAGTAGGGGTGGGGGATTAGAACATCTGTCTAGCAAGTGTTCAAACCCCAGTAGCACCAGTGTACATATGAAATAGTCAGCTACTCTCATCTAAATGGTGCATCCAGTAAACTTGATTTGAGTGTGGTGTTGCATGTCTATAATCCCAGTACTTGGGAGGCTGAGGCAGGAGAATTTCAAGGTCAGGCCCAGTATGGGCTACATAGTAGTGAGGCTCTATCTCAAAATTATCTAAAATTACCTAAATCAATAAAAATAAACGATAAGCCCAATGAACATTTCAGTAAGCATACAAACTATCACTAAGTACTTTATTCACCTGATATGGATACGAAATTAGCTCTTTATCTGAATTTATATGTACCTATTTTGTATTAATACCTATATGTATTAATACATGTGTATATATATAAGCTCTATATCTGATTTTATATGTACCTATCTTCTAAAAATATTTCAGAACATTATCTCACAGTACTTCATGAAACAGAATATAGTCTTCCTCTCTAAGGAAAAATTAAGTACTGTACTGACAAAGCCATCACTTAACAGAAACATTTCCATCTTATTCTAAGTTTGCTGCTCCGAGTATGAATGAAATACTGCAACATAACATTGTAAGAGGTCCTGACCTCATATACTACATCCTGTCTACAGCTTTAAAAAATTGTATTTGCAGAATCCACTGGGTTCAACACTTATTACAACTCTTTACTATATGACAAATACACAAATGTTGAAAGAATAAAACAGTGTTTCCCTCTCCTCTCTCTTTCCTGTACTGGCCTATTTTATTACTCAAGATAAAGCCTAAAAGAACAGATAAGAATATCACGAAAAAAAATTCAATTAACTATTTCCCAGATATTTTTAAATAGAACAATCGACTATTATTTCCTAGAATTTTCTCTGAGATCACCGTTTTACAGATGTGCTCATCTTTGTTGTCTGGGTGTGGATGGTCTACCGCTGGGCAGCAGTAGGATTTTCCAAGGACCCTACAAATGATGAAAACTACCTATAAATCCCGTGTCCAAGTCTGACAGCGTTATCTTTTGTTCCCCCCACCTGAGGCTGGCAGCTGGTCAGGTGGCTTTTCCCCCGGTAAAGGAAGGGAGGGGAGGGCGGATCTTCAAACCTTTAGGGAGGAGCCGGTAAACAGCAGCATTCGGATTTGACAATCAGCTGCGGTGCGGTGGCCCAAGAGAAAATTAACCTACCGGACCCGGCACCGTCAACTCTTTCACCAAAGCCCTTCAGGATGACTGTGACTGTCTGCTCCCTGGGGAGCTTTGGGTCCCCAACACCTCTGCTGGGTCCCCCCACCCCGTCCCCGCCCGGGAGGTCTGGGCCTCTCTCTCACCCGCTGTCAAGTGGTCACACAGCCTCAACGGGACCCTCAGAGCGTAAAGCAGCCCCAGCCCCGCCACGAACCACAAAAAGCCCCCAGATCCCGCCAGCCCGGCCCGCAGCCGCTCTTTCCAGCCCAGCGGCGGGCCCAGGCCGTGGATAGATGCGGGAAAAAAGGCCGCAGCCGCTGCGGCTTCACTAAAGCCGTCGCCGTCCGCCATCTTGCCGCTGCCGCAGGCGCCGGCAGCTGGGGGGGGGGGGGGTAGATGGGCCGGAAACGGGGAGTTGGGAATGCTGGGATAGTGGCGGACCAGATTGGCCTCACGTTAAAAGCCGAATCTTGGGAACCAAGCCGGGAAGACCTAGAAGGTGGCGGGCTAGCTACACCTTTGCTGGGGCGGGGAAGGGACGGATAGGTGCACCTATTCTGGAGGAAATGGACTAAGCTGTGACGCTGGAGTTGCGCTGGTTTTACTTCCAGAGGAGACGAAGGACATTTTTCGCCCTATTCCCAGGGTTGGAAAAGCCAAGGGTCGTTCCAGGGACCCGAGTAGCTCTTAAGCTTGGTTGCCATGGCGATCAACACTGCTAAGGCGCCCACAGCATTCGAAACACGCGGCCAGAGTAGACAAAAAGGGGAAATGACTCAGTGAGAGACAATACTTGAATCCCCGGAAGGCAAAGCCCTGGGGCGCGGACACTGCAAATGTCCCGCGTTTCCGGGAGGGTCCTTCCGATTCCCCTTCGCGCCCCACCCTCTTCCCTTTCTCCTCACCCTCTGTCCTCCTCCCCTCCCCCCGCGGTGATTCCATCACTCAGCCTCCTTCCCGGCATGCCTTGCGCCTGCGGCCGGGCTGGGCCAGAGCAGCCCAAGATGGCCGACTTCGAGGATCGGGTGTCGGATGAGGAGAAGGTAAGGGGGTCCGCCTCTCTCTCTTACCTCCTCCCCCGACCCAGGTCAGGGGTCCGGCCGAACAGCAGTGGGAAGCCTGGCCGCGACCCCAGAAAAAAGGAGGCTCTTTGCCTGCGCTAGCACACGCTGTTTGTAGTCGGGACGCTTCCCTCTAAGGGGAGCTTTCCTCTGCCTCAGGGTGGCCCCAGTTCCCCACGCCTCAACTCTCCGCTTCCTCCCGGACTCGAGACACAGCCTAGTGGCTTTCTTGCAACAGAAGGGAGACTTTTGCCTTGTGGAGTCGTGACTGTGGACTTGCTTGTTTCTGTCATTTTCAGAAGGAGTGGTGGTGGAGTCGCGACGTCTCTGGCAGCAGTTATTTTGCCGCCTTTTAGGCTGTTGGGGCTCACCCTATTCCCCCTCCCCCGTTTTTAGATATGATTGGGGATAGCGTGGGGCGAGTCACTTCCTGGTCAGGGAGGGTGGCCTCTTAACTTCCCTCTTGCTCCTCCTTCCCCAGGAAGTGATATTGCTGTCACGACTCCCCGAGAGAGAATGTTGTCCCCTTCACATATGTTCTCACGGATCGGTTGGGCTAGTTCGCTGTAGTAAAGGTGTTAGGCTCAGGTTATTTGCTTCAGAATTCGACCACCACTTTTGCCTTGCAGGTGTGCCTCTGATTTGTTTGTATATACTATATAGCCTCTAACTGATTTACTGAACTCGCTTCACAATAATTGTTTTGAAAGTAGTTTGTGGATTCATGTTAGCAAGTAAGAATAATTAGTAAATTTCTTTTTAAACCTCAGAAAGGCTTTTCTAGTACACAAAATTCATGTTAACACACTCAAGTCTGGACAAAGCATCCTGCCTTCTTTAATGCTACCTTCTCCCTCCTCTCTGCTCCTCCCCCCCCCCCGTGGGGTCTGATTATAGTTGGGTTTTGTCAGCGTGCAGTTTATATGTACTTTCTTTAAAAAGTATTTAAAATATATTTTTAATACATTCTAAGGTGAGGTAACCTTTTGAATAACGACTACATACATTTCTCCCTCCCCTCCACCTTTGGTGCCAATCCTGGGGCTTGAACTCAGAACGTTGTTGCTGGCCTTGCGTTGATTTGCACAAGGCTATGCCCAGCCACTTAAGCCATAGATCCACTTCCGGCCTTTTGGTGGTTAATTGGAGATGAGTGTTTCAGCCTTTCTTGCCCATGCTGGATCTCAGCCTTCTGAGTAGCTAGCCTTACAGGCATGAGCCGCCGACACCCTTGGCCTTTTAAAGACAGTCTGTCAGACTTCTTAATAAGTCCAGAATTTTAATGCCTGTAGAAATCAGAATATTTTCTAACTTTTTAGAGGACAAGAATTATGTCTTCTGTTTGCTAGGGTAGTTTTACAAAGTGTGCACCACTGACTGTTCTATAAGATATAGAGACAAAACTGTTCATGATCCAGGAATCTTCGGACAGAAAAATTTGACATATCATACTATATTACATGCCACTTTGAAATACTGAGGGAAGTATCCAGCCACTTAAAAGCCACTAAACAAGGCTGTCAGAAGATGTAGCACAGGGACAGAGCTCGCCCTAACATGTAAGGGCCTATGCTCAAATTTCAGTACATACATACACACACTCTCAGAAAGCAGCTGAACACTTTAAAATCACTTTTTTCTTATTTGAAAATTCTCATAAATGTTAAAAAAGATTGAGGAAAATAAAGACATGAACTTATCAACTATCCTTAAACATCCTATGCAAACTATAATGAAATACGTGTTCTTAAGCTAGTAGTATGATTCAGATGAGTTACAGGGAAAGTCCTGGGATAAAATATTTATTAGGAAACAGGGTCTTGCTAGTTGAGACTGGCCTTGAACTCTATCCACTTGTCTCAGCCTCCCAAATACTGGGATTACAGGCTTGAGGTCCATTTACTTTAAGCAAAAATATCTCTAAACAGTTTCATAATGTAAGGAAAATAAGCTTTGAAGTTTTTGTGCTCAAATAATCCATTCTCACTATATATATGTACATATATGAATAAATAAAAAGTATATTAGAAGAGATGTATATAGGTATATTAGAATACTTTTTTTTTTTTTTTTTTTCCTTTTTGGCCAGTCCTGGGCCTTGGACTCAGGGCCTGAGCACTGTCCCTGGCTTCTTCCCGCTCAAGGCTAGCACTCTGCCACTTGAGCCACAGCGCCGCTTCTGGCCGTTTTCTGTATATGTGGTGCTGGGGAATCGAACCTAGGGCCTCGTGTATCCGAGGCAGGCACTCTTGCCACTAGGCTATATCCCCAGCCCAGAATACTTTTTAAGTTAAACTTGAGCAATAGTGTATTTTAAAGTGCAAAGTAAGTTACTTTTTTATATTGATAGTGTTTTTAATTAATCTATCATCACTGTTAGCTTCTACCATACTTTTGTTGATTCATTTTCTTACTCCTGGGTTTATTGTTGGTACCTTTACTGGGGCTTGAACTCAGGACCACTGGTTGCTGGTCTTTTTGCTCCTAGCTAGTGCTCTACCACTTGAACCACATTGATTTCCATCTTTTTTGCTGATTATTTGGAGATGAATCTCTCAGCTTTGTCCTGGCTTGCTTCAAATATTGATTCTCAACTCTCAGAGTACTTATTTATTTTTGAGGCAGGACATGCTGCTTAGGTTGCTTAATTTTAATAATAATATAATAAGCAAATCATAATTAGTAAATCTACCAAAAAGTGCTGATGACTTTATGTTGAAGCAAGAAAGTTTTAGATTAACCATATTGGCTTTTTTTAGTGTGGATAATTAAGTATAGTTGACATTATAAAATCCATATGATTTGAGATAACTAAAATTTTGTTAATGTCTTATAGATAAATCCTATTCAGATCTCTCTATGGATCTGTTAATGTTGTAAGATTGAGTTCTCCTTTAGCTTTCTGTCTTACCTTCTTATCCTCTAAGCTTTCAAATTCTTTTAAACTAAATTTAAGAATTGAGAAAGCCCAAGAGCTGTTGATGTGACTGTCTTAGGATTCATAAATAGTAACAGTTAAATGAGACTTTTTATCCTATAAAACATTTACACTGTAGGTACTGTTACTAATGTTTAACATCAAAATATTTTGCACCTTAATTTGTATTTTGAATTCTTTTAGGGGGAAATCTAAACTTTCCAGGTTTTTATAGTATCTAAAAGCCATAAGCCCCAAGGTAAATTTGGCGATTATGGTCACTGATTTCAAGCATTTCTATAAAATGAAGTAAATCCATCCATTCTCATAACCAAGTAGTAAAGTGTGTGTGTGTGTGTGTGTGTGTGTGTGTGTGTGTGTGTGTGTATGTGTGTGTGTGTGCTGGTCCTAGGGCTTGAACTCATGGCCTGCGCACTGTCTCTGAGCTTCTTTAGCTCAAGGCTAGCCCTATACCACCGAGGTACAGCTCCAGTTTTGGCTTTTTGGTGTTTAATTGGAGATAAGAGTCTCATGGACTTTACTGCCTGGGCTGGCTCTGAACTGTGATCCTCAGATCTTAGCCTCCTGAATAGCTAAGATCACAGGCATAACCACCAGCACCCAGCTTTTAAGTTTTTAATGTTTTTTTGTTTGTTTTGTTTTTTGCCAGTCCTGGGCTTGGACTCAGGGCCTGAGCACTGTCCCTGGCTTCTTTTTGCTCAAGGCTAGTACTCTGCCACTTGAGCCACAGCGCCACTTCTGACATTTTTCTATATATGTGGTGCTGGGGAATTGAACCCAGGGCCTCATGTATACGAGGCAAGCACTCTTGCCACTAGGCCATATCCCCAGCCCCAGTTTTTAAAGTTTTATAGAGAGGAAGTTGGGTTTTTTCATTTCTGCTTTGTTACCTGAAATGGTCATGATGAGCTGTCTAAATAAATCAGGAAGTGAAGAGTGTAAGAACAAGAAGAAATAAATGCTTCTAGTCATCAGTTGAGTTTCTCAGAATAAGCTCTATTTTTCTAGATATTTTTTAGGTTCTTCTAATTGTTTAGCAAATGAGTTGAACATATTTGCCTTATCTGTTTCTTTTTATTTCATGGTTCAGTGTTTTATTATTATTATTATTATTATTTTGGCCAGTCCTAGGCCGTGAATTCAGGGCCTGAGCACTGTCCCTGGCTTCTTTTTTGTTCAAGGCTAGCACTCTGTCACTTGAGCCACAGCGCCACTTCTGGCCATTTTCTGTATATGTGGTGCTGAGGAATCGAACCCAGGGCCTCATGTATACGAGGCAAGCACTCTTGCCACTAGGCCATATTCCCAGCCCCGGTTCAGTGTTTTAAAAATAAATGTAGAGAGAATTCAAACATTAATGTATGCATCTTCAAAAATACCTTAACTGTGAGTAGATATAGATGCTTTAGAGTTTAGTTCTTTGGACTCATTGGTAGGGCAGTTTTTTTGAGAAATGGATTTATCAGAATAGTAGAGATGTAGAAAATATTGTAAATGACACTAGAATTTGAAGGTGCTGATTGAGCTCATGAAAATATAATTTTCGAGTGGACTTCCTTAATTATGTATGCATCCTTAGCTTACAGCTCACACTTGTAGAAAGAAGTAAGTCCTGAAGCTTGTTTATTATGTCTATTTTCAAGCCAGGAATCAATTACCATCCATATTATAATTCTTTGCCTTCACTTATTTTAAGTTTGCTTTGCTTTGAGACAGAGCACAAAACCCAAGCAGGTATAGACTCTTGTTAAGAGTATAGGTATGTCATAATTTCTTCTAGAACATCATTTCACTAAAGCTAACCTTAATGCTAAACAGTAGTATAATGAGTCATAAAATTCAGACCCTAGATTTTTATTTTTTTAGTAGTATTTTGGTTTGAACTTAAAGCCTTGAGTTTGCTAGGTATGTTCACATAGCTAGTATGCTCTCTACCACTTGAGTCATACCTTCAGCAGGCTCTTTTCTGGTTATTTTGTAGGTGGCCTGGTTCCAACCTTTTTGCTCTGGCTGTTTTCAAACCAACATTGTCTATATCTTAGTCTCCTAAGTACCTAAAGTTACAGTGGAGCCACTGACACGCGGCTTTATTTATTTATCATTTTATTTTTTAGTTAACTACACTTTTCCTTGTATCATGATTTTTTTTTTTTTTTTGGCCAGTCCTGGGCATTGGACTCAGGGCCTGAGCACTGTCCCTGGCTTCTTTTTGCTCAAGGCTAGCACTCTGCCACTTGAGCCACAGTGCCACTTCTGGCCATTTTCTATATATGTAGTGCTGGGGAATTGAACCCAGGGCCTCATGTATATGAGGCAAGCACTTTTGCCACTAGGCCATATCCCCAGCCCCTTGTATCGTGATTGAAATAAACAATTTTGAATGTTAGAAGATTTGGGCTCCCCCTGCTGTGTGTCTAGCGACCTGTGTAATTTGGGAAAGATCACTTAACATCTACAGATGGATCATAGTTTTTTCTAAAATAGAGGAAATTGGATCACATTGCCCCAACAAAGTTTAATGAGCTTTTTCAAAATCTAATAAAGAAACCCTGTATTAAAGGTTGAAACATTAAAATATTCCAAGAGATTTTGTTTGTTTTATTTTTGCCAGTGCTTGAATTTTAGCCAGGGTTTGAATTCAGGGATTGGATGCTGTTCCCAAGCCTCTTTGTGCTCAAGGCTAGTGCTTTACCATTTGAGCCACAGTACCACTTCCAGCTTTTTCTGAGTTTTTATTGGAGATAAGAGTCTCACAGAGTTTTCTGTCCTTACTGGCTTCCAACTATGATCCTCAGATCCCAGCCTCCTGAGTAGCTGGGTTTACAGGCGTGAGCCACTGCCTCCTGGCTCCCAAGAGGTTTTTATATTACCTGCTTCCCTATGTTTTCCTTGATAACAAGACTGAGTTCCTTGGTAACTGGAACTGTCTTTTTATTTTAGTGCTCAACATAGCACACTGTGTAGGCACAGACTTATTATTATGAAAGAGATCACAACTTCATTGCTCTTTCATTTTCTAAAACACTCTTTCCCCAAAATATTTATGGTAGTCTGTAAGCATTGTATTCAGAATGGGTGTCTTTTATGTTTCAGTATCTAAGTACCTGTTCCCGTTATTGATGCTCTTGTTAAGCCACTGCTGTGAACTTTCAGTCCCCCAAAAGCATTTTCCTAAAGCTACAGATCATTATGGATATCAAAGTCACTTGCAAGGAGCCTTTGCAAGGAGCTTTTACTTGCAAGGAGCCTTGCAAAGCTAACTTGTTCACGTTCCTTTTACTGTTGTCTTCATTCAGGAGCTTTTTATTTTTTGCCAGTCCTTGGACCTTGACTCAGGGCCTGAGCACTGTCCCTGGCTTCCTTTTTGCTCAAGGCTAGCACTCTACCTCTTGAGCTACAGTGCCACTTGCGGCTTTTTCTGTTTATGTGATGCTAAGGAATCAAACCCAGGGCTTGATGCATGCAAGGTGAGCACTCTACCACTCAGCCATATTCCCAGCCCTCAGGAGCTTTGGATTAATTTTAACATCATTCTTGCTTTTGTCTCAAGCTTCTCCTTCCTTTCCACATCCTAGCTGGTTACTATAAGCTCTTTTACTGTATTACTAGCTTTTGAGTAGAATATAAAGCTTATCTTTTTTACAGTTACACATAATGGTTGTTTTTCTGTGTGTGTCAGTTGTAGCCTTTGAACTCAGGGCTTCTGGGCCCTGACCCTGAGCTTCTTTGTGCTCAAGGCTAGCACTCAACCACTTGAGACACAGGCTACTTCTGGGTTTTGAGTGGTTAATTGGAGATAGGAGTCTTACAGGAACTTTTCTTCCCAGGATGACTTCGAACCGTGATCATATCAGCTAGGGTGATGAAACTTCTATACAAAACCCAAATAACAGCTATTTTAATAAATAAGAAGGTTTTAGATTCCTTTTTATTCCCTAGACAAATCTGCCACAATGAAAATTAAAAGTTTTTACATTTTTATTTTTAATTTTAATTGTCTTATTTTTCCTAATTTTTCCCTCTCATCTAGGTTTTTTTTTTTTAACAGTTTAAAGATTTTGAACATAGGATTCTCTGTGTTTATATTACTAGGGTTTGAACTTAGTGCCTTGGACTTGCAGATACTTTTAACACTTGAGCCACACCCTCAGCTGGGGTTCTAAAATTTTTAATGGCATTTTCCTCAAGAATAGATATCACCAAGACCAAGGAAGGTCTTTGGGTAATAGCTGTGAGTAGAACACAGAGGTTAATACCCTGTCACATAACCAGCAGAGAGTTTATGCAGAGCTGGAAGGAAGTGCTTATATCTTAAATTTTTGCATTCTGTAGGTCATATAGTTTTTCTTCTCTTACTAAAAGCATCTTCAGTTAGTTACTCTGCTTGGGTGAAAAACTTCTGTGTTATTTTTGCTGTTTTTCTCGCAATCTATATATTATCTTTTAGCAAATCCTGGCCCTGCCTTTAAAATAAACTTACCACAACCTTACTTTAACCATTCTGGAAGTAGTCACTATGTGGCTCTTACATAGTAAGATCACATAATCTGAGTTACTAGGATTAAAGGCATGAGCCACCTGCACCTGGCAACACTAGCTCTTAAAGAGAAAATCCTTTGTTTCCCGCTGCTTCTTTTTCTATTTAGCATGAGCTCTCACTGCTAACTCTTTTTAAAAATTTTTGTATTATATTTAAATAGTTATACAAAGGAGTTGCTATTTAACGAAGTTTATGTATACAATATAACCCTACCCTTTTGAACTTGGTGTCTGCATCATTATTCTCTGACATTCTTAATCTCAAGAGGTTGTTGTGTTCTTTTCATTAATTTCTTGACCTAGTTCCAACTAATCCACACCCCATTCTTATCTGCTAGTATTTCATACTTTCAAGCTCCTAAGCAGCAACAAATGGCTTATATGATCTTTTCCTGATTTGAATATTTTCTGACCCAATAGTATATTCTTATCAGACATTTTTACTTTTGTAGTTCTTTTTTGCACCTGTGCTGGGGCTTGAACTCAGGGCTCTCACTCAACTTTTTTAACTCCTAGCTGGAGCTCTCTACCACTTGAGCCATGACACCAGCTCTAGCTTTTTGCTGGTTAATTGGAAATAAGAGTTATGAGCCAGGCGCTAAAATCCTAGCTACTCAGGAGGCTGAGGTCTGTGGATCACAATTCAAAGCTGTCCTGGACAAGAAAGTCCCTGAGACTCTTATCTCCATTTAACCACCTGGAAACTGGAACTGGAGCTGAGGCTTAATGTAGTGAAGTGCTTAGCATTGAGCAAAAAAGCTAAGGGACAGGGCCGAGGACCTGCATTCAAGCCCCATGACTGACAAAAAAAAAAAAGTCTCATAAACTTTCTTGCCCAGACTGTCCTAAAACTGAGATTGTTAGATCTCAGCCCCCTGAATAGCTAGTATTATAGGCATGAGCAAGATTATAGGAGGGAGTCACTGGCGGTAATAACCATTTTGTATTTATGATAGTAATTAACTTTTTTTTATATCTTTGCTAGGATTGAGCCAGTGCTTTAAAATTTTTGTTCTGTTAAATAATCAATGACTTAGATGTCATTTAGTTTGAACTCTAAATGAACACTTAAGATTGTAGATGTGTTTGTTACATTAGGAGAGCCCAGGATGAGAACTAAAAAATGATTTCCTTCTAGCTTGGTCCTTAGAGAAATTGTAAATCCAATTGGAATATTTGGGAGAAGAAAAAGTAAAAATTAAACTTGTTTTTTAGTATGTAGTAAATTTTATTCCTAAATAAGTCATTTTATACAGTATTATACTGAATGGTAAAAATACAGTGATAAGTCCTAATAAAGAAAAAAATAAGTCTGACACATTCTGTAAAATGGTAAAAGTGTAAAACCATTTCTGGAAGATAAGGCAAAGAAGGCTAGAGGCTCAAGTACTTTACCACTTAAGTCCCCAAATTGAAACCCCATTACCACTAAAAGAACAAACAAGTCTGTCCAAATTCAGAGCCTTTATTTTTTTCCATTTTACTCTATTTTTTGTAATAATCTTAAAAACTGACAACTGTCATTTTATTCCAAAGGGATTTTGTCAACATTTACTAATTGCCTATTGTATGCTATCTAATTTGCTAGACTCCATAATATGGAAAAGCAGATTTCAAGTTTGCACAAAACAGAACTTGAATCTTTGGGGTATCTTCAAAACCATTGAATAACAATTATATTGTAGGTTCTATGATAAATGTACAGGTAAAATATGGTAGGAGTACAGAGGATGCCTAGACTAGAAGTATTCTGAAAATACCTCTTAGAACCAGGAATCAAGCAAATATCAAGCAGGGTAAAACTGGGTTCTAGTGGCTCACACTTCTAATACTAGCTACTCAGGAGGCTGAGATCTGAGGATCACAGTTCAAAGTCAGCCCAGGCAGAAAAGTCCACAAGATTCTTATCTTCAGTTAATGAGCAAAAAGCCAGAAGTGGTGCTATGGCTCAAGTGGTAGAAGGCCAGCCTTGAACGAAAAAAACAGACTGGGAGAGAGGTATAACTTTCAGGAATTGTGTGTTTCAAGGTCAGGAAATGAATTCTACAGGCAGTGATGGTTCATACCTGTAATCCTAGCTACCAGAAGTCTGAAATGTAAAAGATGACAGTTCAAAGCCACCCTGGGCTGGATATATGGCTGGAGTTGTTAGGGTACCAGTCATGCTCAAGCAAAAGGCCCCAAGCCTTGGAACCAGCTGAAGAAGGAAGGGAGAGAAAGGAAGGGAAAAGAAAGGAGGAGAGGGGAAAAGGACAAGAAAGGAAAGGGGAGGGGGAAGGAAGGGAAAGTGACTCCAGAGAGCTAAACAAAGTAAATCATTTACTAAGTTGACTCATTAGAGAAAGATTTGGGGCTGTTTAGTCTGGCCTTGTTATTAAGTGCATTGCAACTCTTTTTTCAGTACACTTAACCAAAGATTTTGTTGTAACACTGTGTATGTGTGTGTGCATGTGTTTACTTCTGTGTTGCTAGGGATGGAACCTAGGGCATAGAACATGCCATTTAAGTGCTGTGATCTATGTCCTTAACCATTTACAGTTGGTTTTCAAATCTTTTCTTCTGTGTGTACTGATAACTGGACCTCTTGCTCTCACTAGCTTTTTTTCCATTCATGATTAGCGTTCTACCCTTGGAGCCACATCTCCACCCCTCTTAATACACATTTCTTTTACAAAGGTGAAAGGATTATTTTTCACTGGTTATATGTTTAAATTTAAACATTTTCTTTCCTAGTTTAGGAATAAAATACAATAGGGCTTAGAAAATTAACATTACTGGAATATTTAAGTATGTATAATATAATTATGAGAGTTACACCCCTTTAAAAATACTATGCTTGGGCACAATCGGCTGCTAGGGCAGCAAGCAGTACATAAAGAGGCCACCACCTCTGATAGTTGCTGCAGCAACTCCAGAAGCCCAGTGAGCCCTGGCCAAAAACCCTCAGGCCTCCTTGTCCTTTCTGGTGGAAACAAACTGGAGAGAGTCTTCCAGTGTCAAAAAAAAAAAAAAAATGAGTAGACACATAAGGGATATAGGAGATTTCGTCAAGACATTTTACTTCTGCACAGAAAGATGTGCTACCACCACTCTTTTCAGAGTTAGGAAGACACATTGGGTGAGATGGTCCAGTTGGTTTTTATCCCATCCTAAAGAGTGACTTTGTCCCTTCTCCTTGTTATTAAGGAGTAGGCTCATGTTTTTACAGTTGGTTAATAGGATGACAGAGTAGTACAAGGAAGTCAAAAAGCATTACAACTATCGGCAAAAGCTCCCACTTTCAAAGTGAGTCTCCATCATCACCGCTGATTTGGGAACCGGCTGCTAAGGAGGAGGCTTGGTAAAGTCAGTGGAGGAGGTTGGTAAAGTCTGTGGAAAGTTCACACTCAAGGTGGGAAGGGTATATTCTTTTCCATTGGTAAAGATTCATACCCTTCACATGGCTGACTGATTACAAACAATGCATGATAATTACAGTTGAAGTTAAGAAGCAAATAATTTCAGGAAGTAGCAGTACAGAATGAAAATGGTGACTTACTACAAGATGTAGACATTTTAGTTTGACAGAAAAGATTGCTTTTCCTCACATGTTCCTGTCCTTTCTCCCCCTTGGAGGCCACCACTGTCTCCTACCATGGCTCTGAGGAGAATCATAAGGAATTAAAGGACCTACTTCTTAGCATGTTCAGCAGGTCCTGTTGGAGATGATATGTTTCATTGGCAAGTTACAATAATCGGTTAAAGACAATCCCTTTTAGGGTAGAGTAGTTTTCTTGACAGTTCATTTCCAAACAGAACACCTTCAGACTAACTACTAACTACCTAAGGTTGCATTTACAAGAAGACTTTATTATCAAAATGTTAGCAGTAATAAGATTATTTGTTTTAATATTCTGTAATCACTGTGATCTCCAGCTTTGTTTCCTAATTATTTCGTCCATCTGCTCTCTGTTGTGTGGTCACAATTCAGACAATTGATTAGTGCCTGAGATTTTGCCAATCTATAAAATGCAAAGTACAACAGAATAGTTTGGGAATAGACTCAGAAGTGTATGATGTAATTTTTGTTGGATAACCACTACAAATAAATACAGGAGAACTCTGAAAGGGGGGATTCTGTAGTGAAATTATTACTTTGTGAGATGGGGACAAGTGATTTTTTAAAATCAGCTTTGGTTTTTAAATGAACCCCATGTATCATGTACACAAGCACTGTCATAACTTTCTTTTATGGAAGATACCTGCTTTCTCCTTCCTTTGTTTCCTTACCTTAAGAATAATTGGGTAAAGCATTGTTACTGAAGAATAGCACATCTTCATTTATATTAAAACAAGTTTCTTTATTCTTTTTGGCAGTACTAGCTTCTGAACTTGAAGCCTTAAACTTGCTAGACATGTGTTGTAGCACTTGAGTTCCACCCCCATCTTGTGGTTTTTCTTTATTCTTCAAGTAGATCCCTGGGTTCTTTTGCTCTGGAAAACCTGGACCATAATCTACCTTTAACTATGCTGTTCTGTAGCCAGAATCACAGGTACCTGCCCTCATGCTGGCTTATTGCTTGGGCTAGGAGGAGCAACTTTTTTCCTGGGCTGATGTCAAATATCAATCTTTTTTTTTTTTTTTTTTTTTGTCAGTCCTGGGGCTTGAACTCAAGGTCTGAGCACTGTCCCTGGGCTTTTTAACTCATGGCTAGCTCTCTACCACTTTCTTCCACGGTGCCATTTTCAGTTTTCTGGTGTTTAATTAGTGGTAAGAATCTCATGGATTTTTCTTGCATGGGCTAACTTTGAACTGTGATCCTCAGATCTCAGCCTCTTGAGTAGCTAGGATTACAGGTGTCAGTTTTTATGATTTCTGCCTTTCAGTAGCTGGGATTGTATTATGAGCCACAGATTATACATAGCTATCATCATACTTTCGAGCCACTTTTGAAGATGAGTCTTGACTTTTAAATTTACTCATCATTTTTCCTAGTCTCCCAACTTTGAGGCAGCTGCTTCTTTCAAAAGAACAACTTTGACTTCATTTTTGGTTAGAAAAAAAGACAAAGCCAGGGGCCTGGGAATATGGCCTAGTGACAGGATTGCTTGCCTCGTATACATGAAGCCCTGGGTTCGATTCCTCAGTACTACACACACATGGACATGTGTATAAAAATGAATACATATATATCTACATATGTAGATGTAGATACACATAGAATTGCAGTAGTAAGGATTTAACTCAGTCTTTGTGATGCTCAGCATCCTACTAAGGCTGTACCCCTGGCCCTTTTTTTGTTTGTTTGTTTTAGAGAGACAAAATCTGCTACCTTTTCTCACTTTTGCTGCAAAGGCCAAGGGCAAGGGCCTCCAGGAAGGCTCCCCAGAGGCAGGGGTCGAAGGGTACCGGGGAGGAGGATGTTTTAGCATTGGGGGCGGGGGGGGGGGGTAATTTAACTGCATTTTTTTTTGGTCTTTTGTTTGTTTTTGTTTTTGGTACTGGGGATCAAACCCAGGACATTGCACTTGCTAGGCAAGCGCTTTGCCACTGAGCTACCTCCCAGCCCAAAATCTGCTACCTTTCTTTGAAGGAATTTTTGTTTGTTTGTTTTTTTTGGCCAGTCCTGGGCCTTGGACTCAGGGCCTGAGCACCTTCCCTGGCTTCTTCCTGCTCAAGGCTAGCACTCTGCCACCTGAGCCACAGCGCCCCTTCAGGCCGTTTTCCATATATGTGGTGCTGGGGAATCAAACTGAGAGTTTCATGTGTATGGCCACTAGGCCATATTCCCAGCCCCTTCTGCTACCTTTTTTTAATCCTGTCCTTCAAGTATTTAATTCTCTTGTCACTTTATCCCAAGTAGCTGGAATTATAAGCCGTGCCCACCATGTGTGGTTAATATATATACTTTTAATAGGGCCAGCAATATGTTTGTTGTTGTTTGCAGTATTAAGGATTTACAGTGTCTTTGAACTCAGCTTGATTACCATTTGAGCCATACCCAGTATATCTTTTTGCTAGTTAAATTGGAGATAAAGTCTCATAGACTTTTCTGCCTAAACTGACTTCAAAAGATGATTGCCTAGGTCTCAACCTCCTGAGTAGCTAGGATTATAAGTATGGCCCACTGGAACCTTGCTAATAAGGGATTTTGTAAGCCCTTTTCAATAGTATATCCTTTTAACATCTACCCACATCAGCAGATAGAGAATTTTTCAAGGTTTTGTGCTGTAAGAACCGCTTTATACTATTAAAATTTTTTTCTTAATGTAGCATATACTGTTGATAATATAGCTAATATCTATTTATGCTAAGAGATTTTTAGTCCAAACAGTAACAGTAAGGAGTTACAGTTTAAATGAAGAGTATTTCTTCCTGATTATAACCCTCACCCCCTTTTTTTTCCCCTGATATACTAGAATAACCTTATGGAATATTCCCTCTTAATCTCTACCAGTGTTCATCCCTGAAAAATAATAATCTGTAATTATAACTACGGCAGGGTTTCAAACAAAATATCCTAAAAGGTGTATTTGTAATATGAATGCTTATGAACTCTATGGTGGTTCACATACTGAATTTACTTTTTGGTTTCATTTGTTTAGGGTTTTTGTTGTTGTTGTTTGGTTGGTTAGTTTTTGCTGTTTTTCAATGCTGGGGAACTGAAACCAGAGCCATTTATATGTTAATCAAGTGCTTTGCTACTAAGCTGTATCCCCATCCCTTTCTTCCAACTGTTAAAAAATGAGAAGCTAAAAGAAATTTTGTAGATCTCATTGAATTTTTTTCCCCCCCAGTCCTGGGCCTTGGACTCAGCACCTGAGCACTGTCCCTGGCTTCTTTTTTGCTCAAGGCTAGCACTTTGCCACTTGAGCCACAGCGCCACTTCTGGCCGTTTTCTATATATGTGGGTGCTGCAGGGGAATTGAACCCAGGTCTTCATGTATGGGAGGCAAGCACTCTTGCCACTAGGCCATATTCCCAGCCCTCATTGAAATTCTTTGAGGACTGGTTTACAATGAGGAAACTCAGGACCAAAAAAAGTTAGAAATGTTTCAAAATATACATCTAGTTAGCTAATAGACTGACAAGGGACTATTATGTTTTCTTCTCCCCCCCTTTGGCCAGTCCTGGGCCTTGGACTCAAGGCTTGAGTACTTGTCCCTGGCTTCTTTTTGCTCAAGGCTAGCACTCTGCCACTTGAGCCACAGCGCCACTTCTGGCCATTTTCTATATATGTGTTGGCTTGGGAATCGAACCCAGGGCTTCATGTATAGGAGGCAAGCACTCTTGCCACTAGGCCATATTCCCAGCCCCTAGAGCCTGTGTTTTCTATTCTGCCTTGCTCTTATCAATCATAAGCCTTCCTTCATTGGAATGAAAAGTTGGTTATGGAGCAACTTTTGTTTTTTTGTTGTGCTGCTAGGGATTAAAGCTAGGACTTTGTGCATGCTATATACCCTCAGCTCCTTTTGAAGTCACAGATCATTTGTATAAACCTAGGGATGTTGGGCTGGGAATATGGCCTAGTGGTAAAGTGCTTGTCTCGTATACATGAAGCCCTGGGTTCTATTCCTCAGCACCACATATAGAGAAAAGGCCGGAAATGGTGCTGTGACTCAAGTGATAAAGTGCTAGCCTTGAGCAAAAAGAAGCCAGAGACAGTGCTCAGGCCCTGAGTTCAAGCCCCAGAACTGGCAAAAAACCAAACCAAACCTAGGGATGTTAAAAATTGTTAAATATCATTTCTCAGCTCTCTGTTCAGCTTTATGTTGTTTTTTTTTTTTCAGAGAGTATCTTGCTATATGCAACCAGGCTGACCTCAAACTCAAAATCTACTGCTTTATCTTTTAAAATGCTAGGACTGATAGCTTCCAGCTTTATTTTAAAAGATTTTTGAGAGTCTTTTTTTTTTCTTACTATTTTTTCCCCCTGATTGAATTTGATCAAGAACTTAAAATTGTTTGGAGGAAATAAGTTTAACAGAGGATGCCTCTTATTATATGTATGGTTTACCTTACCTTTTAGATAAATTTTTTCTTCTGTATCAGTGAGTTTAATATCTGTGTACTTGTTATTACATCAAATATTAAGAGTTTTTAATGTCCCTTCTCTTATTGTATATTACAACTATCTTGAGATCAGTTGTCAAATGCCAAATAGAGGCCCTTCTGAAGGAATTCCTTTCAGTTGAAGGAGTAAGAAGGAAAGGACCCAGAACAAGCTGAAGTAAGTAAATTAGAGAATTGATAGGTAGATCACAAACCACTTGACTAGACCCTTCTCTTCCATTTAGACTAAACCTCAAAGTAATAGCATTTGTTCTCAAAATATGACATTAAAATTGAGATGCTATGTGCAATATCCTAGCCAATGGCCCTTAAGTTTACTCAAAAGATTAAACTGTTTATCTGTTTTGATCAGCAGCAGAAAGTCTATTCCCTTCCCCAACAATAACTAAAGACAAGATGAAGGTAAACCAAACAGGAAAGGTCAGGAGTTCCAAACAAGCATATTTCATATCCTCATAGGATTATTTTATACAGTAAAATAAAATTATCAAAACTCTGAAAACTAAAAATAGGACAGTCAAAATTATCTGGACAGCAGAATGAGCAAAGAGCATAATCTTGAACTGAAAACATATATGTAAAAATTCTTACCAAAGTATAAAATGACAAAAAGAAAAAGGATAAAAGATTCATAGTTGCTCCACAGAGGAAGAATTGCTGTAGAGAGCAGGAAGAGAACAGAATGAGTTTTTACAGAGAAGTTTTTTTGGACCTCTGCCTAGTATAATGTTGAAAGGCTTTACCCCTCTTTCAAATCAGGGACAGTGCTTATTTTCTTATATTTTCTTCATTCTGAAGGCTGCTCCTCTTAAAACTAGTGATAATGCTTATTTTTCTTCATGCTGAGGGTTGCTATTGAATTTTGGTTCCTTAAAGTCAAGGAAGTTTTTTTCTGTTTCTTCCTAAAACTTATGATACTGAGTTAAGTGTTAACTTGTATCATTTTTTCCCCAGCAAAAATTGTGATGATCACGTGGTTTTGCTCCTTTAATTTTTTAATTATTTAACTATGCAGTTATTTATTTAGCCAGTCCTGGGACTTGGACTCAGGGCCTGAGCATTGTCACTGGCTTTTTATTTTTGTTCAAGGTTAGCACTCTTCCACTTGAGCCACAGTGCTACTTCCAGCTTTTTCTGTTTATGTGGTACTGAGGAATCAAATCCAGGGTTTCATGCATGCTAGGCAAGAACTCTATCACCAGGCCATATTCTTAGCCCCTCCTTTAATTTTTAAATCACATTCATTTTTGTTTTGCTTAAATGTTTGTATGTGAGATAGTATTACAGCTTTCTCCTTTTTTGAGGACCCCAAACTGATTATTCAGCTTTTTAAAGAAAAGTTTAAAATGATTAAAATAGTACTCATATTCTAAAATCAAAATACACCTATGTTAGTAGGAACAGCTTTGGATGTTTTATGAGCCAACCTAACAATTTCTAAATTGTAAATCTAAGCAGGAACTTTCTTTTAAAAAATTGTTGTAAAGGTTAGGAATTTTCAAGATATATTAGAAAACTTGCATTGTTCATTTCTTCCTTTATATATAACTGTTTTATTGTTGCATTGTTTTGATTTTGAGAACAGGATCTTGCTATGCATATAGCTCAATCTGACCTCAAACTCAAAATACTTCACTGCCTCCACCACACTAGTACTAGGATTACATTACCAGTCATGTGTTACTATGCCCAGCTATATATATATTACTCTTCACAGTACACTTAGTGTAAATTTTATTTTTCTTTAGGTACGCATAGCTGCTAAATTCATCACCCATGCACCCCCAGGAGAGTTTAATGAAGTATTCAATGGTGAGTAAAGATTAGTATTGAGTTATTTAAAATCCTTGAGTACTTGAGTACTTTCTCTCTCTTCCTTTGGGTGTTTCTTGTTTTATTTTTATCTTTTGTTTTGGTTGTTTTGAGATAGAGTCTCTGAATGTAATCTGTAACCTCAAGTTTGGCCTCAAATTTGAGGTCTTTATATCTATGCTAGGATTATAATCATGTGCCACTATGCTTGGGTACTTTTGATCTCTTTATTCAGCTGTTGTATTATAACCATAGCTAAAGAAATCAACATTTAAAGAGATTGATCAAAGTCCTAATGGTGAATCCTAGCTACTCAGTAGGGTGAGATCTAAGGATCAAATCTTCAAGACTTGTCTCCAGTCAACCAGTAAAAAGCTAGAAGGAAAAAGTCTAGCAAGGGTGTAAGATCCTGAGTTCCAAGTTCTACTACTGGCTTAAGAAACTCAAGCAAACATAGGGATTGAAAAAAATAACTTGTCCAAGGTTACCTCACTAATCCTTAAATGAAGGACTGATTTCTAAGTCTGAGTCAAACACATGCTTTTTACCATAAATTAGGATACTTATATTAGATGAGGGAAAGAAATTACACTTTAATATAAAAACCCGTATAAACAATTTTATCTTTTTTTCTTCTGTATAAACAATTTTAAATCACTTTTTTTTTTTTTTTTTTTTTTGGCCAGTCCTGGGCCTTGGACTCAGGGCCTGAGCACTGTCCCTGGCTTCTTCCCGCTCAAGGCTAGCACTCTGCCACTTGAGCCACAGCGCCGCTTCTGGCCGTTTTCTGTATATGTGGTGCTGGGGAATCGAACCTAGGGCCTCGTGTATCCGAGGCAGGCACTCTTGCCACTAGGCCATATCCCCAGCCCCTTAAATCACTTTTATGACTTTAATATTGTCACAGTTTTCATGCTTCCGAATTTTCAGTAAGTTCCATACTAGCTCACATCTGTAATCATAGTGATGCAAGAAGCTGAGATCTAAGGATTGCAGTTTGAAGCCAACCCAAGCAGGAAGTCTATGAGACTCTTACCTCCAATTAACCACCTTTCCCCTAAAAAGGCCAGAAGTGGAGCTATGGCTCAAGTAATAGAGCACTAGCTCTATTGAGCTTTTCTAAAATGTCAAGGGATAGTGCCTAGGCCCTGAGTTCCAAGTCTCCCAGTACTAGTAAACACACACAAATTCCATAGTAGGAGCAATGGGGCTGACTGTATCCGGGAAACATCAAATTTACAGAATCAATTTTATTATTCTCAGATTTTTTCATTTGTTAGCTCTTGGGTAGAATTTGGTACTCAGTATTTTATATCAAGTTCTTTACCAGATAATTCTAAATCACAGCTAATTTGGGAACCACAATTCTAGTATATACAACCTTCAGTTACATTTGCTATTTTTATTTATTTTGAGACAAGGTCTTACTGTGCAGTTTGAACTGGGCTTGAACTTGAGATATTCCTGTCTCAGCCTCCTAAATGCTAGAATTATAGATATGTACCACTGGAGCATTCTACAAACCATGTTTTTCTTTTGCTATGAAGTTCTTTGAACATTTATTGTTGAATTATTAAAAGTAATGTACAAATCTATACATATTAGTATTTGTGATTTGACATTCTTAGAATATCTGTATATATACTATTTCTGTAGACTAATCCTTCTCAAATCTTGAATTTTTTTTTTTTGCGGGTGGGGGGCTGGTCATGGGTTAGTCATGGGTCTTGAACTTAGGACCTTGGGTGCTATCCCTGAGCTTTTTTGCTCAAGGCTAGTAGTCTACCACATTGAGCCATAGCTCCACTTTAATTGGAGAGAAGATTGGGCTAGTAATCAGTGGCTCATGCCTGTAATCCTAGCTACTCAGGAGGTTGAGAGCTAAGGATCATGGTTGGAAGCCAGCCTGGGCAGGAAAATCTATGAGACTCTTATCTCCAATTAATCACAGAAAAAAAACGGAAGTGGTAGATTGCTAGCCTTGAGCAAAAAGTGTTTAGGGACTGTGCCCAGTTCAAGCCACAGGAGTGGGGTGGGAGGTGCAGGGAAGAGTATCGTGGGGACTTGTCAGCCTGGGCTGGCTTTGAACTGTGATCCTTAGATCTCAGCCTCCTGAGTAATTAGGATTACAAGTGTCAGCCACCAGAGCCTAACTCAAATCTTGAATTTTAAAATCGATTTCAGTATTCTAAAAATCTGTCATATTTGTTCTAAACTCACCATTCCAATGTTTTCTTCCTCAGATGTTCGGCTACTACTTAATAATGACAATCTCCTCAGGGAAGGGGCAGCACAGTACGTATCTTTAATTCATTTTATAGTGTTATTGTAACCTTGGCTAAACTATAGTGACCAGAAACTGGTACCCTGAAAAGTTGTGTTATTTAGCTTTCTGTTGCTGTCTCCAAAATATCTGAGAGAACAACTTAAACGTTTCAGCCCATGTAGTCCTTGGTTCCATTGATTCTGGCTGATGGTAAAACAGAACATCAGGATGGTTAGGAGAATGTTCCTCATGGCTGACAAGCAGAAAGACCTAGAAGGGTGATATAGATAGAGTTTCACAGACATGCCCCCAGTGACCTACTTCCTCTAGCCCGACCCTACATCCTAAAGTTTCCATAAACATCTACCTTGGGAACCAAACCTGTAAGTCTCAAATTTGGGTTTTAGCTTTTTATTAGAGGAAATACATTTCCATCAATGTTGTGTACATCTAAGCTTATTTGAACTTAATTGTTTCTTGTTTTTGCCCAGAATTTCCTTATTGAAAAAAATTAGTGTTAACTATTAGGTTTTCTTTTATAGCTTCACTAGCTCACATTGATTTTTTTTTTTTTTTTTTGTGCCAGTACTGGGGCTTGATCGCAGGGGATGGGCACTATTCTTGAGCTCTTTTGCTCAAGGCTATAGCTCTCCATGCCACCTGAGCCACAGCTCTACTTCTGGCTTTTTGTTTTTGTTGTTTATCAGAGATAAAAGTCTCACAGACTTTTCCTTCCTGGGCTGGCTTGGATCTGCCATCCTCAGATCTCAGGCTCCTGAGTAGATAAAATTACTGTTGTGAGCCACTGGAGCCCAGCTGAATTTACTTTTTAACTACTGGTTATAGAAACCTGCTGCTGAGGATTGGTAATATTTCCTCAATTATCAAATAATAGCATATGTTTATAAAGTTTTTAATAAAATTAACTATAGGATAAGCATAATTGGCTGACCTAGACACTGTCTCCCTATCACTGTCAGGCTAACCATTCAAAATAACATTTTTCTAAAATACTATTTTTTGTCTTTGTCTTTAAAAACATTATAGTGGCAGATTTTTTGTGTGTGTGTTTGTCATCTGTAATCAAATCTAAATGATATTTAAGCATTCAAGACCTGCTATCTTCTTGGTTTTTTTGTCACTACTCTGGTCTACTCTTCAAAGTTCCCTACAGTTACTGTCTGCCCAAATGGACCAAAGTTTCTTTGTTGTAAATGACTAGAATTGGAAAATGAAAGGAAGAGGTGGAATAGGATGATGAAAAGCACAAAATAATATCATAAAATCATTTTGGGGGCTGAAAATATGGCCTAGGGGTACAGTGCTTGTCTCACATACATGAATCCCTGAGTTTGATTCCTTAGCACCACATATATAGAAAAAGCCAGAAGTGGTGCTGTGGCTCAAGTGGTAGAGTGCTGGCATTGAGCACAAAGAAGACAAAGACAATGCTCAGGCCCTGAGTTCAAGCCCCAGAACTGGCAAAAAAAAACAAACCCAAAAAATCATTTTGGTATGATATATAATTGATTTAGATTTTGCCTATAGAAAGCTGTATCAAGAACAGGAAATACTGGTCTTTTTCCCTATTCAGATGCTTTTCTGGAACCCTTTTTTATTGGATTTATTATTATTATTATTATTAATGGTTCTTGTATTTGAATTCACTCAGCCTCCTTCCTGCTTGATATGCAGGTGCTCTTCTAGTGAGCCTCACTGGAACACATTTTGATCTCTAGCCTTTTTGGAGCATGTTTTGGGCAAGAGATTTTTTTTCATTCTTTCTTTTGGTGATGGTAATAATAGTTTTGTTGTTGTTTCCTTGCCCAGCTAGGGTTCAAACACAAAGCCTCGTACATGTTAGGCAGATTCTGTTATTAAACTATGTCCCCAGCCCTGGAGCTCATTTTGAAACTAGATTCTGAAAACCCAGTATTTATAAATTATCACTGTAATTTACAAATTATCACTGTCATCATGAATGATACCCTGGTTATAATTTGTTTAGGAAAGTAACCACACATTAAGATGTACTCAAATGTCAATTTCTTGCAGATGCACAGAATCTGCCATAGGAAGGAGTATTTATCATTTGCTTCTCTTTGATTCAACCTCCTCTATATCTTGGTAATAGGTGATTGTGCAATCTGAATGCTTCTAGGAATGAGGAGTTCTTTTAAAACAAAGCAGGTTCTTTAACTTGCCTGCCATGTTAGCCATAGTTTTATCCTTCATAGCTTCCCAAAATAAATCTCTCTTTTTCATGTGACAGGGTACTTCCGGAATACTGTGAAGGTAGAATGCCTCTTAAGAGTGATCACAACTCCAAGCTTATTATCCCATTCCTAAATATGACTGATTAGAAGTTGGTATATAGTTTAGATGCTTCAGTTGCATTATTTGAACTAACACTAAAGATTTATTTGTATAAATATTCTGATTCTTAAAAAAAACTCTAGGTTTATGGAGAACCTTCTTGTTAAAGGACAGTTTTCCTGATTGTCCCTCCCTCTCTCCCCCTCACTCCCCCACCCCCACTCCCTGGTCATTTCTTCCAGAGTTTGAACTCTGCTGGCAAACTCTACCACTCAAGCCATGCCACCAGCCCTGAGGTTTTGTTAGCAAATTGGAAACTTTGGGGACTTTTCTGTATTGGCTGGCTTTGAACTGTGGTCCTCAGGTCCCAGCCTCTTGAGTTTATAGGATTACAGGTCAGGTCTGAACCTCTGGCACCGGGGTCATTCTTACTGCGTTCAACATACATAGTGGAAGGTCTAAAAGACTTAGGAGTCTCCCACTTTCTTATGTTTATAACTGTGGAAGCTTCTAACCATTGAAACAATTATCTGATAAATCTCAGCAATTATAATGTAAGTAGGATGTTGATGGTTTTTGTTTTTTTTTTTTTTCTTTTTTTTTTTTTGGCCGGTCCTGGGCCTTGGACTCAGGGCCTGAGCACTGTCCCTGGCTTCCTTTTGCTCAAGGCTAGCACTCCGCCACTTGAGCCACAGCGCCGCTTCTGGCCGTTTTCTGTATATGTGGTGCTGGGGAACCGAACCTAGGGCCTCGTGTATCCGAGGCAGGCACTCTTGCCACTAGGCTATATCCCCAGCCCGGATGTTGATGGTTTTGAACAGTGAATTTTATTCTAAGATAGGACCTTACTTGAGAGTTTTGTAGGTTGGGGGGGGGGGGGGCCAGAATGTTGAAATGGTATGATACTGATCGGGATGCATTATATTCCTAAACTGTTTGGTTAAATGGCAACTCCTTTGTACAACTACAGATAATAAATTTTAAAAAGTGCTAAATAGAATGACATGATGAAACTTAAAAATTTTAATAGGCACTGACTATGATTATTTTAATCAGTACATAAAGGGACAGAGGCTAATGCAAGATAGCACTTTTAAGATTCTTAATTAGTTGGTAGTGATTTCGACTAAAAAGGAAGCAGAGAAATTAGGGGAGAGTGTCAAGTTTTACTTAGGTAAATTATAATTAGGATATTATTCATGATGGCACTTTCAAGTGATGGCATATAAAATATAGGTTTACAGAATCTAGTCCCAAGTCAGGTTTTAGAACCTACAAGGTGGGTTGGATATGAAATGTAAAAGAAAAATTACTATATTTTACTTCAGCAGCTGGTAAAATTATTATTTAAATTTTTTCTAAACAGTGCATTTGCCCAGTATAACATGGATCAGTTCACACCTGTGAAGATAGAAGGATATGAAGATCAGGTAATAACTGCCTGTTAGCTTGGTTATGCCAAGTAGTAGTAAAGAAAGCAAAGCATATGTGTTAATCAGTGCTGAATAAATTCATATCATAGTTTTTATATTTTATGTACAATTTCTATGTTAGGAAATTCTTCCATTTTCTGATACTAGTAGTTTTTCTTAGAGACCTAATAAGAAGAAATGAGTCTTAGAGGTTTTCATGGTATTTCTAGTTCTCCTTAGTAAGAATAAAAGGAGATGTTATATTTAATGGAAAACAAAGCATTCTCGTTGAAATTTAGGCTACTCTAAGTTACTTGGGAATTCATTGATTGGGAAATATGATGAGAAAAATCTCATTTTTTGTTTTAATTTTGAACTATATGAATCTATTGCCTGTTTTACATGCTAGTGCAGTGACTCTGGAAATGTTTCATAAAATGTGTGAGAAAAAATGCAAGAGTAAACAAAAGCTATCAGGTGCTAGTGTCTCATGCCTGTAATCCTAATTATTCAGAAGGAGGTCTGAGGATTGCAGTTCAAAAATGCCAGTTTCTCGAATTAAACATTTAAAAAAAAAAAAGCTGAAAGTGAGCTGTGGCTTAAGTGGTAGATCACTACTAGCCTTGAGCAAAAAAATCTCAGGAACAAGGCCCAGGTCCTGAGTTTAGGACCTGGTGTATGTGCGCGTGCAGACATGTGCACACACATACATAAAAGCTGTTACAGCTAGGTATGAGGCATTTACATTACATTAGAGATTAAACATTGCATTAGAAAATCAAGAAATGACGATTATTGTTAGGAGGTGGAACAATTTGCAGCTATAAAGTTCAATTACCTCCAAATATAATAATTTTGTAAGAGTAAAAATGAGACTTAATTGAAAAGTCAATATGAAATAAATGTGGTTAAATGAAGTTAACTTTCTTTCTCAGAATCCTTATTTACTTATTTTCCAAAATGTGATAAGAGCCATCTTTCTTTAAATAGAGTTATTCATTTTTGTAATTCTTCTTTGGAAGGTCCTAATAACAGAGCACGGTGACCTGGGTAATAGCAGATTTTTAGATCCAAGGAACAAAATTTCCTTTAAGTTTGATCACTTACGGAAAGAAGCAAGTGACCCCCAGCCAGAGGAAGTAGATGGAGGTTTGAAGTCTTGGAGAGAATCCTGTGACAGTGCTTTAAGAGCCTACGTGAAAGATCATTATTCCAACGGCTTCTGTACTGTTAAGTATCTGCCTACTTTCATATCAGATGGTGTTTCATTTCTTATATTTCCCTTTTCCCTTTGAGGCTTCAGCCTACCAATCTTTACTTCTTCCTTCTTAGTTATGGTCTTCTCTGTATTTTAGTCCCTAAACCGTTTTTGAAGAATATATAATTGTATGGAAAATTTATTTTTAAGATCATAATGCATAATAATTTTAGATCTCAGTGTCCTCTATTTTACTTTTCTTTCTTATTTATGCAAAATTGCCTTACACCTGTCAAACAGTTTTTAAAGGTCTTGTGATCTGGGCATGACACAGGCCTATAGTTGAAGCTACTTGTTAGGTTAAGGTGGGAGAATCACTTAACTCTAAGAGTTTGAGACCACTCTAGGCAACATAACAAATCCCTATCTCAAAAAAAGAAGAAAAAAAGTGGTCTTTAGCTTAGATGTGAGGGGAAAATCACAAATTGACATTTTTAGGAAAGCTGTTGCCCATTTTATGGCTGTTTGTTTGCTTACAGGGCCTTGTTCTTGCTAAGCATGCTCTACCACTGAGCTATGCCTGCTTTTTTTTTTTTGCGGGGGGTGGGGGGTGGGATGTGCGTGTACATGAATGCATGTATCAGTATTGGGGCTTTAACTCAGGAGCCTCTTGCTTATTAGCTTTTTTTCACTTACACTTGGTGTTCTATCACTTAATCTATACCTTTGCTTCCAGATTTTTTTTCCGTTTAATTGGAGGTTAGACTTTTTCAGATTTGTCTTCCCTGGCTGACATTCAACTTAGATCCTGAGATCTTAGTAGCTAGGATTACTAATGAGCCAGTGGCACCCAGCTTCACACTGGGTTTTTTGTTGTTGTTTGTTTGTTTTGCAGAGAAGTAGTACTAGGGTTTTGAACTTGGGTACTTGGCTTGCTTGCTGGGCTAGTGCTCTACAATTGAGTCACTCTTTCAGCCTGGCTTTTTGCTGGTTATTTTGGACACAGAGTCTCATGGACTTTTCTGCCTACCTCAAATCACAATTGTTCAGATCTCAGCCTACTGAGTAGCTAGGATATTGTAGATGTAAGCTACCAACTGTACTAATTATTTTTGAGATGAAGTGTCAAATCCTTTCTAGCTATTCTCCCAACATTACAATCTACCCATTTTATGCTTCTCACTAAGATGACAAGCATATACCATCAAGTCCAGTAATTAGTCAAAAATGTTGTAGTGAACTTGTTAAGTAAGGTGGCCTCAAATGGTGATCCTCCCTATGTCAGCTTCTCTAGACTATAGATATAAACCACCAGTTCCCACCTTTTTGCTTGTTTTGCTTGGTCTTGCTAACTAGTCAGCCATGCTGGGATTATAGGCATGTACCGCCACACCTGGCTTTGTTACTGAATTTTACAGAATCCAACCAGGTATTTATTTAAAAAAAAAAAAAGATTTTTTTGCTAAGACTGCTTATTAACATCACTGATGTTCTTACTCTCTATAGTTATTTCTTTTCATCTCCCCTATCTTTCTAAACTTAGGCATATCCTAGGGTTGTATTTCTTTGTCTCAGAAGGTCTAGTCCATTTAATCAAAAGTAACACAGATTTCTGTCAGAAAACAATAGGTTTGTGTTTTACTTTCAAGCACATATTCTCTTGAATAACCAACCTTGAGCAAGAAATTTTGAACCTTAGCTCTGTCATCAGTATGTGGTAACATGTTGTTTTTAAACCAGATTGGTAAGAACAAAAAAACCCATATTTGAACTGTAAAGCACTAAATCTTTTCTGTGCTTTCCCTGGGTGACTGTTTTTATTTGCATCTCCCACTCTAAGAGCTTGTGTTTTTAACTAATAGCTAGAAATTTTGATAGCATTTCTCAATTAATGAATGATACCACCATCTTTCTAAGACATTCAAGTCTTCAAATACTTTGATTTCTTCTTCCCTTTGCTCTTCAATTGCATCATATTGCTCACCTTTTGATTTGTTTTGAGATGCTTGGGATTAAATCTATGGCCTCAGTACATTCTAGGCATGTGCTTCTACCGCTAAAGTACTCCAGCTGTACACTTCTGGTAGTATTTCTGCATCTTGTCTGAGACCTTTCTTTTCCCATTACCATTGATACCATGATAGATTATTGTTTAGATTAATGTGGCCCCTAGTCAACCTTCAACTTTTCTTCCATTTTTATCCTGTGCACCAATAATGACTATTCTCCAAAAATAACAACTCTGGCCCTCTTAGTTTTCTGTTTGTTGCTGCTAAAATAAGGTCAACCTTTTTTCTTTTCTTTTTTTGGTCAGTTGTAGGGCTTTAACTCAGAGCCTGGGCACTGTCCCTGAGCCTCTCTGTGCTTAAGGCTTAGCACTCTACCACTTTAGCCAATTACCACTTCTGGTTTTTGAGTGGTTAATTGGGGAAAACAGTGTTATGGGGACTTTTCTGCCCAGGCTGGCTTTGAATCGGGATCCTCAGATCTCAGCCTCCTGAGTAGCTAGGAGTACAGGAATGAGTCACCAGCACCCAGCCATAAAGTCAACCTATTTATTTGTTTATTTATTTGCCAGTCCTGGGCCTTGGACTCAGGGCCTGAGCACTGTCCCTGGCTTCTTTTTGCTCAAGGCTGGCACTCTGCCACTTGAGCCACAGCGCCACTTCTGGCTGTTTTCTAAATATGTGGTGCTGGGGAATTGAACCGAGGGCTTCATGTATATGAGGCAAGCACTCTTGCCACTAGGCCATATTCCCGGCCCAAAGTCAACTTTTAAATCTATGTATTCTTATTCCTATTTTGTCTCCCACCTGACAGAACTAATTTCCATTCCCTTAACAATCCCTGGGTTTCTTGCCTGAATTTTTCTTTATCCTCAGTCTCAGATCAGGGTATTTTCATAAGACTCAGGCTAAGTGGCACCTTCTTTATACTCTATACCAGAAACAGTATTTCTGTCTGCATTCATTGAATCACTGTCTGCTAGAACCTACAATATTCAGCTTTGTGTTCATATTCCAAGAAAGTTATTATGTCATAATCTTTGTCTCTCTTATGTACTTACTGCACTGCTCTTGTAGTTTGTTGTTTAAATTAAATGTTTTTCTCAAACAATAGGTTTATGCTAAAACTATAGATGGGCAACAGACTATAATCGCATGTATTGAAAGCCACCAGTTTCAGCCTAAAAACTTCTGGTAAGAAATAAATGTTCCTTTCCGGTTGTTTTTTTTTCTAATTTTTAATCTAACTGTTGGGATAGATTAATGGACTTGGAGTTGTCAGTTCTATATCTATAAAATGAGAGATTTAACCATTGTTTAGATTCTTTCCAACTCCAGGATTTTATCATGTCTTTGAAATCCTGTTATATTAACTGACAAGTTAATATAAGTTGTCTACCTGAAAGTCTGTTTTACTTTGGTGTAGAGTTAATCATGTTTAGTTATAAAACTCAGCAACCTAAGCAGTCTGTCAATCCTGTTTTAGAATAGGCACAATTCTCCTTCAAAAGGAATGAAGGCTAAGTGGAAATGCAAATAAGCTAGTAAAGGTTATGGTTAACCCACTTGGATCCAAACTTACACTTGAAAAGACCAAGTCTTAAATTTATCAAATTGGAAATGATTGTGTCTCCTTCCTCCCTCTTTCCCAACTCTTGGTTCTGAAAGATCACCTCTGTCTTGTGCCTATTGCTAATTCTACAGCATTGTATGTATGTGTATGTTTTAATAGGAATGGTCGTTGGAGATCAGAGTGGAAGTTCACAATCACACCACCTACAGCCCAGGTAGTTGGAGTGCTAAAGATTCAGGTAAGATTCCAGCATGGAATGGGTAAATGGCTAATGATTATAACTTCACATTTTAAGCTGGGTGTCAGTGACTCATGCTTGTAATCCTAGCTAATCAGGACACTCAGATCTGAGGATCCCAGTTCAAAGCCAGACTGGGTAGGAAAGTCTATGAGACTCTTATCTCCAATAAACTACTCAGAAAAAGCAGGAGTGGTGCTGTGGCTCAGGTGATAGAGCACTAGCCTTGAGCACAGAGGCTCAAGGACAGTGCCCAGGCCTGGAGTTGAAGCCCCAGGACAGGCAAAAACAAAAACAAAAACAAAAAAAACCAACCCCAAACTTCACATCTGAAAATAAAGATGCTTTGGTATTAGAAATAAGGACTAGTATAGTGTTTGCATAGCATGCATAACACCCTAAATACAATCCCTTGTTAGTGCAAAAAGGAAAGAAAAGAAAACAGAAGGGAGAAGGGGAAAAGGAAAGAAATAGAAACAAGACACTACCACTGGCCTGGCCTAATTCTTAAATATACCCCATACTCATACCCTACTCACGATACATATTGGTCTTCAGCTTCCAGTTTTGTCGTTTTAATATGTAACCCAGGTTGAACTTGGATTTGTGATCTCAGCTTCTCAAGTGCTGAGATGATAGACATGTACCACCACACCTGGCTCAAACATTAGTTTTGTTTTTTTTCTTTCAACATTTGTCCCCATTGAAGAAGATACCTGTTTTGTCCTGTAAGAGTATGTATTGAGTTTATGTTGCTTATAGAAATCAGTTTCTTTCAAACAGGATCATGGTTCCACCTAAAACTTGGCAGTTTAGTTTATACCTTTCTGAAGATTATAAAATTTTTTTTTTAACTTTTCTTTCTACTTGGATCAAAGTAGCATCCCCAACCATCGCATTGGGAAGTATAATGCATGTTCTTTTTCCCCATGGTATATTTCTTTCTCTCTCTCTCTCTCTCTCTCTCTCTCTCTCTCTCTCTCTCTCTCTCTCTCTGTGTGTGTGTGTGTGTGTGTGTGTGTGTTTGTTTGTGTGTGTTTGTGTGTGTGTGTCCTGGGGCTTGAACTCAGGGCCTGAGTTGAGCACTATCCCTGAGCATTTGTGCCCAAGGCTAGTACTCTACCACTTGAGCTATATAGCTCCACTGCCTACTTTTTTGGTAGTTAATTGGAGATAAAAGTCTCATGGAGTTTCTTGCCCAGGCTGACTTTGAACCTTGATCCTCAGGTCTCAGTGTCTGAATAGCAAGGATTACGGGCATGAGGCACTAACACCTGCATCTTTTTTATTTTATTCTTGCCAGTCCTGGAGCTTCAACTCTGGGCCAGGGCACTGTTCCTGAGCTTCAGGCTAGTACTCTACTACTTGAGCCACAATACCAATTCCTGCTTTTTCTCTGTATGTGGTACTGAGGAATCGAACTGAGAGCTTTTCTTGCATGTGAGGCAAGCACTCTACCACTGAGCCACATTCCCAGCCCTAAAACCTGGATCTTTTTAACATTAAAAAAAAATGTTTAAGTAATTGTACAAAGGAGTTTCAATTTACCATGTTAGTTTATGAATACAACTCATCTTGATTAATGTCATTCCTTTCTAATGCATGTTTTAGTTCTGGAATTTGCCCTAATTCAAATCCTAGTCCTTCCTTCCTTCCTTCCTTCCTTCCTTCCTTCCTTCCTTCCTTCCTTCCTTCCTTCCTTCCTCCCTTCCTCCCTTCCTCCCTTCCTCCCTTCCTCTCTTCCTCCCTTCCTCCCTTCCTTCCTTCCTTCCTTCCTTCCTTTTTTGCTAGTCCTGGACTCCAGACCTGAGCACTGTCCCTAGTTTCCTTTTTGCTCAAAGTTAGCACACTACCACTTGAGCCACAGCGCCACTTCTGGCATTTTCTGTTTCTGTGGTGCTGAGGAATTGAACCCAGCGCTTCATGCATACAAGGTGAACACTCTACTGGTAAGCCATATTCCCAGCTCCCCCTTCTTTTCTTTTATGGTGGTTGTGGGGCTTGAACTCAGGGCCTAGGTGCTGTCCCTGAGCTCTTTTGCTAAAGGCTAGCTACCACTTTGAGCCACAGCACTTCTGGTCTTGGTTTATTGGAGATAAGAGTCTCAGAGAATGTTCTGCTCAGGCTGGCTTTGAACCACAATCCTCAGATCTCAACCTTCTGAGAAGCTAGGATTACAGGTGTGAGCCTGGCATCTAGCTCTCCTTACTACGTATGTGAACATGAAGAAATACCTCAAGCCTCAGCTGTAACATAGAGTTAACTTAGTCCCTAGCTTGTAACATTTTGTAAAGACTAAACAAAATAAATAATGAGTAAAATATTAAGTGAAGTTTCTAACACACTGTAGAGCTTAATAATTAATAGCTGTAATAGTAAAGGTTACTGCACCTGTCTTTAGGGGTTTTGCTTGATTTCTGAAAACTTACCTTGGGCTGGTGGTGTAGCTCAGTGGAAGAAAGCTTTCCTAGTATGAGTGAAGTATAGGTTTGGTTCTCAGCACTGGACAAAGTGTGTGTGTGTGTGTGTGTGTGTGTGTGTGTGTGTGTGTGTGTGTGTGTGTGTGTGTGATCTCCTTCTCTCATTGCTGATCCTTCAGCTGGCAAGTAGACCAAGGTATCTGAATCTGCTCAAGCTGCTATAACAAAATATCTTGGACTAAGTAATTCGTAAGCAACAGAAATGTATTGCTCTCATTTTTGGAGGCTAACATATCCACGTTTAAAGTGCCAACTTATTCAGCAACTAGTACAACTGAAGATGTTGTTTTCTTGCCTGAGCCTCACTTGGTGCAAAGGGCAAACGCTGTCCTCATAAAGCCCAAACACAGCAAGGGAACTCTTTCATTCAAGCTTCTTTTGTAAAGTTGATGACTTAATTACTTCCCAAAGGTCCCACCTGTTGGTACTATCACTGTGGGTATTAGGTTCAATGTGAGGATTTTGCAAGGACATTAACAGACTATAGTATATGAAGAAAATGGCATTACCTGAATTACTGTTCCCATCCTATGTGAGGATAAACAGAATTCTAATTTGGTTTATAAAGAGCTTTGTTCTTTATAGTTTTGGGTTTTCTTTTATTTCATAAGTGTCTCCAGACACACTTCTTTCCACATTCATTTGCAATGAAATCTTGGTTCTTCATTCAACTAAACCAATTACACTTCACTTTGTTCTCATATTCCTTGTCCCCAGGCTAGATACCTTGCTCAGGTAGAGACCTTATCCACTTAGATGGTGCTACTATATTCAAGACTATTCAAATGAACTTATTTAACAAGAGGATACTCTCATTCTATTCTGTGTAGCCAATGTGTGCCCATACTAAGGTGACTGGACCTATCTTGTAAGTTGCCAAAACTTCCTGAATGTTACAGTTTTGTCTCTTGCATACTCTTATACTCTTCCTTCTTGCTAGTTATTTTTATGATTTTAGCACCTCACTTTACCTTATGTCTTGAAAACTACTTTCCTTTTTTTTTTTCCTTAGTGGTACTAGGGATTAAACCTAAGGTCTCACATGTGCTAGACAAGCACTTTACCATTGAGGTACATCCTCACCCCCCTCCCAAATGTTTTTTACCACATTGAATTTTATAGTCTAACAATACAATATTTTCAGTCCTACCTTTAACTCTCAGTTAAATTTGTCTTTTATTAGGGCAAATCTATTTGTCAATGTTGATATTAGTGCATATGGAAAGAAATGTATATTGAGATCCATTAAAATTCTTTGGTTTTAGCTAGGTACAGTAGCTCAAACTTTCATTTTTGTGTGGAAGTAAAGATTGGGGAAATGGAGGTTGAAGCCAATGTATGGGTATAAAAGTCACAGGACGCCCAGTAGTATGCACCTACAGGGGAAGCACAATAGCTGGTGCAGCAGCGTGCCACATCATCCCCAGCAGTACATAGTAGGATCACAGTTCAGGCTGGACCCAGGATAAAGCAAGACTCTACCTTGAAAATAGCCATTGCAAAAAGGGATTGGCGGTATGGCTCAAGGTGTAGAATGCCCCTTTAGCAAGTATGAGAGACTGAGAGTTCAAATTCAGTACCATCAAAAACAAACAGACACCCTTTCTTTCACAGAGGAAAAACTCCTATTTAAGGGTAGCCTTCATCTGTAATTCTAGCTTCTCAGGAGGCATAGGTAGAAGGATCTCAGTCCCTAGCTGGCTGAGACAAAAGCATGCATGAGACACTTGAAAAATAACTAATGCAAAAGGGGTTAGGGATGTGGCTCAAATACTAGAGTGTATGACCATGAGTTCAAATCCCCAGTAATGCTAGAAACACAAAACAAAATGTCATTTATTTTAATTATTTTAATACAGCTAAGAGTAAAATCTTATTTATCTTTGTATTTGCAATATCTAGCACAGTGCCTTGATGTAATAAGCACATAGTAAGCAATTGCTAGACTCAGTGAACAACCACTTTTTTCCTGCTAAAGAGAGATAATTTTTACATAAAAGTATTCTGTGAATCCTAATTATTATTGTGAATTGTCATTTGATTATATTTGCTCAGAGGTGGTAAGGATGGCCTACCCGGGCTGGGTGTGTAACTGGTAGAATGCGTGCTTCACAATGTATATGGTTCTAGGTTTGATTCCTTAGCACTGAAAGTGAGGGGCAGAGAGAAGTATAATGTATGTACTTTTGCCAAGTATAGTAGTCCAAGTCTGATTTCAAGCCCCTCAAAGGCTGAGGCTGGCAGGGCACTGGTGGTTCATGCCTTTAATCCTAGTGACTCAGGAAGCTGATAGCTGAGAACTGTGGTTCAAAGTCAGTACAATCATACAAATCAGAGACTCTTCTCCAATTAACTAGTTTAAAAAAAAAAAAGGAAGTAGAGGTGTGAATCAAGTGATAGGGTACTAGTATTAAGCAAAAACAAAACAAAACAAAAACAAAAACAAGGCTAAGGTCCAGGCCCTGAATTCAAGTCCAATACCAATATCAATGGAAAAATAAATAAATAAATTTGGAGGTCAGTGTAGGATGCATGTGAGAACCTGTTTCAAAAAGTAGACTTAGGGGCTGGGGATTTAGCTCAGTGGAACAGTGCCTACCTGGCAAGCACAAGGCCCCAAGTTGGGTCCTCTGCTGGGGGGGGGGGGGGGGGGGGAGAGGGGAAGCTATAAAAATCTTTAAAAACCAAAAAGCTATAAAATAAAAAGGCAGACTTGCCAATTGAAGAATTGTTTGAAGCAGGAATGTGTGCCTTCAATAATAGGTTTCTACATGAATTATACATAAACTTACTCAAATATTGTTTCAATACAGGTTCACTATTATGAAGATGGCAATGTTCAGTTGGTTAGTCATAAAGATGTACAAGATTCAGTAACTGTTTCTGTGAGTATACAATATTTTATGTCTGTTATACTTGTGTCTTGTTTTTCTTTAAAAAATGAATTTGGGAGCTGGAGTTGTGGCTAAGTGGTAAAATGCCTATCTAGCAAGTATAAGGCCCTGAGTTTAAATCCCCAGTACCTGGGATGGGGGGAGGCGTAGAATAAAGAGTGTTTTACTTGAGTGCTGCTATTCAATTTTGGCATCTTTTTCCTTACTACCAACTGATTATATTAGTTTATGGTTTGTCTCAAAGAGTGATTATAGCTTTAATGAAAACATCTTTACCGTTCTCCCTGTGTCTTTTTCTTGATTGTAAAACTTATTCAGGAACAGCAATATCTATAGTCAGTAAGTACCAAAAGAATAGAAGGCCAAAGTAAATTTTATAAGGCTGTATTCGAAGACTTTTAATAGTATTTAGTCAGTGTAGTGGTCTTTACCTTGAAAGAAGGGACATAATTTGTTTTCCAATTCATACTTTTTAATTCTTTAAAATTCTTTCTTTGTATTTGTAGCTTTTGTTTATATACGTTATATTTAGTAATGCTCACATTGTTAAAAATTAAAAGTGGTTCATGTTGCCTTGCACACATACTTCTGTGATCCCAGCACATGGAAGGCTGACAGAGGTTGAGAGTTTGAGGCCAACAGTGAAATCCTCCCCCATTGTACAATTCATATGGACAAGTAAATTTTTCTGAATTAAAAAAGTTTGCTGGGTGCCAGTGGGTCACGCCTGTAATCTTAGCTACTCAGGAGGTTGAGATCTCAGAATTGTAGTTCAAAGTTAGCCCAGGCAGGAACACTCATGAGACTCTTATCTCCACATAACCACCGGAAGTGGAGCTGTGACTTAAGTGGTAGTAGAATGCTAGCCTTGAGCTAAAGAGCTCAGGGACAGGGCCCTGAGTTCAGGACCAAATATTGGTACACAAGAAGAAGATGGAGGCCAGCCTGGTCTGTATAATATTACCCTTCTGAAAAAATAAAACAATTGTTAAAATATTTGCTTATCAAAATAATAAGTTGCTAGGTATCTGTGGTCAATAATGCTAGCTATATAGGAGGCTGAGATCTAAGGATCATTGTTCAAAGCCAGCCCAGGCAGGAAAGCCCCTGAGACTTTTTTGTTGCCAGTCCTGAGGCTTGAACTCTGGGATTGGACACTGTCCCAGAGCTCCTTTTTGCTCAAGGCTAGAGCTCTACTACTTGAGCCATAGAGCCACTTCTGGCTTTTTCTGTTGGACTGCATGCCAGACCTGCATTCAAGCCCCAGGAGTAGTACAACACACACAAAAAGTGGCTTGTTTGACATCATAAATAGTAAATAAATGAGTTTATACATTCACAGAAATATATGAGCTTACATAATTGATACTATCTGAGGACATTTTTTATAACAAATTAAGCTAGGAATATTTTCAAGTCATTAGCATTTCAACACATAGTGGTAATGACTTTTAGGTATCCTGTGGTAGAATGGAAAGAGTATTGGTTTTTTAGAGAAAACCTTGATTTGGATTCCATCTTTATGAAAAGGCTGTTAAATTTGGTCAGGGCATGTAAGAGGATTCTGTTTTCATCTGCAAAGTGAAGGTGATAATAATATATTCCACAATGTTAACAAGGATCAAAAGAGCTAATGTACTTGTGAACATTTGGTAAACTAGGCATTATATAAATGTCAGTATGGATTGACTTTTCAGCATTTTCTTACTAACTACTTAAACATTTTAAAAATTGTTTCTTTCTTTCCCCTTTGCCCTCATTAGAATGAAGTCCAAACTGCCAAGGACTTTATTAAAATCATAGAGAGTGCAGAAAATGAGTATCAGGTAAGAAGACATGGCACTAATTTTTCTGGCTCTGGTACGTTATTATTTTGTTCTTAACATATATCACTTAGACCTATGTCCTTTAGTACAAATGCAGTGCTAAAGTATGGAAACTATACGTATTATAATTTGACTTTGTGTCTACAGTTAAGGATTGAGGTTTATGCTAGTTCTATCAATATAGTTAACCCTCTTGGTTTTTTTCAGAGAGTTTTGAAAGGAGTTCAGTAGAAACCAAGTAGAAATGTCTTAATAGCATATCCTTTCTCTGTAGGGTTATTTTACTGTTCACCACCAACTCCATTTCTGTTAATGCAACTCATCTTCAATTATTTGTTGCAGACAGCAATTAGTGAAAACTATCAAACAATGTCAGATACCACATTCAAGGCCTTGCGCCGGCAGCTTCCAGTTACCCGCACCAAAATCGACTGGAACAAGATACTCAGCTACAAGATTGGTAAAGAAATGCAGAATGCTTAAAAGCTGACTATAGGATTCTTCAGTGTATGAAAGGAAAAGGATTCAACGTGGTCACATGATAAATACGTGATTTATAAACAAGAGTGATATTTTGCTAGGGCTTTCAAAATTAACTGATTTTCTAGCCTCATGGAATACTGTTGAACCTATAGCATTGTCTTGATTTTTTTTTGTGTGTGTGTTCTCTACCTTGTAGTTCTCTGTTATCACTATATCTATTAGTATAAATCTTTCTTTTTCCTCCCTGCTACATTTAATGGAGAGATCTATCCTGGAGTCACTTTACCATTTAGAAAAATTTCCTAGCCATGAATTCCAGTTATTGATTTAAACAGAAAATATCGTCAGTAGGGTTTTTTATTATTACTGTTGTTGTTTTTAACCCCTATTCTTCAAAGCACTTCTGATACCAGTAGTTTTTACTGATCCACCAACAGCTAAAGAGGCTATGCTACAAACTAGCTAAATGGAAGACACATTCATCCTTCTCCCTCTGACTGCTTTGATCATCATCTATAGCATCTCACAAATGTAGTTTGCAGAAGTTTAGATTGGGGCTTTTCAGGTCTATTGGGGAGGGGGCGCAGAGGAAATTTTTAGAAATTCCACAATACTCAACTTCTCTGAGGGATCTTGTTTTAAATCCAAAGACTTAAACCACATTCCCTGCACCTGAATGTTTTCTTTTTTCTTTTTTCATTCTTGCATTGTCTTCTCATTAAGTACCATTGTAGTTCAAAACATCTACATTTTTAGGAAAGTTCTACCCATTTATATTTCTGTTTTCCTCTTCAAGAACTGCTGACATATTGTGGATGTGATAGAGTATGAAACTTGAAAAATGCAGATGTTGAAGGAATAGTAGGTATCTTGTGCTTTAAGATTTTGTGGCAGGATTGTAATATAAGCAAATGAAACAGACAGCTATGTAAACTACAGAAACTAAAAATGAACCAAAGTGAAAAGGATAACTTCCAGGCAGTATCTTTCTATTGTAACCTGTTATTTAAGGGAATACTAGTATTTTCTTCTAAATAGGTGTAAAACTTGTTCCAAATTACTCTTCTTTGATCCAACCTGCCAAGAACTCATGTAACTGTGATATAAGCAACCCTTCCCAGGTATATTGGCAGGTACATTTATGATCTCAGAATATGCAGGTAACGTAGATATGATATGACAACTGGTAATGGTGGATTCATTTACATTGTTTACACTTCTATGACCAGGCCTTAAGGGAAGGTCAGTTTTTTAAAAACCAAGTAGTGTCTTCCTACCTGTCTTCAAATAATTGTCAAAACAGAAGGGTGTTTGTGCTTCAGCTTTGTTTTGCTCTGTAATACAGTCAAGCAACGGTTTGTTTCTAAGTGAAAGCTATGTAAGCATTTTGTTTATTTCAAATAAAATATATTTGTATTATTTGTCATTCATACTATCCATCTATACCACGCTATCTTCTGTATCGGGTAGTCCAATAGAAATATACTTGTTTTGTTCTAAAATGGTGTGTGTCTCTCTCTCCTTTCTAATCCATCTCTTCTTCAGCTTTTGTCCTCAAGGTAAGATACTCATCTGTAATTCATCCTACTAAGAATGTTTAGGAGTTGATTCTGACTTTGAACAAATATAAAAAGTGGTAAGTATCCAAAGATTTGTAGAGAACAGCTTTGTGTGTGTGTGTGTCAGTCTTGGGGTTTGAACTTAGGACCTGGGCACTGTCCCAGAGCTTCTTTTGCTGGACGCTAGTGCTGTACCACTTTGAACCTCAGCCCTACTTTGGGGTTTTTGTTGTTGTTGTTGTTTTTGTAGTTTATTGAAGATAAGAGTCTCTAGGACTTTTCCTGCCCAAGTTGGCTTTGAGCCATGATCCTTAGATCTCAGTCTGCTGAGTAGCTAGGATTACAGGTGTGAGCCACCAGCACTAAGAACAGCTTTCTTAATGTGAAAAGTCTGTGGATCATACCATTGTCCATTTGAGACTTCCAAAGATAACTAGAAAAATTTATCTTCTTTACCCATTATTCAGAAGGCAAGGCCTAAGTATGATTGCAATCACTAGGCAGGAAGTATAAATGAAAAAACCCTTGCTTGCGTAATATTTCACATTGGCTTAACTTTAAAGACTACTTTGCTTTCTTTAAGTTTGGTTTAGCTACTGGTGACTTGTGGGAAAGGCTTTGTATCCTGCTTCCCAGCGGAGAGCCAGAGGGAGTTTCTGTGCTTCACTCTGTCCAAAGTCACTTTGTTACCTCCCCTTTTTATTATTATTTTCTTTTTTGGCCCTTCAGGCAGGCCTTGAACTCCTGTCTCAGCGTCTGCCATTGTGGGAATACTGTAGTGACTCAGGCTAAATTCTCTCCTTTTTGAGAGCCGTTTAACTATATTCCATTTGTAAGCAAATTCGGATAATCTTTCCATGAATTTGTTAGCTTTTATCAACCTGTCCCAAACTCCCCCAATAATTTTTTTTACAATTCCAGATAAACTTTGAAAAAAACAAAAAAGAAAACAACAACCAAAAGTAACAAACAAAAAGCTATCTAAAGCCCTTGGTTGTGGAAGTAGGAGGAAACCACCCGAAGCCCGGAAACTTGTCCCTTAGTAGAATAGTTACTTGTAGTGTCTATTTCATCGCTCACTGCTGAAATCAGCTTGTAGTGTCCTGGGGAAAGGAGTTTTCAGTGAGAACCTCACTTCTGAGCTCAAGTTTAAAATGAAATCTCTGAATGCTGTCTCATCGGACCTTCAGTGGTTGTCCTGCTGTTGGTAGCCTAGTTTGAATGTCTATTCTCGGTTCCATAATCCAGAACTTTGATGAGATACTTAGAAAACCTTGGCATATTCTTTCCAAACTGAGAACAAAAGAAATGATTTATATATCTGAGTGCCAATTCATTTATAGGCTTCTTGAGTCTTTTTGAGGTGGAAATATCACTGTAGCTCAAACTAGCCTCAAAACTTGAAAACCTTCCTGAGTGTGCTCCATTGTAACTGGGCTTACTGTGTAGACTTGTGTGAAGAACATGCAAGTAAACCAGCTACTCAGGACCACCTTCTAGCTGTTCAACTACCTTCCTCTGAAGAAGGAAAATAAACGGACATTGGTCATTTAGCCAAAGCTGAGATAACCTAAGTTTTCCTTTGAACAAAGAAGGTATATATAATCATACAGAATAGAGATATATGTCCTCTGAGGATAGCAATCAGCCTAGCACCTCTTCCAGTCTAAAAGCATTCTGTTATTTCCAAGGATTTACAGTATGATAAAGCAGTATATATATATATATGATAAAACAGTATATAACTTGCAAGGATATACAGTTCTGATTATTAGGGTGGTTGGATTTTGCAGTCATTGCTAATCTTGAATAAAAATACTGAAACTTGTGACAAGCTTCTTTAAAAGGAATTTTGTCTCTAAAGCAGCTTTCTTGTGGTTAAGAATACTAGACTACACTTTAGCACCACCTTTGAGCATCATTTTAAGTAAGAAAATCACCAAAAAGCCAAAAGGGGGAAAAAAAACATGGCATTAAATCATGGAAACAAAAACTGAAAAGAACAGGGTTTATGAGGGTAGAACAAGAAAGCAAAGGGTCTGGCTGGGGGTGTAGCTCAGAGCTCCAAAGAAGACCAAGCATCACACTGTTCTCTCTCACCTGGGAATGAGCACACGGGAAATCAATTAAAGCACTGTAAGTATTGACTTTGGGGTTACAAAGAAATATGAAGCGAATTTGCACACAAGATCTTCAAATAATGAGAATAAACTGACCAATCTCAGAGCTGTTTCTAGGTGCTTTAGGGCAGGCAATACGTAACATTAGAGAGCATTCAAAACCATTTTTCAACCCAACAAGTAGAAAAATAAGAAAATACAAACTTACCTTGGAAGACTTTTTAACATTGTTCAGACTCACACTAAAAGCAATTTATTAAATTTGAGGTTGGATTCTTTTAAGGGCAGATAGGTGTAAGGTACTGAGACCTGAAGGCTATGTGAAAGGTAGGAAGGTCATTCTAGACATGTAGAACTGCATGCAAAAGTAACAATTTCATATAAAGTAGATTTTTCCCCCAGACAAATTGTAGACATTTCATGGTGATGACAGCCATATAAACAGCAAATTTTTACCCAAGTGATTATTATGTGTTTGGAGAACATCCACAATGTAGGTTTGACCAGAAAAAGGAAAGGTTATTTGTTCAGGTATAATGAGGTCCTAGATTTGCTGTTAGAATTAGGTCAGACATTTGGGTTGGGTGTAGTTGGTAGATTTTTGAGATGGTAAGCAATAGCAGTCTTGTATTTTGTTTGTTTTTTGTTTTTGGTTTTGTTTTGCACTGTAGCCCAGGTTGAGCTGGAACTCACCATATATCTGCCTCGGCCTCCTGAATGATGGGATTACAGTAGTAGAGCTGCTGCCTACCTAAGCAGCAGCGATTTTTAGTTCACCCTTTTTCCCCTGGGGCTTCATCAAGTAATTAGTGGAGAGAAAAGGTAAAATCTTTGGCTGCTTTCCAAGTTTTTCCCACAAGTTTGCATAATCAATTTCTAGGGCATGAAAATTTTTTCCTCGCTCTTATTTTCCCAGCGTGTCACTCTGATTCTCACTAATAACTGCATTTCCTGTTAAAGCCTGTTTGCTGGTTTTCCTTGATTGTTGGCTTGGAAGGAGGTAGAGGGTTATTATAATGTGGAGAACGACCTGGACTTTTCTCACAATACCTTAGATTGTGGAGTGGCCTCCCATGAGGGGATTTAGACAACACTAGCTTTGGTATGCTTTGTTTTTTAAAATGCAATTTAGTATCTTTATCTCATCCCAGTAGGTGTTTTGTTTTTTCTCTCTGGAAGATAACTACATGCAAAAGGCGCGTTACATTTGTTTTTGTGGAAGCCTCGCCCCCTTCGGTTTGTCTAAACAGCTTCTTAAGCACATTGCTCTTTTCCTGGTAGTGATGCTGTTAAGTGTTAACTGTTCATTGCCTAACATAATAGTACCCTGCTCTCAGGGAGCTAATTATGTTTTGATGACTGGGGCAGCCCCTACTTTCATACTAAGAACAATAAAAGAGCAATACAGACCAGAGTGTAATTAAGTGTCCAAATATGTGGCTCAAGGTTAAGGATCACCAGCCTTTCAACATAATGAATCCTGTGTGGCGGAAAAAAAAGTCTTCACTGTTCTTCCTGGCAGAACCACTTGTCCCTCACTCCCACACGTACACACACACACCTTTATCTCTTCTCTTCCCCCCACCCCAGTACTTCCCCCAAACTTCGGTCTTGCCCTCCTCCCTACATCTGAAAGCCAGAGTGGGGAAATGGAGGAGGGGGGGCGTGACGCCCGCCTCAGTACTGGTTTATGTCCCCGTCAGTCTGGGGGAGGTGCTGGACGAGCTGCCCCAGTCCAGCTGCAGCCGACCCAGGTTCCAGTCCCTGCCCTTTGGTCTCCGGCTTTGCAATAAGTCCCTAGGCTCTGGAGGGTGGGCGAGGGAGTAGCCCTGTGGAGTCTCAGACTTTTCTGGGCTGTTAGGGGGCCCCAAGCGATAGCCACGTTCTTCTCCTGGCGAGCAGCCAGGGGAGGAAGCTGGGGGTAAGGGGAGGGCCCTGAGGGAGGGGTCAGACGCCTCAGGAAAGAGTTAATGCAAAGAGGGGGAGGGGACTGGGCGAAGAGACCGTAGGGAAGGCTCAGGTAGGAAGGAACGGAGGGGAGGCCGGAGCCCGAGAGCGTCCAGGATCCGGGGGTCCGAGGTAGGGGCTTCTCGGCTTCTGCCCCTCAACCCCGGGCCCTAACTTACAGCGCAGCGGCGACTTTCAGTTTCATTTCACCGACCCTCCCGCCTGGGCCGCGCCGCCGCGATGCCCAGCAAGTTCAGCTACCGGCAGCTCCGGGAGACCGGCCAGCACTTCGAGAGTTTCCTGGCTGCTCGGGGACTGGATCTGGAGACTGATCGCGAGCGGCTGCGGACCATTTATAACCGCGACTTCAAGACCAGGTACGGGCTGGCCCACTCCCGACCCCTAATCCCGCCCGGGTCCGGCGCGCCCGCCGCCGCGATCCAGCGCTGGGGCCCCCTTTCCGTGCCCTGGGCGCGGACGCACGGCGTCGCCAGCGGATCTGGGGAGTCCCGGGGCGGCGCAGACCTTCCTCCCGCGCCCAGCCCACGCCCCGCCAGCGCCGCCAGCAGCCCGCTTGTTCTGCACAGGGCCTTGGGTGCAGAGTCCCCGAGGATCCTCCGGGGCCGCCCGCCTCCCGCCACTGGGGCTGTGCGTGGGGACTGAGCCCATCGGGCTGCGGGGGGAACAGCGCTAGCCGTGGGAGGAGGGAGCTCCAGGGGGTCCAGGCGGGCACAGGGGGGAGGCACTGCCTTGCTGGCGCGGGCTTCACGGGGATCCCCGGCCCGATGTTGAGGGGCTGCAGCCTGGTTGAGGGGGGGCGGGGGGGGGTGTTCAGTGCTCCAGAGGCACAGTGTGAGAGGGAGAAATCTCAGAGAGATTGAGAGAGGTTAAACACACACACACACACACACACACACACACACACACACACACACACACAGAGTCCGTATGCACCCAGCCTCCATTAGCACCTGTGGCTTCTCCATGGAGACCCAGGGCCAGGGCCAGCCTCCGGGAGGCCCCTTTCACCCTGTGGCTGAAGATATTTGGTCTCCTTTTCCTGTTACCACCCAAGTGAAAATCAAAGAGACTTCTGTCAAACCATAGAAGTGTGCTTCAAAAACACCTCTATCAACAGGCTGCTGCTGGCCTTGTGCCGAAAACCAGAAAACAATTTAACAGGGAAAACAATTTAGCCAGAAACCAGAAAACAATTTAACAGTTGTACAAATAAACACGAGGGGGGGGGGTGTCTTAATAGGATATCGCTTGAAAGAAGATTGGGTTTTAGCAAACCAGTAAGGATAAGAATGACTTCTTTGGTTTTGGGCTTGCCTTAGATTGAATTAATAGAACTCTGGTTTCGAGGATTCGGGATGGAGGAAGTATTTTTTTTCAGTATTGACCAAATTATTGCATCTAGTATATTGTTTTCACTAATGCGTGGGCAACATCTGAAGAGGCAAAGATGATGAAGATTTGCTTTAGACCTCTACTGTGTGCCGGGCACTGTGGGAAGACAAAGATGAAAGAGACACAATTCTGGGGAAGTAAGGCTATGATATGGATACAGTTTACTTAGAACAGGATAGAAGAGGGTGGTAATGCAGGTAATAGGAATTCTGAAGGACTGACTGGTCAGGGTACATAGAAATACCTTCTGTGGATACTTTCTATATACGAATTTACCTTAAAAGAGAACTATAGAGCTCAATCCCCGATCAAAAAACACAACCCCAGATTTATACTGGAGGAGAAATTAGGAACAGGGGAGTGTCCAGTGTACAGGAATATACTAAGGAAACACCAAGACTGGGGAATCTGGCTAAAATGACCTACAGAACTGCTGTCTGTTAAAGACAGACCAAGTGGCTTACTCCTGCACTTCTAGCCACTCACGAAGCTGAAATCTGAGGATCACAGTTTCAGGCCAACCTGGGCAGGAAAGTTCATGAGACTCTAACTCTAATTAACTAGCAAAAAGCCAGAAGTGGAGCAGTGGTTCAAGTGGTAGGAGCACTGGCCTTGAACAAAAAATCTAAGGGACCGTGCCTAAGCCCTGAGCATGGGAGCATTAAATACTCATTTTTTCGAAAGCCGGGTACCAGTGGCTCATTCCTGTGGTCCTAGCTACTCAGGAGGCCAACATCTGAGGACCGTGGTTTAAATCCAGCCTGACAGGAAAGTCTTACCTTCATTTAATCTCAGAAAAACTAGTAGTGGCACTGTGGCTCCAATGGCAGAATGCCAGCTTTGAACAAAAACAGGAGCCCAGGGACAGTGCCCAGGCCCTAGAGTTCAAGCCCCACGGTGGGGGAAAAAAAAAAAGAGAGAGAGAGACGAAAGACTTTAACATAAAAGGTGAGGGTCAAGTAACTTGATCAAATATTAAGAGTGACCTTTTATCAAAAGTAGGAGAATTCTCACATTAATTTGGCAAACTTACAAGAACAGAGGCTAGATGTAAGAGTAAGAACCTAAGGAGCCAAGGGAGGGAGCCCTACTATAGCTTGATTGGAAGAATCTGTCCACTGTAAGCCAAAAATACACAGTATGTTTTGGCAAAGATATAGGAATCAGCAATGTTGGATTGCATGTAGCAGGCCATGTAGCTGTTCATTATGAGTGAATTTGAGGAGTGAAGAGTTTGGGGATTTTGCATTTTTCTTTTGTTTTTGAGATGGTTCTCTCAGCCTAGGCTCTCTTCAAACTCAAGCAATGCCCCTGCCTGAGCCTCCCAGGTAACAACAGATGCACAGTACTAGTTTAAATGTATTTATTTTGCAATGCCAATGATAGAACCCAGGGCTAAGCAAACAATTCCTGCATTAGTGAGCAATATCTGAAGCCCAAAAGTAATATTTATTGTAAGGACTTTTTTTGTTTGTTTTGTGCCAGTTCTAGGGCTTGAACTCAGGGCCTGGGTTCTGACTCTTAACTTTTTCCATCAAGGCTAGCCCTCCACAATTGAGCCACAGCTCTATTTCTGACTTTTTAACTGATTAAGTGGAAAGAAGCATCATGGATTTTCCTGCACTAGCTGGCTTGGGAACCTAGATTCTCATATCTCAGCCTCATGAATAGTTAGGATTACAGGCTTGAGCTACTGCCAACTCCAACTGGCTGTTCTTGTTTTTCTTTTATGCAAATAAGACAGGAGGTTGACCTTGGCCTTAGTATATGAAAGAGAAGGATGGGCCACTCTGTGGGTTCAAGCATGTCCTTTTATGTGACCCAGTCAATGAAACAGAAATATTTGCCTTAAAAAGAGAAAAATCAGAGACAAGATAGTTGTCTGTGAATATTTTAGAGAGACTGTCTGGGTAGTTAGATTGAATTATGTGAGTCCAAAAGGCAGAAATAGGGATTGTCTACATCCCTACCCCCTTGTGGTCTTTAAAGCCTGGTTGGAATACTGTGAAGTCAACCCTTATCTTCCCGGAACACGTGTTTCTTCCTTTGGGCACTGATAGGTTACTTTGGGTGTAGCCTTGGTATCACTGGGCCAGCTCTCTTCCCCACCTTACTCTCTACCTTTGGTTTTTTTTTTTTTTTTTTTTTTGGCCAGTCCTGGGCCTTGGACTCAGGGCCTGAGCACTGTCCCTGGCTTCTTCCCACTCAAGGCTAGCACTCTGCCGCTTGAGCCACAGCGCCGCTTCCGGCCGTTTTCTGTATATGTGGTGCTGGGGAATCGAACCTAGGGCCTCGTGTATCCGAGGCAGGCACTCTTGCCACTAGGCTATATCCCCAGCCCCTCTACCTTTGGTTTTATTCTCTTGTGCTAGTACTGAGGCTTGAACTGAGGGCCTACATTCTGACTTAGCTTTTTGTTTAAGGCTGGTGCTCTACCATTTGAGCCACATCCACTTCTGGCTTTTTATACTGGTTAACAGGAGAAGAGAGTCTCTTGGAGTTGTCTGCTCAGGCTAGTTTTGAACCAAGATCCTCAGATCTCAGCTTCCTGAGTAGCTAGAATTACAGGTATGAGTCACTGGCACCCAGCAATCTGCCTTTAATTTTATATACTTTTATTCCTCCCTCCACCCCCTTTAGCCCTAATAGTGGAAACCTAGGGCCTCACACTTGCATATTATAAAAGTTAATCCTTGCCAGTCATTTACATCGAAAGTATATTTTATTCATCTATTGAATATATCTTCATATTACCTTTGTCATTTTATGTACATCCATATGCATATATGTTATGTATTAATGTTTGTAATATATTTAACACGTTTATTTTTTCCTTTCATTTTTGGTGGTACTTTAACTCAAGGCCCTGTGCTTGTTAGACTGGTGCTCTTATCACTTGACCCATGCCTCCAGCCTTGCCATTTGTTCATTATTTTGAAGATAGAATGTGGAGAGCTTTACTGCCTTGCCTGGCTTCAAATAATGGTCCTCTAAGATCTCAGCCTCTGAGTAAATAGGATTGTAGGTTGGAGCCACTGGCACCTGGCTTCAAAATAGATTTTAATAGTCAAAACTTTGTTTTCTTTTTGTTTGCCACGCACAGGTAGCTCACACCTTATAATCCCAGGAGGCTGAGGTCTAAGGATGAAGATTCAAAGCCAGCCTGGGCAAGAAAGTCTATGACACTCTTATACCCAATTAACCACCACAAATCTGAAGGGTAGCTGTAACTTAAGTGGTAGAACACCAACCTTGAGCAGAAAAACTTAGGGATGGTACATAGGCCCCCCCCACACCTCATCCCATCCCTACCCCTGCCCCCTGTCAAAGAAAAAACTTATTTTGGTTTTGGGGTTTTTTTAATAGCTCCATATTTTCATTTTCACTCATTTTCCCCCCAGTCCTGGGGCTTGAACTCAGGGCCTGGGCACTGCCCCTGAGCTTCTTTTATTCAAGGCCAGTACTCTATCAATTGAGCCACAACACCATTTCTGGCTTTTTCTGTTTATGTGGTACTGAGAAATTGAACCCAGGGCTTCATGAATGCAAGGCAAGCACTCTACCACTAAGCCACATTCCCAGCCCCGAATTTTCATTCTTGATTAGAAAGTTTTCCCTAGCAATCTAGGTTACTAGATGTATATAATACAATGATTGGAGCTGTATTAAGGCTTTTGAGGTGTTGGGTCTTTTTTTTTATTGCTATCATCTTAGACCAGAAGTAAATGAATTTGGGAAGGGCTAAAAGACAAAAATTTTGAGAAATATTTAGAAGTAGTAGCATCTGTAGACATTGCAAGATTTGCAAACACAAGTTCTGTCTTCCTTCCTGATGTGTCCCTGCAGAAGTTTCTAAAAATAGACTTATCTTCCTGCCTCTCCCTCCCACTCTCCCTTCTTTTTTCTCCCCCTACTCCTTTCATAATTTTTGAGATAGAGCCTCCCTTTTTGCCTAACACAGGCCTGGACCATGATCCTTGTATTTATGCTTTTGGAAAGACGAGATGATGGGATGGTAGATGTACACTGCCATAATGTAACTTGTTTTTCTGTTAAGCTGAGTATGGATGGGAGGAGCCTCATATTTTTACTTTAGTTTATTTTTTGTGTGGCTGCTATGATTTTCTCAATCTTTGCCTTCCAAGTAGGTGTGAGTCACCTGCGCTCAGCTGATTTTGTCTTTCCTTGAGAATCTATCTGTCTGTCTGGGCCTTGCTTATCTGCTAGCCACATCTGCTTTGGGTGAGGAGCAGTATGCACAGCTGTTTGTTGTTTTCTTTTATCAGTTGTGGGGCTTGAACTTGGGTCCTGGGTACTGTTCTTGAGCCTTTTTGTGCTCAAGGCCAGAGCTCTATCACTTGAACCACAGCGCCACTACCAGTTTTTTTGAGTGGTTAATTGGAGATAAGACTCTCGTGGGGACTTTTCTTCCTGGGCTGGCTTTGAACCAAGATCCTCAGATCTCAGCCTCCTGAATAGCTAGGATTAGAGGCAGGAGCCACCAGCGCCTGGCATACAGCTATTTTTTGTATGTTTTGTCTTTGTTCCAGTACTGCAGCTTCAATTCAGGACCAGGGTGCTTTTCCTTAGAGTTTCGGTCAAGTCTGGAACTTTAGCTCTTGAGTCATACCTTCACTTCCTGATTTTTGCTGGTTAATTAGAGACTAGGGTCTCACAGACTTTTTTACCTGGACTAGCTTGGAACTGAGATCCTCAGATCTCCTGAATAGCTACCAGCTCCTGGCGTTCATAGCTGTTTTTAAGGTTCCTGCACTGTTGTTTTCTTAGGATTAAGTTATGAGGATGGGTAGAGACTCCACACTGTAGTCTCTACTAGCCTGAAACTCAAGATCCTCCTGTTTTGCCTCTCGTGCTAGAATTTCAGGTGTGCCCTACCATCCCAAGCACAAATTTCTGAGAAAAGAAAAGAAAAGAAAATGCTTTGGATACAGGGTGTGTGTGCTAGTACTGGGGCTTGAACTCAGGGTCAGGACATTCTCCCTTAGTTTGTTTGGCTCAAGATTGGCCTTCTGTCACTTGAGCTACACCTTCACTTCGGGCTTTCTGCTGGTTAACTGAATTTAAGAGTCTCACTTTTCAAACCTCAACCTTCAGACCTCAGCCTCCTGAGTAACTAGGATTACGGGCATGAGTCACCAGCGACTGGCTAAATTCACTTCTTTATTCAGTAATATTGACTTGCCTTCCCCCCATGGGTAAGGCAAATCTTCCAGTAGCTGGAGATACACAAAAGGAACCTAACTAAGAAGGGTAGTCGCAATTAAACAGATACTCATTTAATTGAGTGCTTGTAAGAAAGAGTCCAATATGTATTGGGAGTATAAAACAATTGGGAGTGGAAATGGAACCTAGTCTAGAAACCAGAGGTTTGGAGAGAAAGTAAGATTTGAGTAGAATCTTGAACAGTTAGAAGAAATGAGCAGATATAAGGGAAGACCATTTCAGATGCAAAGAGAGCTACATCTCCAAAGGCTTGGGGGTCCCATGAATTTGCTAACCTGAGACCAAAGGGAGACAGGAGCTGTTTGAGCAGGACCTTGTGGCCATGGAGAAGTGTTGATATGTGTTATTTTGTTTTAAATATGAACAGTTAACAGATAAAGCATGGGAGATTCTAAAGTAGGAGATGGATAGAATCAGGGTTTTAGGTTTTTCTGGCTTCTGGTATGAAGGTGGCTTTGGATAAAACCATAAAGTTAAAAAAAAAGTCTTACCCTGGTCTCTAGTATGTATAACTTTAACAATACATTCCACTGAATGAATGTATAACTTTTTTCAAAATAAATAAAAATCCTGGTAAAAGTGGCAATCTAAAGTTTGTAAAACATGGAACTACTGTTCTGATACTGTATTTTGAAATACCATTCCTTCAGCTTTTAGTTTTTTCTGAATTGGGTCTAAAAAAATCAGACACCATTCTCACAGCAAGCAGTGGCCATGGGCAGCACTGGGCAGATGAAGGGTGTTTACAAAGGCACGGTGTCTGTGCAGAGGAGTGCAGAGGTAACACATACAGAAATGGCTGAAGGACCACTGAGGATGATTAACTAGAGGCCCTACATCAGGTGAGGGTCCGTGCCTCAGTTTCTTCTCAAGTGACTGGCAGTAGTTGTTACCACAAAGGATTGTTGTGGGGATTATAGGTATTTAGCACAGAATATAGTAAGTACTCAGTTAAAGATTACTCTTGGTGATATAATTGTCATTGTTCCCAAAGAGGACAAGAGTTTGCCATATTAAAGGGTTAGACTTAGGCTGTACAGTGTAGAGTCATTAATTGGGGGCAGCTAATATGTTTTGTGTTTGATGATAATGCTGCCCTTTAGAGAGAGAGAAAGAGAGAGAGAGAGAGAGAGAGACATGGGGAGAGGGAGGGAAGGGGTAAGAAGAGGGAAAAGGAGAGTTCATAGAGCCTTGAAAAATTGAGGAAGGATATAATCAGATGGTTCACAGAAGAAATACAAATGATTGTAAAGAAAGGAAAGGTCCTTAATTATATCAGTGACTGGGAAATTCACATTTAAACAAGGAGCCAGTTTTTTTTTTGGGGGGGGGAAGAAATGTAAAAGATAGAAATGTTCAGATGTTAAGGACTGAGAAAGACTACTTTCAAAAAAATTTTTGGGTGTGTACTAGTACAGAGGTCTTGAAATCAGAGCCTTTAGCTATTTTTCTGCTCAAGGCTGGTGCTCTACTTCTTGAACCACACGCCATTTCCAGCATTTCGGTGGTTAATTGGAAATAAGAATCTCATAGACTTTGCTGCCCAGGTCGGGTTTGAACTGTGATCCTCAGATCTCATCCTTCTGAATAGATATAGGCATGAGCCATGAATACCCAAATGCTTTGATTATTTTTGAGACAGAGCCTCTCGTTTTCTTTGTGTTGGTTGGCCCCAGCCATTACACTCCTATAAATGCTATCCAAGTATCTAGGATGACTAGTCCATACTATCATACCCAGCTTTTTCAATTGAGATGAGGTCTCCAAAACTTCCTTGTTTTTTTTGTCTCTGCTGGCCTGGAACCTCTCAGTGTTAACCTCTCATGTAGCTAAGACTAAAGATACGGACCACCAATGCCCATCTTTTCTTGTGGGCCTAGGCTATCTGCTGGCCACCTCTGGCTAGAATGGGGACAGTGCCCAGAACTAAGATTCCTGCACTGTTATTTTCTTATGGTTGGGTTATGAGGGATAAGAAGTTATTTTTACTCTAATGACTTGATAGTGTATCTGATCTGTTCTGAGAGGAATGCACATATCAAGATACCTGTCTAAACTGGTTTTGGTGGACATTTAGATTTGTGCTTCAACATGTGGGATTTTGTGACTAAAAGACTAAGGAACCATGATAAAAAATTAGTGCTGACGTCCTGATTTTTTTTTTTTTTTTTAGTGCTGACTACCTGACTACCTTTATTCCTAGTCACCCCCGTGGTATTTGACCCTCCTGATGCCTGATGTGGAGACTTCTGGTTCTCCCTCTCCTGAGAGTTTCCTTTTCTCCCTGGATTGTCCTGGCCTGAGACAATTCACACTCCCTGGGGTGATCCCAAACAGGCCCCTGGCTATACTTCCAACCCAAATTCCCTAACATTAGGCTCACCCTTTGCCTGAGTTCTCAGCATGGAACTCACATGAGCCACACTGCCTTTGAACCACAGGAATCTCAAACCCAGTATAAGCAGATTTATTTTGTGGTCCTTTGTTTGGTCTACCTTCTCTTGTCTTTTATCTCTTATTTAGGAATGGTCCCAGACACCAAACAATTGACTTCTGGGATATCCTAGACTCCTTTCCGCTTCTCTGCTGTCAGTCCTCACTTTCTGCTAGTTGACATTCTAAATGTTTTAGGATCTGCCCCTCTTCTATTTCTACCAATGTCTTATCCAGACCTTGTTATCTTTTAACCCAAACAATTGCCATATCCTTCTTCTAACTGGTCTCCCTGCCTACAGTCTTGCCTCCAGCAAATCCATCCTCCAATCCTGATGCCAGAGTGATCTGAAATGCAAATATGATCTTGCCACCCCCCCTGCTTAAAACCTTCCACCTGCAGTGGTTCTGTAGCCACAGGGTAGCCTCTGGCGGGGCTGAAAGTAAGTTGTTACTACTCCTACTACTACTGCCACCATTAGTACCACTGTTACTAATACAAATACTAACTAGTAGTAGCTAACATTTATTGAGCATTTTCCATTATGCTTTCCAATGATTTATTATCTGTTAAAAACAAATCATAGCCAGTTTCAAGTTTTTCTAAATGGTACAGCTCTCCTTTGCTTGGGGGTGGAAGAGGGGGGCAGAGTTCTAGGTGGGGCACCAGACAAATGTTTTTTACCATGTACTCTAGTGTATAACCATGCTGATTTAGCTCTGAGAGTTACTAGAGATTACCATAGTTCTTAGGAACAAGAGATTTCCTTTAACTCTACAAAACATCGGGGTAAGGTGACACTCCTTGAGACCATGATACCTAAGTATGTCACCCATGGGACTGTCCTTAGGCTCTTGGGTCCCTGCTTACCTCTGCCACTCCTGCCATTCCTTTTTTTTTTTTTCACTTTCCATTCTAGTACAACCAACCTGTATGTAATACTAATCATTACTCACCCTTACTGAGGTCTCCTATGTGCCAAGCACTGGGCTAAGTGCTTCCCTGCCACGGCAGTGTCTTCTGGAAGCTTCACCAAAACCTTTTAAAGTTTCTGCTATTCCTATTTATTGGTTGATTTGTTTTTATGCTGCTGGGCATTGAACCCTGGGCCTCCCAAATGCTAGGTGACCACTGAGTACCGTCCCCAGATGGATGTGCTAGAGGAGGAAAGAAGCAAAGCCAGGCTCTGGGGGGCATACTGTAGTAACTGTCTGGAGAGTGGCAGAGCCCAGATGGTGTGTATCCCTCATGTGCTCTCTTTGGGTGTCCTCTGGCCTGGGGAGTGCCCTTCATCCTCTGGAAATCTGCCCCTGTGGTCAGTGACCCACCTGGGCTCACTGAGCTTTCTGGGGAGCCCCAGCAGCTGTACTCCAGTGGCCACACTGGAACTGATGGGCTTGGGCTGAGTGGTCCTTGAAGGAGGGTCTGGATGTCTCTCATCTTGGAACCCCCAGCATCTAGTGCAGTGTCTGGCACCTAACAGGCCTCTGTAAGTGTTTATTGAATTGACTAAACTGAATTCCAGAAGCTGAACCTTGAGGTTATTGTCCTGCTGACCAGTTTTCCCTGTCTTCACCTCTCTAGGCACAAAGCCAGGCTATTTGATCTCTGGAGAAGGATCCTTTCCCTTCCTGCTTGAGTTCCACCTGCACCCTTTGACTTCGGGTGGAAACTGCTGTCTGATCAGCCAGCTTGCCCATACTCTGGACATCTCTGCTCTCTCTGGTCCCCTTTCTCCCTCCTCCCCCACAGGCTGGGCCTGCGTCCACTCCTCTGAGTCAACTCATTTGAGTTCCCCTTTGGCCTTAGTGTTTTCCACTGGTTGTTTGCATTTTCTTTTTTCTGTCCCAATAGTCCCTCCCCCTAAAAAAAAAAAAATCTGTTTCTTTCTCTCTTCCCTTAGTCTTCCCAACCAACAGCCCATGATAGGAATATTCTCCTATGTAGTATACAACCTGCTATTAAGAAAATTATATTTTGCCTTGGAAAGAAAGTTCCATTGCCTCGATTTAAGACATTTAAAATTCCAGCCATCCCCAGCCCAAGTCTCTGTCTCTGAGCCCCATGTTGCCCCACAGCAGTGCTGGCATGTCCAGCACAGTGACCCTCAGGAGCCTTTGTCCCCACCCCTCTGTATCCCCTACCCTCACCCTGCCTCCCACTGGCCCTGCCTTCCCTCACTTCCCAGTCTCCTCTGCTTCTGGCAGCTTTGGGAGCCCCGCCCCTGGCTTCTCCTCCATGCTGTACGGAATGAAGATTGCAAATCTGGCCTACGTCACCAAGACTCGGGTCAGGTTCTTCAGTCTTGACCCCTGGGTCGATGTGCGGTTCCCAGAAAAGAGGAGAATGAAGCTGGGGTCAGATATCAGCAACCACCACAAGTCACTGCTAGCCAAGATCTTTTATGACAGGTGTGTGTGTGTGTGTGTGTGTGTGTGTGTGTGTGTGTGTGTGTGTGTGTGTGTGTGTGATGGGACGAGGGTGGGGGGGCATCTGGTTGAAGAAACAGTGGACTGCTTCAGGTTGTTCTTCAGGAATGGGGTAAGGGCAGGAAATTGGTCATGGTTGGGGGATGAGGGTGAAGGGGTTTCCTGAGCATAACCCTGCCAACCTCCCAATCCTAAAACTTTACCCAGGGCAGCACTTCCCTTCTCCCTTCCCCTCCGCCCCCCCCCCCCCCCCACAGTCCAGGCTCCTCACACCTCATTTCCCCTGCTTGCCTTCCACTCTTCAGGGCTGAGTATCTTCATGGGAAGCATGGGGTAGACGTGGAAGTCCGGGGGCCCCATGAAGCCCGAGATGGGCAGCTTCTTATTCGCCTGGATTTAAATCGCAAAGAAGTGCTGACCCTTAGACTTCGAAATGGAGGGCCCAAGCCTGTTACTCTCACTCACCTCTTCCCACTCTGCTGGACACCCCAGTTTACTTTCTACAATGCTGATCAGGAGCTGCCCTGTCCCCTGGGCCCTGGTAAGTAGGTTCCCAAAGGGAAAAGATCGGCATACAGGGACTCATTCTAGGCAGGCTAAGCTTTGGAAAGCAGGCTTCCACCTTGGGGTAGGATTGCTGGGAGATTCCCCACCTCACCCTATTCATTCAGACATCCTCCTCCAGGTGAATACTATGAGCTCCATGTCCACTGTAAGACCAGTTTTGTGGGCTACTTTCCTGCTACTGTGCTCTGGGAACTTCTGGGACCAGGAGAATCTGAGTCAGAAGAAGCTGGAACTTTCTACATTGCCCGCTTCTTGGCAGCTGTTGCCCATAGCCCCCTGGCTGCACAGTTGAAGCCCACAACTCCCTACAAGCGTGTCCGGATCACTAGCAACCCTGTGGTGACTAACCGTGTAGAGGAAGGCGAGAGACCTGACCGGTAACTCCTCCCTCGAACCCTGTCCAGGCTGGGCACCTCCTGACCATAGTACTGTGGACCCTTGGGAATTGCCCAGAGCTCCTTTTCTAAACTGTGGGTTCTTCACTCCAGATATTGTCCTTTACTGTCTAGGAAGCAATCTGCAAGAGAGTGGTAGATTGGAGTCACTCAATTATCAGGCAAACCATTGAGATATTTCTGTCTGTCCCATCTCTCTCTTTTTGATGATGCTGGTGACTGAATCCAGGGCCTCATGCATCCTAAACATATGCACTACCTTGAGCCTATATCCCCAATCTTCTGTTCCTCCCCTCTCTGATTAAAGACAGAGGCTCACATGGTAGACAAGTACTCTGTTACTTAACACGTACCCCTAGCCTTTTTTTCCCTTAAGGTATTTATAACTTCGCTGGGGTTGTCTCAAAGTCAAGATCTCCCCTCATCCTTCATCCTCATAGCTGGAATTACAGGTCTCTTCCACCCCTCGCAAGAAGAACTGTGAACAATTTTTTTTTTTTTTTTGCCAGTCCTGATCCTTGGACTCAGGGACTGAGCACTGTCCCTGGCTTCTTTTTGCTCAAGGCTAGCACTCTGCCACTTGAGCCACAGTGCCCCTTCTGGCCGTTTTCCGTATACGTGGTGCTGGGGAATCTGGGAATCGAACCTAGGGCTTCATGTATGGGAGGCAAGCTCTCTTGCCACTAGGCCATATCCCCAGCCCCTGAACAATTTTTTTTGATACTGGGAATTAAACACAGTGCATAGTAGGTAGGCCCTGTACCACTTGAACCATGCCCCAGGTCTGGTTTCTTTTGGTAGTGGATTGGAGATAAGAATCCTGAGGATCCAGTTGACTTTGGACCTCAGTCCTCCAGGTCTCACCCTACTGAGTAGGGTGACAAGCATGAGCCACAGGTGCTCAGCTCATGGAATATATTTTTTAAGTGTTCTCAGTATTAGGCTTGGCAAAAATAAGAATGGTTCAACTTTGGATCAGTCTGGCACATGAGTTAGTGCCCTCTGCATTCTTAGGTAGAGCAATCATATTATTGAAAGACCTAGTGTGCTGTGTACTGGTGGCTCACACCTGTAATCCTGGCTACTCAGGAAACTGATGGCAATTCAAAGCCAGCCTATGCAGGAAAATCCATCAGACTCTTATCTCCAACTAACTGCCAGAAAACCAGAAGTGACACTGTGGCTCAAAGTGATAGAGTGCTAGCTTTGAGCAAAAGAGCTCAGGGACAGTGCCCAGGCCCTACATTCAAACCCCAGGACCACCACCACCACCACAAAAAGACTTAGTACATGCCCCAAGGAGAAGAAGACATTACCAAAATCTGAAGGTGGGAAGTGTTTCCATGTTTATGACAGCTCTTCTTCCTCCATCCCCACAGTGCTAAGGGCTATGAACTAGAGCTAACTATGGCACTGGGGACCTACTACCCCCCACCCCACCTCAGGCAAGTGCTCCCCATCCTTCTTCAGGGAACAAGTGTCTTCACTGCCCCTAAAGAGATTGCAAAGATCAAGTAAGTATCACCCCTTGCCACCCATACTCCTCCCTTCTCTCCTGTATTCCTTCCTCCCCTCTGTCTCCTCCTTGCTGGCCCCTTCAACTGCCCAGTACCTCTGTCCTCAGCCTCCCAGGCTCTTCATTCTCCTCTCACTGACAGTGCTCAGCATTGTTCAAGGTAAACCAGTCAATGCCAGCCTCATCCATTCTAGTTGAGAACAGTGAGAGCACTTATAATTTCCTTAAAAGAACCAAAACATTTTATTTTATAATTTCATGTAGTGACCAGTGCTATGAAGAACTAAACTAATAGGACACTAAAATAAAAAAGCAGGTTAAAGGGATGAGTTGGTGCGGTTTTACAACATGCAGTTAGTCCTGGCCTCTTTGAGGAGAGAATGACGTTTCAATGAGGTAAGGTTGTGCATTATGGGAGGATTTGGGGAAAGCTATTCTGGCCCATAAGAACCACAGTACAAATAACAGTCAGGTCTAAGATGGGGGGTGGGGAGCACTGGGAAAGCAAGACCTGGGGCTCCCTTTTGTGAGCCCTCTGACTCCCCTCTGCTTCTCTACCCTTCTAACCTTCCCTGCTCCCAAGGCTTTCATAGTTCCAGAGCTTCAGGTGGGAGAGGGTGAAGCTTGGAGACCTGGGGGTTGTCTGCTGTGCCCTGTTCCTGCCCTCACCTCACCCTCAACCATCACTTCCAGGGCCCAGCTGGAGACAGCTCTGAAGTGGAAGAACTATGAGATGAAGCTCCGGTTGTTGCTGCACTTGGAGGAGCTGCAGATGGAGCATGACATCCGACACTACGACCTGGAGTCAGTGCCCATGACTTGGGACCCCATGGATCAGAACCCCAGGCTGCTCACACTGGAGGTCGGAACTTGCATACGTAGAGCACAAGGGTGGGCCCAAGTCCATCAACCGTAAGCTGTGATTCTTGACAGCAGATCAAACCTAGAATAAGGATGAATTAGTTCCTGTTCGAGAGGGCTCAACAAGAAACAGGTGGACATTCTACACATAAGAGACATCTAGGCAGAGCCGAGGGGTTTCATCCTAGGCTCTGTCGCCTTCACATATGTGACCTTGCTTTTTCTGACCTTATGTCCCTTATATAAAAGCACAGAGCTGGCCTGCATCATTCTGTGGCCCTTTCTGATTTTTACATTTGGAGTGAATACACACAAGGCCAGAATTATGTAAGTGGGGATAGCCCAAGACTGTTTGGGGAAAGGAGACTGTAGAGAGTGAGTTGTGAACTAAATTTCAGAGGCAAAGTAGGAATTGAGCTGGCCAAAAGGCTAACTGGATGGACTGGGAAGGTAGCTGCAGGTTCTGGAGTTCTGCCCTAGATGTGCTAGATTCCTGGGCTTGGCACCTCTGAGTAGCCTGGGAAAGTTGGGCTCCTTCCTCTCCCTCTGAGGCTTGTCCTACCTATCTAGTAGGAGAAGAGAGAAGGATGCAGGGCTAGCATGAGTATGAGGCTGAGCTTCAGTTCTTGTCTCTCAGATCTAAAGAGCCTTTGACTACCATCCCTAGGATAGAAGCTTGCTTGTGTTCACACCCCACAGGTTCCTGGGGTGGCTGAGAGCCGCCCCTCAGTGCTACGAGGTGATCATTTGTTTGCCCTCTTGTGCTCTGAGACACACCAGGAAGACTCTGTCACCTATAAGGGCTTCGTGCACAAGGTGGAATTGGACCGTGTCAAGCTCAGCTTTTCTCCAAGGTAAATGTTGGGGATTCTCCCCCCCATCAGAACACTTTCAGGCTTCTAAGGCCAAGAGAAAAGTATGTTTCCACAGCAGGAGGCTCTTCCTTAGGGAAACCCTGAACTACATACATCAGCAGTTTCTTCTTCTAGAGAGCTGTGTGGGGAAATCTTGGGAAGAACAGGTGGAGGAGTGGGAGGTGGCGAGAATATTCACCCCACCTCACTGGAGCTCTTTTCTTCTCTCTCTGTCTAAAGCCTCATGAACCGCTTTGTGGATGGGCTGACCTTCAAGGTGAACTTCACCTTCAACCGCCAGCCCATGAGGGTCCAGCACCGTGCCCTGGAGCTGACAGGACGCTGGCCACTGTCACCTTTGCTTTTTCCTGTGGCCTCCTGTGGGGCTGCGCTGCTTCCTGCAGATGTGAAGCTTAAGTGAGAATGGCAGGGGCTCTGGGGCCACTCAGAGTGTGGGATAGGGAGTGGAGTCGCAAAGTCTTCTGGGATGCTAGATGACGCGAAGCTTATGTTCCTGGCCCTTCTTGCCAGGCTGTTTGACCGAAGTCTGGAGTCAAACCCAGAGCAGCTACAGGCCATGAAGCACATTGTTATGGGTACCACCCGGCCAGCCCCCTACATCATCTTTGGGCCTCCAGGAACTGGCAAGACTGTCACATTGGTGGAGGCCATTAAGCAGGTAAGGTTTGAACACTTTTAAACCTACACTCCTGACTCCTTGAACTTCCAATATCTGTCCACAGATTCTGATTCCCTCTACCCTGTAATGTTGCTCATACTGCGTAGCACCTGCAGCAGAGGTGGGAAACACAGGTCTGTGTGGCCGCCGACCACTGTTGTGCAGGTTGGACACTGCATGGACTAATGGAGTCACATTTACGTGTCGCTTATTACGAACATACCTATGCACTTAAGTAGATGTTAATGTGCTATTTGAACTAGCAAGGATGTGGAAATCAGAGCATGCCTTTTATGTCACCACCTCCCTGAGTTCTGGGAGACAATCGCTGCTGCACTCTCAGGTCTGAGTCCCAGAGCCTCTGGAAGTTGTTTCAATACCGTACATCTTCATTGTAGGTGGCGAAGCACTTACCTAAAGCTCACATCCTGGCCTGTGCTCCCTCCAACTCTGGGGCTGACCTTCTCTGTCAGCGGCTCCGGGTCCACATGCCCAGCTCTATCTACCGCATCTTGGCCCCCAGCAGGGACATCCGCATGGTCCCTGAGGACATTAAGGTACCTAGGGATCAACAGAATGACATGGGATGGCACTGGGGTGGGAAAAGCTCAAATCTGAACCCTTGCTGTGTGACCTTGGGCAGGTTGAGACTTCTCTCTGGACATTTTTTCCTTGTTTGTAGAGTGAGAGAGGGACCTTTTCCCTAGTTTGTAGAGTTGAGAATGGGTAGCGCTACGCTGATTGTTCTATTCCTTCACAATCCACAGCCCTGCTGTAACTGGGATCCTAGGAAGGGCGAGTATGTGTTTCCTGCCAAGAAGCAGCTGCAGGAATATCGGGTCTTAATTACCACCCTCATCACTGCCAGCAGGTGGGAAGTGTGCATGGGTATCTTTGTTGTAAGTGTAAGTACAGAGGGACAGGGCTAGGGAGATGGGAAAGAAGGGCCCATGGGAAGGGGACCACTGCATTGAGTAGTCAGCTTGGGTAGTAAACATTCAAGTTAGGTAGTTAGGTATCTGGGAACAACCCCTGCCTGGCCTAACACCTCCCAGGTTGGTGTCAGCCCAGTTTCCCATCGATCACTTCACACACATCTTCATCGATGAAGCTGGTCACTGCATGGAGCCTGAGAGTCTGGTGGCCATAGCAGGTGAGGGGCTCAGAATGTCCGGCTGCAGGTGTGCTACCTTGCCCTGGGTAAGAGAGGTCCCTTCCCCACTCACCTTTCTTCTTATTCCATCTCTGACTCCCAGGACTGATGGAAGTCAGGGAAACAGGCAACCCAGGAGGGCAGCTGGTGCTGGCAGGAGACCCTCGGCAGCTGGGGCCTGTACTGCGATCCCCACTGACCCAGAAGTATGGGCTGGGGTACTCTCTGCTGGAGCGGCTGCTCACATATAACACACTGTACAAGAAGGGCCCCAATGGCTACAACCCCCAGTTTATAACCAAATTGCTCCGAAACTACAGGTATTCCCACCTCCCCCCCCCCCCCCCAACACTGCTGTGCCACACATACCTCTGCTGAGGGCTGAGGGCCTGTGTAATTCAGATAGACTGAGCCATTTTCTTTCTAGTCCCACCACTGGTTCTTGTCCTTTCTGCAACGTAGTGTTTTCATTCTGGACCACGTGGCTCGTCTGTATTCTAACATAAGTTGGATATAGGTCTAAGTTTCTAGGCAATCCAAAAGAAATGAGAAAAGCAGAATGCAAATTTTAAATAAGCATGGAGCTATAAGTATATACTTCTATTTTTAGGGTGTTGTGTGTGTGGATGTAGTGCTTCGTATCAAGCCCCCATGGGCTTGCACATGCTACACTAGCTATACCCTTGGTTTCCCCTTCCCTTTTGAGACAGGTCTTGGTTGTTAAGCTTGGATTCACCTTCAGTGCTGAAGCAATCCTGGCCCACCTAAGTAGCTGGGACTACAGATATATGCCAGTGCACTCATCTTGTATCCTTCTTTTAGTAAAGGAATTCATCAGAGTGCCTATGGCCCATACCTATCATCCTAGCTATTGAGGAGCCTGAGATATAAGCATAGTGGTTCAAAGCCAGCCTGCACAGGAGAATCTATGAGACTCTTACCTCCAGTTAACCACCAAAGGCTGGAAATGAAGCTGTGGCTCAAGTGGTAGCACACCAGACTTAATTGAGAAAGCCTAGGGATAGAGCCCAGACTCTGAGTTCAAGCTCCAGTACTGGCAGCAGCAACAAGAAAGTTCAAACATCAGAAATGCTTAGATGAGGGTTGAAAGTATGGTGTAAGTGGTAGAGTGCTTGTCTAGAAATCACAAGGTCAGAAGGGAGGGAGGGACTTTAAGCAGTAATCCCAGATTACTCAGGAGATGGGAGACCCCACCTGGAAAACTACCTTAAAAAGGCAACAAAAGGCTGGAGTAATAAAAAGCTGGAGGTATGGATGAAGTGGTGGAGCATGAGTGCCAAAAGCATGAAGCCCTAAGTTAAAACTCCAGCACTACTAAAAAAGAATTTTAGATGATTTCTGCACTACTGTTGATGAGTCTAATAAATGTTAGTTATGTCACTCATGTTTTCAGGTTTAACAAAGTTTATCAGATTGTGGTCATCCGAAATAATTTGTGTGTGGATTATCTTTGCTTGGCAAATTGAAATCTTTTGAATGGTTCCCTCATGTTTTAGTTTTCTAAAAAAGAAAGTCCTTCTGCTGGCCAGTGAAATTCCTGGCCTGCATGCAGTGTGGATCTGCATTTTGTTCCATGTGGTCTGTAGTGCCTGCCTGTGACACTAGGTGAAAGACTTCTGTGCAAGGAGCAGGAAGGCAGAAGATAGGGCTGGTGGAATGCGAGTCCTCTAAGGCAGGCAGAAACAATCCAAACCTCAATCTTTTATTTATTTTTTCCAGTTCTGGGGCTTGAGCTCAGGGCCTGAGCACTGTCCCTGGCTTCCTTTTGCTCAAGGCTAGCACTCTACCACTTGAGCCACAGCACCACTTCCGGCTTTTTCTGTTCATGTGGGGCTGAGGAATCGAACCCGGGGCTTCATGTATGCTAGGCAAGCACTCTACAACTAAGCCACATTCCCAGCCCCTAAGCCACAGTCACAGACCCCTAACCCTCAATCTTGTTCTTCCTTTTCCTCCTACCTCTTAGGTCTCATCCCACCATTCTGGATATTCCTAACCGACTGTACTATGAGGGAGAGCTGCAGGCTTGTGCAGACACAGTCGATCGCGAGCGCTTCTGTCGCTGGGAGGGTCTTCCCCAACAGGTGAGGCTGAGTAGAGTGGGGTCAGTCACCCAGCCTTGTACCCTGACTTGTCTCCTCCTATTGAAGGAACATGGCAGGAGGAACTTGAGTGCAGAGTAGATGCCATACGATCCTCCCTTTGCCATCTTGGCCAGGGACCCTTTATTCCCTGGAAGAGTTTGAGGGCAGCATGGAAAGGAGGCAGCGAAGGGTGTCTGAGGGTTTCTTCTTGCCTCATGTCCAGGGCTTTCCCATTATCTTTCATGGTGTAATGGGCAAAGATGAGCGCGAGGGCAATAGCCCATCCTTCTTCAACCCTGAAGAGGCCGCCACAGTGACTTCCTACTTGAAGCTGCTCCTGGCCCCTTCCTCCAAGAAGGGCAAAGCCCGCCTGAGCCCTCGAAGTGTGGGCGTCATCTCTCCATACCGGAAGCAGGTCAGGCCTTGAGTTTCCAGCAAAAATAGACCCTCCCCACAGCTGGCACCTCCCTAAATAAGCAGAGGCTTAGGAGCCTCAACCCCGTTGCCCCTCCTCCCCTCCAACCTGCCTGCTTCCCTTCCTCTTGTATTTGGGCAAGGACACATAAGAGAGAAAGGCATTCTTCCCCTCCCTCCAGGTGGAAAAAATCCGCCACTGTATTACCAGACTTGACAGGGAGCTGCGGGCACTGGATGACATCAAAGACTTAAAGGTGACACACTATTCCACATTTGTTCCCTGCCTTCTGGGTACCCCTCACTTCTCCACTTTCAGAGACCTCAGCTTGTGTCCCTGTTCCACTCTACTACCTTGAGACAGACCTGATGCTCTCCCTAGGTAGGTCAGGGATGAGATAGGAGGCCTGTGTATTTAACAAGCATTCACGTCATTCTTACCGGCCGGCAGGTTTGAGGCCTCTACCCTATGGATGAAGTCCAAACTCCATGGTCTGAGTCTGTCATGTGACCTTGCCAGCCCCTTTCCACCCCCATTCTCTGCAGCTTGACTCTCAGGTGGTGGCTCACAACACTAGATGCAGATAAAAATCACCTGGAGAGCTTTTAATACACCCAGTGCCAGGGCCCCACCCAGACAATTAACGTAGCTATCTGGGGGCAGAGCCAAGGCACTGGTATGTTTTACAGCTCCTCAGGTGATTTGAGGTGCAGCCAGGGTTGAAAAGCACTGCTTTATGATTTAGAGGCCTCTCCCTTGCAGTTCTGATCAGGAGGTCTGGATTACACCCAGGGTTGTGTAGTACTACGTCGGTAGGACTTAAGCGATTATCTTCAGGAAACTTGCAAACACTGCTCAGTTACTATTCTTTGCCATATTGTTTGCTAGTATTCTTTGCCATGTTGTTTGTTTTGTACCCTTTCCATGTCCACCCCATAGCCTTTAGGTTTCAGCTTCCATGGTATACCCCCTGTCCTCTTTTCCTGCCCATCACAGCTCCTCAGTCCACTGAACTACAACTTCCCTGTGATTTCAGTACCCTCCTTGCAGAACAAACCCCCTGGGGAAGGCCTGTTCTTGTGGTTCCCCTTGAGCCCACCTGGCCTCAGACTCTGCCACTCCCTCATCTAGGTGGGCTCTGTGGAAGAATTCCAAGGGCAAGAACGAAGTGTCATCCTCATCTCCACAGTGCGAAGCAGCCAGGGTTTTGTACAACTGGACCTGGACTTCAATCTGGGTTTCCTTAAGAACCCTAAGGTTTGAGGACTGGTGGGTGGCAGGAATTCTTTCGTTCTCAGAGTCCTTCCCTCTTGTAAACTCCAGCACCTCTTTTTTTTCCAGCGGTTCAATGTGGCAGTGACGCGGGCCAAGGCACTGCTCATTGTAATAGGCAACCCTCTTCTCCTGGGCCATGATCCTGACTGGAAAGCGTGAGCATTCCCACCCCATAAATCCCAAAAGTCCTTCTTGGGGGCCACAAGCCCAGCCTAGAACATGTTTCTTTGTTAAACAACTGCTTATGCCTCTGCTAGGCCTCACTGTCTGGGTACGAGCTATGTACCTCGGATAACTGAGGCCTGACCTCTGGTCTCCACCTCAGATGATGCATCATCATCTCCAGTACTTCTTAGCCAGGCCTGCCTAGCGTCATGTGCCAACATCCTTGTACCCACAGATTCCTGGAGTTCTGTAAAGAAAACGGGGGGTATACTGGGTGCCCCTTTCCTGCCAAGCTGGACCTGCAGCAGGGACAGAACTCACTCCTAGGTCTGAGCAAGCTCAGCCCCTCTACCTCAGGTATGGAGGGTCCAGGGAGATCTAGGGAAAGAAAAGGGAAGGATTAAAAAAAGACCAAGTATACCTCCTTTCTTCCAAGGCTCCCACGGCCATGACTACCTCCCCCAGGAGAGGGAGGGTGAAGGGAGCTTGTGCCTGCAAGTGGAGCCCGAGTGGAGGAATGAGCTCTGAAGATACAGCTACCTGCCTTCGCCAGCTTTCTCACGCCAGCCAAGCCTTAACCGCTGCCCAACCCTGAACCTGAACCCAGCCCAGCTGCCCCTGGGAAGGATGGGAAGGCTGGGGAGGGAGTTTACAACCCAAGCCATTCCTCCCCTTCCCCTGCTGGGGAGAGTGACATACCAAGCTGCTAACAATTGGGGGAAGGGAGGAAGAAAAACTCTGAAAACAAAACCTCATTCTAAGCAACAGTCTCTTGCTTATGTCTCCTCAGCCCCACCCCCAATTTCCTGTGCCCCCAAAATGACCCTTACAGGAGGCCGAGACTGTCAAGATCTTCCCAGAGGTGCCCCCCCCCCATTTGCGCAGGGGAGGAAACACAGTGGGCAGGAAAGCCATACAGATTTCTAAGTTTAGCCCCCACTACGACCACTCTCCTCACCCACCTCCTAGGCTCTTAGCCAGCCATGACCTCATCCTTTGCTCTAGACTCCACCCTGCCTCAATCTTTATGGATAGGGCCAGCCTGGCCAGCAACTTGGAAATGAATGAAGATGGAACTCTAGGCTTGCAGCCAAACTAGGGACCAGGAAAGACAGGAAGATGCCACACACACGTTAGAACCTGCAGCCTTTATTCATGCCCCCCTCCCTACCAAGTGCAGTCAGAGACAAGGCCATGCCCAAAGCAGAAACCCCAATTGACCACCCTAGACATCAGAAGTGTATAAAGTGCTGGTGTGACTGTCCTTTGGGGAAGGACATGGAACAGGAGCCTCACCACTGGAACAAGGCAACAGGACCACAGACCCTGCTCAGGAAGGGCAGGACACAGGCCTGGGAGTTCCTGGAGGACAGGGAAGGAGGAAGGGGAAGAACCCACCACCACCATTTGGAGCTGGGGAAATTTGATGCAGTCATGGGCAGTTGCAAATTGCAAAGGAAGCCTTTAGCATAGAGTTCTACAAAGGTGGAGTTTGGGTGGGTGGTGAGTGGGTAATTTGTTACCCCTGTATAGGGAAGAAGGGATGGGTTTGGGTGTCTCAGAGAATGGGACAGCCCCTCCGGCGCTTATTCTTGCGAACCTGAAGGCCAGCCCGTGTGGCCATCTCAAATACCTCCCGTACCCCTTCCTTGGTCTTGGCTGAGCACTCAAGGTAGCCAAAGGCACTGATCCTATTTGCCATATCCCGGCCTTCCTCAGATCGAACAGGCTCCTGAAAAGACAGAAGATAAGAGAGGTTAAAGGGAGCTAGTGCTCGTTGTACTTCTCCCTATGACACCATTAATAAGTAGAACTTGAGAACTTCGGCCTTACCCCACAAAGCACCCAGGCCCTGGCTAGCTCAGCATTTTCAGGCCAGGAATGGAAGACTACATTCTAAATTCTCCCAGTCTATTCCCTCCCTTTCCATCCAGTCCTACACCCTACTCAACAAGTGGCCACTGTCCCTAACCAATCTCATCTGATTTATCCTCTAGCTACCATATTTCTTCCTAACATGCAGACCTGACATTCATCTGCAGTTTGAAATATTATAATTATCTTCCCAATACAGTTCAACTTCTTTATCTTGGAAGCTTCCTCTGATAAAGTAGTACTCTGGCTGGAGAGCCACTTAGCAAATCTCCAAATGAACTGGCTTCTGGCTCTCCCTCACCCTCTGGGCCTTCTTAGAGTATGCCTTCGCTCTCCAGGTGCGCCACTGACACAGTTGTACACTCCAAGTAAAGGATGGCTGTCCTTGAGGACAAGAACTTAATAGGCCCAATTTGAAAAACAGACAATAAACTGGATAAAAAGAGCCAAGTGACCTTGGACAAGTCACTTTTCTTGGTATTTCATCAGCTACCAAAGGTCCTTTGGGTTCTGACCAAGACAAGGAGTAGATGACCAAAGTCAACTTAACACGGGAGGGACTCAACCAGCCTGCTACTCCTCAGAGGATCCCTTCTTCTGCAAGGGTTCCAAGTGTGTGTTCCATGCACCTGCTTCATCTTGGCCAGCTCTCTCCTGGTATGTTCATCTTGTCTCAGGTCCTTTTTATTCCCCACCAGGATGATGGGCACATTGGGGCAGAAGTGTTTCACTTCCGGAGTCCACTTCTCAGGAATGTTTTCTGCACAGACATGTTCCAAATGGTGTCAGTACCTCCACTTAGCAAAAGGTGCCTGGGTATATAGCAGTATCAGGATATTCAACATGGCAATTTCTTTAATGGCTCAAAACCCCTCCCATACTCCATCTTCCCCACACTCTCCCAAGAGCCACAGTTGCCACAGGAAAGGAGGCAGGGCCAGAGTCCATCCCCTTCCCAAACAGCCTCTGAAGATGGCTGATTCCAGGGGTGTCAATCCCACCAAAGCCTCACCCAGGCTGTCAGGGCTGTCAATAGAGAAGCACATGAGGATGACGTCTGTGTCCGGGTAGGAGAGAGGCCGAAGGCGATCATAATCTTCTTGCCCTGCTGTGTCCCACAGAGCCAACTCCACCTAACACACAGGGCCAGTGAGTAGCTGGTTCTAAAGTCCCAACCCTTTGCCACCCAGAGAGCCTCTCTTAAAACCATTGGTCTTTAAACGCATTGAACATCTATTGAGTACTATCACACAACAAACTAAGCTCTAAAAAAAAATCTACTTTGGAGCTGGGCACTGGTAGCTCATGCCTGTAATCCTAACTACCTAGGAGGCTGAGACTGAGAATCACTGTTCCAAGCCAGCCTGGGCAAAAAAGTCCTTGAGACTCTTTCCTCCAATTAACCAGAAAAAAGCCAGAAGTGGAGATGTGCCTTACGTGGTAGAGCAACAGCTTTGGGTAAAACAGCCAAATGAGAGATTTAAGGCTGCAGTACTACTATTACTGCTCTGCCCCTCCCCCCAATAAGGTTTGGTTGCTGTTCTATTTCACCTTTACTCCGCTATTCATTTTGCTGTGTGTGTGTGTGTGTGTGTAAATCTACAGACAAAAGCTTGGTCCAGTTTATAGAACTAGTATGTGGTAGAACCAGAGGATGTATCCAGGTTATCTACAGTTAAGTTTATCTTCCCAGCTTTTAACTGATTCCAGGAAGGAGAATGAAGCAGATTAGGGTGGGGATGGTAAGGAAGGACATAAGGTGCCAACGTAGTGTGGAAAGACGTTCTTAGCCCTCACCTGCTTGCCGTCCACCTCAATGTCTGCGATATAGTTCTCAAAGACAGTAGGGACGTAGACCTCTGGGAACTGGTCTTTGCTGAAGACGATGAGGAGGCAGGTCTTTCCACAAGCACCATCTCCTACGATCACCAGCTTCTTCCGTATTGCAGCCATGGCTAGGGTGGTAGGGTGGCAGACAACAGGCAGAGAGGATTTGGGGTAGGGGGATGTTGATTCACTTTTTTTTTTTTTTTTTGGCCAGAAGTGGGGCTTGAACCCAAGGCCTCCTTAACTTTTTTTGCTCAAGGCTAACACTCTACCACTTGACCTATTGCTTAACTTCCAGCTTTTTGCTGGTTAACTGGAGATCAGAGTCTCATGGATTTTTCTGCACTGGCTGGCTTGGAACTGCAATCTTCAGATCTCAGCTTCCAGAGTAGCTAAGATTACAGATAGGAGCAACTGGTGTCAGGCCAAAAATCACCTCTAGGACCCTCTCCCCCGTCCCACCTTCAGGAAAGGAAAGGAGAAAAGTGGGCTTGCCCAAGTACATTCTTGCCAAAAACCAATCCTGTAAACAGAAGACCTTGGGATTCCTGGTCTCTGGTGAGGGATATGTCTTCCCCCTTGGGGTTAGAATACAGAAATGGGATGTGGAACAAGCCCAAAACCTTAGAGCTAGAAAATGTGTTTAAATCATTCAACTGGATGACCCCAGACACCTAAACTCTAAAAGCGCCAGCTTCTATCTGCTTTGTCTAGGGGAGTTTTGTGTAACACTTCAGTTATTAGCAGGACTTCAGGATTTTGATACATTGAAAGGTTACTAATCATTAAGATGCAATCTAGTACAGACTGTCCTGTGCACTAGTCATGCCTGCCTCATCACAAAAGAGTCCCTCATCAAGACTGAAGACCAGCAGACCCAGATACAGGTAGTAGGTGGGTAAAGCCAGGACTATTTGTAGAGTCTCTAGGTGCCCCACATTCTGTTGGGCATTTGGATGAAAAGCTCCTCCTCAGTCCCCAGCTACCTGCCAGGTGGGTGGTGAACTGCCTATTTTGACACACTGGGAAATTAAGACTAAGTGAGGGTTAGTCATAAGATTCAGAGTCCAGCATCTAATCGCCAGGGACAGCACTCAAAGCGAAGCTGCATGGCTCCAGGCGGTGCCATCTTTCCATGTCACTCCACAGGTGGAAAGGAGAGCAGAAGCAGTGAAATCCAAATAGAGGACAGTGGCAACTGCCAGCCAGCTTCCCTGGCCTACCCCACCCTCTCCCCAAAGCCTCCAGCCACACAAAGCAGACTCAGTCCTGGCAGTGCCCACAGTTCTCTTGCATTCGGGCAGTCTGCACCCCCCCCTTCCTCTCAGGCCTGGCACCAACACTAGGTCACTCAGCTCTCAGCAGGGGACAATGACCACACTGTAGGGAGCCACACATCCACCACAGCAGGGGCTGAGAATACACTTGAGAATCACCTCCACCCACTCTGGGGCAGCCCTTCCCAGCTCACTCTTAGGTTCTGCCCACCCTTCCCTGTGACTCAAGGGGAGGGAATCAGCATCCCAGGATATGAATGTGTCCCTCTCCACAACACACAAAAACAAGCAGTTAGTTCCTCACACCTGCAGTTCATCACACCTCGCTGCTTCCCTCACTTCCTCCTTCCCTAGGGAAGGACTGCAGCTCCCAGACCTATAGGGCTCCGGAGCAGAGATATAATCTAGGTTGTTGGGAAAGGGGAGGGGGCTAGAGTCTGGGCTGGGAGGAGCAGCAAAAGACAAATGAGGCCAGTCCCAGCATGGACCAGGCCGGGAGCCGTTAAAATGGGGGAGGTAATCTGATCTCAGCCCCAAACCTGGCTTTTTTTCTCTCAGTCCCACATCCTGTCAGGCTGGGCTGAACTGCTTTACTCAGGCATACCACCACCACCACCACCACCACCACCACCACCACCTCACATTCAGGCTTTGGCCTGCCCTTTAGGAAGCAGAATCTTCCAGCTCCAGGCTGGCTCTCCTCTGCCCAGATCTGGTCGGCCCCTCCCTCATCTCTACACACACACATTCACAAAACTGCAATGAGGGGGAAGAGGACATGAGTCACAGAGAATTTATAGGAGTTGAGAGTACACTGCAACCTCTCTTCCCTGACCACAAAGACACTCTCAGATGGAACCCCAGAAGACAGTCAACTTGCCATCCACCCTGCCACTGCCAGCAGATTCTCTCCAAAAAGGGGTCCTTTGAGAAGTCTACCAGGTAACTGCGGTCCATATGTAGGATATCTTCCAACTCCTCCAGATATGTACAGATAGGCTGGCAACCACAAGTGAACAGTGCTACTACAAGTCAATCACCGTACTGAATGCACTGACTAGGGTCACTTGAGCATAAGTGTGCCACTGCGGGATCTCAGGAAGGCACCAGATGGGGAGAGGCAGAAGCCAGAACTTAGGTTAGTGGCGGGCATTAAGTGAGTTGGTAACCCGGACCAGTTAGAAGACTTTCTCTCTTGATTAGGCCAAAAGACAGGAGCTGGCAACATAGGCCAGGCCAGGCCAGCAGGCCCAAGGCCAAGATGGCATGGACAACAGCTCCCTGTGAGAGGTAACCCCAGAGGATCTGCTCCATTGACCCTAAAAGGGACAACTAAATCTCACACTGGGCCTGGAGTGGGGCTGGAGAGGGTCCCGGAACGTCTGGAAACTTCCAAGAGACAAGATACTATGGAGCGGCATGCTCTCCTCTTCAACCATTTGCCAGACTTCCCAGATAACCCAGGAGGGCCCTGTATTCTGCTTACTCCGCTGGAAGTCTGGGGGAAGGAATCAGTCATTCAGGAGATAGCTCTTCCTCCCCTTTAAAGCCAGAAGTGTGGGAAGCTCTCGGCCTCTGTAACACAGTGTAGTCTTTAGCTTGATTTGGAGTGTGAAGGAGGACCGAGAATTTTTCACACACACAGTCTAAGACACTCGCGCGCGCGCGCGCGCGCACACACACACACACACACACACACACACACACACACGGGATCCCTCTCGGTCATCCCCACCCCCTACCTCAGCTGGTCCCCAAAAGCAACTAGACCCCTCCGATAAGTGGCAGCCCCCACGGGTCACACCCCGCCCCATTTCCACATTCCACCACCCTCCCGGCCTGGGGGAGTTCCACCCCAGCCGGACTCCGGCTGGACCCAGCCCCACGTCGGGCCGCCTCGCCGGGGCTGGAGCGCGGGGCTGGGATCCCTCGCGGAGACCCCAGTGGGTCCCTCGTTCTAGGAGGTTCCGGGAGGGCGGGAGGCCAGGAGAGGGGGGCGCTCGAAGCAGGACCCCACAAGAGAGAACCCCTGTCCTGTAGTTACCGGGGCTCTGTGCTTCAGCTTGAGCACCCCCTCCCTCTCCGGCCCCCCTCCGCGGCCGCGCCCCGAGCTCCGTTTGCACGGAAAAGTGCTCGCGGGGGGAAGGAGTACGCCGGACGCCCCGCCACCCCGCCACCCCGCCCCCACCCCGAGTACCTTCTGCTCGGCCCGCTCCAGCTGCGCGGCCGGCGCCGGAGGCAGAGACTGACCGGGGCGGGCGGGGGTGGGGGGGACGCCCCACCCTCCTGCGCTGGGGCGGGCCCGGCGGGGGGGAGGGTCGGCAGGGGGGCGGCCCTTACCTCGGCCCGCCCCCGCTTCTGCCCCGGGCGGGGGCAGGGCCGAGGGGGAGTGGGGGCGCCGGCTCCGGGTAGGAACAGACAGATGCCAAGGCCTAGAAGGAACGGGTGGTGAGCGGGAGTGGGGGAGAGCCCGAGGGACCCCCGAGGATGTAGCCTGTGCCCCGCCTTCCAGCCCACGGAGGCGGACCGGAGTCGGGAAAGTTGCGAGGCTCCCGGAGTGGGGTCAGGAAGGCTCGATGCTGCCCTCCGGTGGCCAAGCATCCATCGGCTCCAGCCGCACTTTGGCCCTCGGGAGACGAGGAGGGGGCGGTGGGTGCAGAAGACGCCCAGCCGCTGCGGCTCCGGAGTCGTTCATCGCAGAGCCAGGACAGCGCGGAGTCATTCCCAGGCCCCTCAGGACCACCGTTCTACTCTGTCTCACAATGCCTCTCCTTCCCTCGCCTGGAAGTTCTGAATCCAGTTCCTACTTATTCCTCAAAGTCCACTCCTGGAAATGCTTCCGGATCCCCAGCTGGGAACTCTGTTCCCACTCCCGTTATACGATATTGTACTACTGACTGACGTGTTGCTTAGGGTATTTACCTACACGAGTAATTCTTTCCCTGAGGTGGATGGAGGAGGAGGAAGTCTGCCAACATTTTATTAGCTTGTGCTTAATATGCTTCATAGCTTAACTCTGAATATTCATTGCAGATCTTTGTGATAAGTATACCCACCCTGTTCCTTCTGTTAAGAAACTGAGACTAGTACTTATGATGTAGTCTAGGAATGGAGTGCTTTGCCTGGCATGAGTTGGATTCACAGCACCTGTACAGTCAGCAGGAGTATAATTCCAACACGGGGTGGGGGGAAGGGGTTGAGGTAGGAGGATTTCCCGTTCATATAGGCAGCCTAAAGAGTAAATTCAAGATCAACCTGGGTTTTATAGAGAGACCTAGCTTCAAAAAGAAAGAGTGAGACTGTCTAGCCAGTGTTTGGCACATATTTAATGAATGCATGCTAAAAGTCATATAGATCTTAAAAATCTGATACTATACATCTCATTTTTAATTTAAAAAAAGGAAATTGGGGCACAGAACAATTTGCTCACCAGATCTGTGTGTGTGTGTACGTGTGCACGTGCATGTACTCACACACCAGTACTAGTGATTGACTGGGCTTAATGCTCTTGCTTGGCTTTTTCATTCATGGCTAGTACTCTACCACTTGGGCCATGCCTCTTCTTTTTTTTTTAATTTATTAATTAAAAATTTTTTTGACAAGGTGTTGTGCAAAAGGGGTACAGTTACATAATAGGGAAGTGTGTACATTTCTTGTGATATCTTTTTTAAATTTAATTTATTAATTGAATACAAAGTTTTTGACAAGGTGTTGTGCAAAAAGGGTACAGTTACATAGTAGGGCAGTGTGTAATTTCTTGTGATATCTTACGCCCTGTTTTTCTATCTCTTGTGATATCTTACACCCTGTTTTTCTTTCCCTTCCCTAGATCAAGTAGACATATATACAATACACAGTGTACCAAAAACATACAGTAGCCACGTGGCCTATGCCAAAGGAAATTCACCTAGGACTTTAAATGTAACGTCAACAATAGAGTTTGCTTATCCTTGTCTTATATGAACATACATACATAGCTTTTGAGCTATTGTGATCCACTGAGAGGTCAATTTTTGACCTTTATATGTTGAGTAGTTGTTTGGTTTTAGTTACATAATGTAGGGTCGCTGACCCAAACCTGTGGGAAATACCAATTGACAAGTTTTTGGTTTCACAGACCTGGTCTCTACTGTCTCCCCCTCCCCCTACCTTAACAGTCATATATCAAGGAGATCATGCCCCTTTGTTTTCTGTGTTCTAGGCTTGTCTCACTCAACATTATTTGTTCAAGTTCTGACCATTTCCCTGCGAATAACAATATTTCACCATTTCTTTTTTTTTTTTTGGCCAGTCCTGGGGCTTGGACTCAGGGCCTGAGCACTGTCCCTGGCTTCTTCTTGCTCAAAGCTAGCACTCTGCCACTTGAGCCACAGCGCCACTTCTGGCCATTTTCTGTATATGTAGTGCTGGGGAATTGAACCCAGGGCCTCATGTATACGAGGCAAGCACCCTTGCCACTATGCCATATCTCCAGCCCCATATTTCACCATTTCTAATCGCTATGTAGTATTCCATTGTGTATAGGTACCATATTTTTTGGATCCATTCATCTGTGGAGGGGCATCTGGGTTGTTTCCACATTTTGGCTATTGTGAATTGTGCAGCGATAAACATGGAAGTAAAATGTCTTTTTGATATCTTGGGACCTGTTGTTCAGGATAGATGCCTAGGAGTGGTATGGCTGGGTCATAAGGTAGGTTGATGTTGAGCTTTTTGAGGAACCTCCATACTGTTCTCCAAAGTGGTTGTACTAATTTGCACTCCCACCAACAATGGAGAAGGGTTCCTCTTTCCCTGCACCCCCTCCAGCATTTGTTGTTGCCTGAGTTCATAGTATAGGCCATTCTAACTGGAGTGAGGTGGTATCTCAGGGTTGTTTTTATTTGCATTTCCTTTACTGCCAGGGATGTTGAACACTTCCTCATATGTTTCTTTGCCATTTTTATCTCTTCTCTTGTGAAGTCTCTCTTTAGCTCCTTTGCCCATTTCCTAATTGGTTTACTGGGCTTGGAGTGGCTTAGTTTTTTGAGTTCTCTGTAGATGACGGATATTAGGCCTTTGTCTGTTGCTGTGCTGGTAAAGATCCTTTCCCATATGGTTGGCCATGCCTCTTCTTGCTTCCAGATTTTTTTGCTAGTTAATTGGCACTGAGTATTATGGATCTGTCTGCTTCAGAGATGGCTACAAACCTCCATCCTAAACTCTCAGGCTCCCGAGTAGCAAGGATTATGGGCTTGAACCACCAGTGCCCTCAAAGGCTTTTCAGTATACTCAATGAACATTTATTATGAGCTGAAAATGAGGTGCCAAGATGAATTTCTGCCTCTAAACAATTTATAGCCTAAAAAATAAAGTTCCAAGATAGCTAACATTTATTAAATCATTACATGGACTTTGCCCTACATACTCAAAACTACTTGACATCAACCTTAGGAGGCAACACTGTAATCTGCTTAATACTGAGGAAGGGATGCTCAGAGGGCTTACAGAGCCAGTGTGAGGTCTGTCATCAGAATCAAAACTGGACTCTGAAGTCTCTGCTCTTCACTTCTATTCCTGTGGACTTGATGAGCTGTTATAATCCAGGAGGTAATTGCTATAAAGGGCAGGCATTGGCTGTGGGATGCCCCGCCTTGGACAGGTGAAGTGGTCAAGAAAAAGGGACAGGTAGAACTTAAATAGTAAGTTGGAGCTACTACAGGCCCAGAGCTATGGGAATTCCAGAAGGGCAGTGATGGTGGTGGTGATGGTTTTCATATAGCTAGAGAAGGATATAAGAGATAGCTAGATAATGAAGGTCTAAGTGACAGTCTCAGGGATTGAATGTAAATTCTGTTCTAGTTATAATGAAGAGCCATTAAAGTTAAGAAGCTTAATAAATAAGATGATGATAAGTGGACAAATATGAAGTATTTTTTAAAAATATATAATCAAGGTCAGGCATATCTCATGCATATAATTCCAGCTGCTCCTGAGGTAGAGATTGAGGTGATCATGATTCAAGCCAAGCCCAGGCAAAAAAGTTAGCAAGACTCCATTTAAACAAAAAAAGCCAGTCATGGGGAAAGTCTAGAAAAAGATTGCAACCTAGACAACCTGGGGGTGGGGGGAAAATGTGAGATCCTACTGGCAAAATAAAATAAAATAAAAATAAAGGGCTAGGGGCATGGGTCAAGTGATAGAGTGTCTGCCTAGCAAGAATGAGGCCAAGAGTTCAGACCCCAATATCTATATATTTAACAATACAGTCATTCATTCCTTAATGATGAGGGTGTTATGAAAAATTCATTGGTGATTTCATCATGTGAACACCATACCATAAGGCATATTTACACAAGCTGAATTGGAACAACCTAGTACACACCTAGGCTATCTGTCATATATACAGGCAATTTACTGAAACACCATTAATGGCACATAGCTGGCTTCCTGATAGTGACCAAGTCCAATATTTCTAACTTGGTGCCCACTGAGGGAATGAAGCAGGAAAAGAACCATATTTATGGAAGAAAATGGTAAGTTAAGTTTGAGGTAGGTTGAGGCTGTCTTTTGTCTAGATGTTTGGCAGATAACTGGGATATGTGTGTCTATAAAAGGTTCAGCTGGGAACAAGACAGCAGATGGATGAAGTCACAGAGGCGGATGAAAATACTCCCAGCAAATGCAGGAAGTGGGAAGAGGGCATGACAGAAGACAGACCTAGACAAACCACACTTATAGGACTATTAGTATTCTTTCCATTACTCCAAACAGTTTTTCCATACTTTCAGTGTTTGGTCAAAGGAAATAAAGACACACACAACCTTTATCCATCTGGTTTATTTGTCAATAGCTGTAAATCACCACTAAGGAAGAGTTAAGGAGACAACTTCAGAATTTGGACTGGGAGAGGGATAAGTATGAAGAGGCTGGGATGGTAGTAGGAACAATGGGCTGAGCCCCTCAGGAGTAATTGCCTGGCCCTCCCAGGGGGATAACGAAGACTGAGATGTCATCCCCGGAACCCAGCTTGTTGTTTGGGAGACGCCAGCCACGATCCCGGGGGGTGCCCCGGGCCCCCAGGACCAGAGCTTGGGCCAGAGCTGTATACCTGCCAGGAGCACACGTGCACACTCATGTTCTAACACATAGATGGGAAGACAGCTACACAGGCCCACAAGTGGGCCTTACTTCCCTTTGTCCCTTCCTTCACCATTTGCCATCCCCTCAACACTATGCCATGCAGCCCCTACCTGCTGGGGTCATTGGGCTCATAGGCCGACAGCACCTTGTCCACAGTGGTGGCTACCTCAGAGTCACTGGTGACATCCCACAGACCATCAGTTCCCAGAACTAGCACATCATCTGGACAATGCTCGTACTGTGTCAGGTCATATACTTGTACCTGATGGGAAAGAAGTAGCAAGAACTGAGCTGTGGGGTTTGCAGGTCAAGTTCCTTAATCTTACCTTGGGTGAGAGCCAGCTTGAGACCACCCCCTCCTGAAAAGAGATGGAGTACTCACCTCAGGAAAGCAAGAGAGGAAGGGCTTGATGGGCAGGGTGGAACTGCAGACCTTAAGGTTGTGGTCTCCCAAGCCCCGGGTCACCCCTATGGTGGCCATCACCCGGGCCTGAGAGAAATGAGGAACGGTGCCACTATTTAGGCCTCTCACAGACTCTGAAACCATAGATTCCTCCCATCCTCTACCGTTGGGTAGAACCTATACCTCCTTAGACAAGTGAAAGTGGGTCCCCCTGCCCTCTCTCACCTTTACTATGGACTTTACCTTTTTGCCTTCCCCACACACCAGAGGAAGCCTGAGATCCTCCAGTTCGATCTTTTTGTAGGCCCTGGGGAAGGGAGAGTACAGGAAGCATCACCGTGCAGCAAAGCTCCTCTGCTAGTGGCTGTACACCCCTCCTTGGAAGGACCACATCCCCCCAACCCCCAGGCATCAGCTTTCCACCTAGCTGCTGGTAAAGGACTGGTTGTGTTGCCATGGGAATGGTTCCAGCTCTGGGGAAAGTGTTACCAGCCAGTCATGTTCTGGTCCCTGTAAAGCATCCTCTGGCCCAGCTCCTTGGGCTGAACTCTGCGGGGGAACTCCAGGTGGGTGAATTCACTGCCCAGCAGCTCTGGTTTCAGGAAGCCCTGAAGAGGTTGGGAAGGGCCAGTTAGAGCACAAGGATGGCATATTACATTCATGACACACTGATACAACATATAAATGATGTTAATTATAGTATATCTTTATATAAAGTTTACCACATGCCGCACACTGTTCTAACGTTAACATCGATTAACTCATTCACATTTCATACCAACACATGAGACAGGAACAGTGGATATACAGAGGTTAGTGTAATTGTCAAAAGTTCACATTTTTAGCAAAACACAGAAACCAGAATTTAATCCCAGGCAGTCTAGCTCCAGAGTTAATGTGTTTAAGAACAAAACTATACTGAGTCAAGGACCTTTGCTGTTCCTTTAGCCCACTTCTGACTGCACTCTTTTTCAGCTGGAGTCATAGTATGGGCACTGGGCCAGCCCAGGCTCCTTCCTACTACATCATCCCACCAGCTGGGCCCTGCTCTCCACAGTCTATACAGCTGCCCTTCCCCCAGAGGGCTTTCTGTATGGGTGGCAGGGCTATGAGAGTTCTTAGGAACAGTGAAGAGGTATAGGCTCAAAGAACAGGCATAAGGGAGTTTGTCCTACTTACAAGTAGCTGAAGCCGCTGTCGCTCAGTCTCTGGAGTAAACTCCCTGGACATAGGAATGACTTCACCATTCCGGACAATGATGGCTCTGCATAGAGACAAAAGAGGTTCTCCTAGCCAGGCACTGGTGGCATATGCCTGTAATCCTAGCTTTTCAGGCTGAGATTGAGGATTGTGGTTCAAAGCTATCCCTTGGCAGGAAAGTCTGTGAGACTCTTATCTCCAATAAACCACCAAAAAAGCCAAGGGTGGCACTGTGACTCAAGTGGTATAGCACTAGCCTTAAGCAAAAGAAGCTTGGGACAGTGCCCAGGCCCTAAGCTCAAGCCCCAGTACTGGCACCAAAACAAACAAACAAGGCATTCCTCAGCATTCTGTGGAAAGTTTCAGAAAGACCAATCTAATAATGACCCTTAGGATTCCTCACCTGGGCCCCATCTTACCTCTACTCTCTCCTTTAATCTTTTATTTTTAGCCTCCACCACCTCACTCTTTCTATTCTATCATCTGAGAGGGTGTGATCCCTTATAGCCACTTTCACAGTTCTCTTCCTCCATACCTGCTATCACCTGCATTGGCCACATACATCTTGCCAAGCAGATACACCACAACCAGTGCACAGCAGCCCCCATCCACTTGGTAGCCATGACGCTCCTGGGCCATCTGCTCATCCTGCCAAGTGAGGAAGGGTCAAAGGGAGAATGGAAGAAGAACTTCCAGGCACAAGATTACTTTCCCCACGCCCATCTGTAGAAATCATCTGGCCCAAACAGTCCGTACAGGAAAAGGAGCAACATATGGGGTGGGAACGTATCCCTTCTCTTCCCTTTAGAGCTAAGTTCCACATAGGCTCTCAAAGGTGTTGTACAGCTCCACTCCTTGAGCCTACACAGAATTAACCTGAGTACCTGGCTAGCAGGCCTTTTGCCTAGGCCTACCCACTTACCATGAGCTGGAAGGCATTCTCAATGGCCCCTATAACCAGGCTTTCGTGGGTCACTTCCTTCTGTGAAGACCAGCAGGAATGAGGGCTAACCAGGTGAGAGGGATCAGAGGAACTCAGAGACCCTGGGGTGGATGGGAGGCAGAGAGGAGGTGGCAAGGGGTCCTGAAGTATTTCTACCAGATCCTTTAGCTGTTCCTGGACGTGGCGATGCAGGAGCCGGGAGGCCATTTCTGCAGCTCCACCTCCAGCATGCCCATCAAACAAGCCCCAGTAGTAAAAGCAGAGTCCCTGGCAGAGAAAAAGTGGGAGGTGAATTTGTGTGTGTGTGTGTGTGTGTGTGTGTGTGTGTATGTGTGTGTGTGTGTGAGAAAGAGAAAATAAAACTGTAGCATCCATATAAATATCAGAGAGGCAAACTGAGCTTGCTAATAAAGGCAAGTTAGCATTACTTACTTATTCATGTAGGGCCTACATAAATATTAAGAGAAAGGACAAAAAAGTCCCTGTTTGCGATTAAGTCATCCATAAATACACGAGCATCTGCATTTTTTCCCCCTTGGTGGTACTACAGTTTGAACTCAAGCCTCATGCTTGCTAGGCAGGCACTCTACTGCTTCCTTCCCAGCCCCAGCCCAAAGCTTCTGCATTTTAAGTGGAAAAGGAAACATTTATACAACCATGGCAGAATCTCACAAAGAAAAGCCATGTGAGGCTTTGAGGTATGGCAGAGAGAGACAGGAATTAAGTGGAAGCTCTTCTACATGTCTCAGATTTAAAACTAGATGTCTGGAAAAGAGGGCTAGGGCTTACCTGACTTTGGCTAGACTCTCTAGGGGTCCCTGCAACACTCCTCCTCCGGCTGTCCACATACACCACTTCACAGCAAGCCTGGTCCTCATTGTGCCGGCTCTTGCCAGCATTGATGACCCTGCCAGGCCAGAGTGACCACATCAGGTTGGATACCAGACCAGATCCCAGAATAACCCCCACTTTAGACACGCGCGCGCGCGCACACACACACACACACACACACACACACACACACACATCCTTTTCTGTACTGCTGGCCAAGCCGAGAAAGGTCACCGCTGCCTGGGACGGTGGCCAGAGGGAAGTGAAGGGAGGGCCAGCAAGGAGTACAGTCTGGTGACAAGCCCTTCCACCTCCTAGAAAGGGCGGTTGCTTCCCCCATCCTTGGCAAAGGCGGCTTTCCAGAGTGGTGCTGCTGGGGGAGAGGCCATATAGAAGCAGGAAGATTTCCTTCTTTTTGACCAAGACCCTCCATTCCACTTCTAATTTCAATCAGTACTTCGTCCTCAGCATGCTGCACTATCTCTCTAAAACCATGCCGCCAACCAAAGTTCTGCCCCATTGGCAATGGGGAAGGGCTCCAGGCAGGATGGGGGAAGAGGGATTGAAATAGACGTGTGGCCACACCTGGACTTGGCAGGAGCCACGCAACCACAGACTCCTCCAGTTGAAAAGCTAAAGCCACCTCCCACCGAGACCTCGGGGCCCAGGGCTTGGCTTTCCCAGCAGGTGTATTAAAAATACACTTAGCCTGGGAGTAAGCAGCACCAGCCAGGGTCTATTTTGTCCCACCAGTGCGAATCTTGGGTGGCGGCCCCCACCCCCGTCCCGGGAAGCCACTGGCCTCCTGGTGTCTCGGGCTATTTCTGGGTGTGGAGGGGGAGGGGAATGGTAACAGGGACAGGGAACTGGGACGCTGCGACCAGGAAGCCGGTTAGCGAGTCTTTCAACCACCATTTCCCCATTAGAAGGAACCCCGCTCCTTCTGGAACCTTTCCTCCCCTAGCCTTGAAATTGCCGGCCGCAGCTTAGCACTAGCTAACTCATCCTGGCGGCGCCCTCCTCCTCCCGTGTCTGGGAGGGAACCCGGTCCTGAAGCAGCCACATTGGTCCATGAGCTGCAAGGTCCAAACGAACGAGATTCCAGTTGCCTCGACTGGGCAGAGGGCTGGAAACGAGTGCGATCCCCTGGGAAGATCCTGGCCCACTGGGGCTCCTGGCCAAGAACGCCGCGCCGGGACACATCCCAGCACCCCAGATGCCGAGTTGGGGAAGGGTAGGAGTCCCGAGCTGGTTGGGATGCCCCAGGGAGGGGGCGCTCACTCGGCGTAGCCCGTGCTCCAAGGTAGGCGGCGACCTGTGTCTGGGGGGCTTTGCACAACCCGGCCCGCGTGATCGTCGGCGCGTCGCAGCCCCCTGGGACTCAGCTGCAGAAAGGTCGGTCTGGAGAAGCTCGCCCGAGGCTCTGTGATCTTCGCTGGCGTCCCGCTCCCGCTCCCGGGCTTGGCAGGAGGGCTCTTGGGCAATCCGGGAGCGGCTGCCGGCGGCTCGGAGGTTGCACTGGGCAAGTCTGGGGATTTGGGGCGCGGAGGCGGAGCGCCTCCGGAGCTCACCAGGTGCGCCACGGCCGAGCGCACTCGGTTTAGCATGCTGCCTCCCTGCCCCGCCCTCCGCGTGGCCCCGCCCCGAGAAAGCCCCGCCCCTAGGGCTCGGAGTGGGCGGCGCTCAGTCCTGAACGGGACAAAACTTTCACTGGCTCTGGGCCATCCCGGGTACCGCCCCACTGGTTCTGGGCCTCTCCCCGACCCTATCCCGGCTGTGTCGCACCCTAATTTCTCCGAGGAATAATCACGGTCTGTTGTGGGAAGTGGGAGGAGACAAGGGAACTATTTCAGTCTGGTTGAGTTAGACATCAGTAGAATTTTCCCATTGTGACGGGGTGGGTGGGGAAAGCACTCTCTTCGCTTTCGAGGCTAGGTGGCCACCTTCCTTGGGGGCAGGTGTCCGTGGAGCCGATGACCTCAGAACAAAACTGCCGCTGCAGAGCCTCTGGGTGTGAAGCCCCTGGTGTGACACCACCCCTGGTTGAAGCTGCTGAGATCAGCGACATCGCTGAGGTGGTGCCTCATCCAGTGATGGTGTGCACTCTAGGCGCAGCCCATGTCCCTGGATCAGGCTGCTGGAGTAAATTCCTTGACTCCTGAAAGGAATTTGAACCCTTTGAAGGCCATCTTCACTTCCAAGAGAGCGATTGCCATTCTGACCCCATTTCCTCTGTCAAGAACCTTTTCCCTCGAAGTTAGACTTCCTTGTCTATTATTTTGTTGTAAGGAGAACAAAATCCGATTTATTGCACACTAGACCTTATACAACAAATACGTTCCATACATGTAGGTCGCTTATACTGCACACCAACCCTTCTAGTGAGATATGTATTTATGGATGAGGCAGGACTAGATGCCTGTCATTTTATGTGACTTACCCTAACAGATCATAGAGCCACTCTGAAATTCATGCTGTATCTGCCACCTGATACCAAACAAGGTTCTGACCTAAGAACCAAGTGATTCTTTAGACTGAAGAGGAAGTAAGTGTTAGGAAGGTTAGGATGGCAGAATGGGTTCATCCTCTCTCAACCGACTTCAGGAGAGGCTGAGGGTAGTTTCCAGATGTTGAGCAAGTTCTCTGGCTGACACCAGAGGGAGACAGAGGCCAAACTAAACATTTGACGAAGACTGAAAAGCCCACTCTCTGGAGGACTGTAGGAAGGTAGCACAGAGCTGAGACATAAGAGCTCTGTCCTAAAACCAGGTGTCAAGGAGTTGATCACCAGGAGCTCAGAGACATCTGGCTCCCAACACAGTTCAAATGAGGGCAAGTTTTTGTGGTCCTGAGGCCAAGGGAGACTGTCAGGGACCACTGGCAACTGGTGTGTGGTTGGGACTCCATCCAGAGTCTATCCACAGGGTGCTTCCTGACCATATCCCACTCTGTTTCCCAGGCTAAACTGCCCCAAGAAGGGATAGCTTTCTTGGAAGCTCTTAAGTAAATGCCTACAATGGTCCTTCAGATTTGTATAGTTGCTGTAATAATGCCTGTGCTTTGGGTAGAAAGAGCCAGAAAAATGAAGTCACACACATTAAAAAACAAACAAACAAAAAACAGGCCCACAAACAGAGCAGCAAAGGCAGCTGGGGACAAAGAACACACTGCTGCAATGGGTGTACTCCTATTTGAGAAAAACCAAGCCAGCTCTCTGATAAATGGCATCACATCACTGGGAAACCAAAGATTGAAGAAAAAAACATATAACCTAGGGCTATTTTTATTATTCAGTGTTGCTCGAACAGTTGACTTACCACATCTCAGTGTCACTCAGCTTCCTATCCTTTGCTCTTCACAGCACCCAAGGTGTGGCTGTTAAAGTGGGCCATAGAACTAGGAGGCCTCTGAATCTAGTACTAGATCATCAGACAGGAAAGCCCATGACTTCCTTGGGTCCTAGTCCCCAGCTATACCCAAACCTCAGGACTCTCCCCTCCCTGAGCCTCTTAGCTTTCCTTGCACTGTCATACTTCTTGTACTCTCAGGTCTGGCAAGGAGGTCACCACTTTTCCCCAGGCACCAGAGGTGAGAGGAAATGGGGGTGCTTTTATTGCTAAAAGTTAACTGAGACTTTATCAAGTGATTTGTTCATATGGGAGCACAAGGCTGGAGCTAGAGAGAGACAGGACAGATTCTAGATAGGCCCTTTTATCACAGGGCTCAGAATGGAGTCTTTACCCTAGTCCCCCTCAACACACACACACACACACACACACACACACACACACACACACACTACCCCCATCCCAAAGCCATCTTAGCTAAGAAACACCTGTCTCCTGTGAATTTGTCTCTTTGTGAAGATTCAAATTAGCAGAGCACATCTGCCCCCTCTTGTGTCAGATACTTCCATATCCAAAATATAATCCTGCAAAGAATGACATAATCGAGTTTATTAGTTTTCATGATGAAGAAAGTCACAGAAGGTAGTCTTCGCTTCTTGGAGCTAATAAACATTGTAAGTGGCACTTGAGTGCTGAAGAACTGAACTGTATTTAATCAGTGTAGGTCTAAATTCAAGTTTCAGCTGTGAGTACTGAACTGAACAGAGGTTTTCTAGAATGTTCAAAAAACCAGAAACACATGCAGGTCTGGGTGATGGCTCCTTACTCCCAGGCCCTTTCTCCCCAGACCCCCTTCCACCTCCCCTGAGCCGCAGAGCAGGGACCTAGTAGTCCTAGGGTGGCAGTGTTGAAGGACTTGCTCCAAGCTGCCCAGGTCTGCACCAATGAGCTGTCTATCAGAATGGAACTTTGGGGACGAGCTCTTTTCTCCTCCTATTCTGTGCCGGCAGGGGCCGCTGCGTGCAGGCTGTACCCGCCGAGCACCCCTCCTAGCCTAAGGAGGTGGCGGAGCCCTCGGGGGCTGGAGCAGCCTGGCGACCCCAGGCTAGGAGGCAGTGGCTAGGAGCTCCTCACCTGCGGCAGGAGACTGAGAGAGGATCCGACGGAGCTGCGCAGTTCCTGCCTGGAGGAGCCAAGCCTGGAGCCACCCCGGTGTCCAGCACCGACCACACCGGGCGGGTGACACCAGCTTAGGCAGAAGCCCGCGGTTCCCAGGACGCAGCAACGTGGTGACGAACTAGGACAGCACTTCGGAGGAAAGGAGAGCACCTAACTAAGCTGGTTGCTTCCGCTTGCAGCTAGCTTTGCAGTCTTAGTCCTTTGTGCAAAGGCAGAAAAGACCTCAAGCCAGCAAGTTGGATAAGTGGGCACCATGTGAGGCGGGTAGGTCTCAGGTGTGGGGACTCAGAATTTGGAGGGCCGAGTGGGCGCTGAATGGGGCCGGGAACAGGTGGGGTAACAGTTTAAGGTACTTGCGGGTCTGCAGGCTGATCTATCAGCCTCAACCACAATCTGCATTGGGGCTTGGGGCAAAGGGGCTGGGAAATTAAAACAGAGAATGAAAGCTAATGAAAAAAATCCCAGAGGCATCTTTTCTAGTTCTGTTAAGGGAGTGAACAGAATGCCAGAGATCCTGTCTCCCAATTCTCATCTCTATACCAGACCCTTTGGACCTTAGGGTACACAGGAAAATGAGTGGATTGGATTGGAGCCTGTGAACATTCAGAGAGAAATAGGATCTCCTAAGAGAACACAAAGTTGCATCTATAATGGTCAAAATGAGAGTTCCTGAAGGGGGCAGGGAGAGGAAGGAGCTGCTCAGTAAACAGGCCTGTCCAGAAGGGTGGGAGCTGTCTGTCCATGGGACACACCCTTCCTGTGGTTGTTGGCACCACTTCCTCCATCTGCCTCCATTGCCCCTTTATGCCTGGGAACTGGGACACAAGATACTTTGTATTTCCTGGGCTTCATATCCTGTGCATTTTACTTCTGTCTCTGTTGGAGGCTGAACCAAGAGAGATTCTTAAGAGAGGATGAAGAAGCTCTTGGGGGCTGTAGACCCTGAGGCTCAGAGACCTGTGGTGCCCCCATTCTAGTCCCAGAGGGAATGGGAATGACTGCAGAATTTAGCCAAGTTTATTTGAGACCTTGAAGCAATGGTTTGAGGCATGGGAGTAGGGGAGGTGATAAAGAAGACTCAGAGCCACTGGAATCTCCCTAGCAGCCTGTTCCAGCAAGATCAGATGGATTCTGCTGAGAAACCTACCTCTGACCCTTAAGTCTGTCTCAAGACTAGAGCGATGACACCACTGATTCTTAGGCCCCACCCACTTCTGCTTCACTCCTAGGGCAGAGAAACTCCTTGTATCAGGCCACTTGTATCAGGCTTGCCAGAATCTATAAGGATCCCTCGTGTGCCTCAGTCAGAATGACCTGCCCTTATCCTGGGAATAGCTTCAAAACTGCCCACCCCTTTCTCCTCTCCCAAACTTTCCTTCACCCACTGTGTAGGCCTGGGCTCCAGCCTCTGTTCCTTATAACCCTTCAAAATTCTTTTCCACTTGTCTAGGTAGAGTCAGTCTGAGGCCAGCAGATGAACAAAGAGAAGCTGAAACATCCCCCAAAAGGTAAGTGGGGAGACACTTAAAGATGAGAAGTGGGGAAGGGTAGAGGCAAAGACCAAGTCAGAATCCAAAGGATCCTGGCATTTGGGTTTGGCTCCTTTCATTCCCGGGATGATGTTGGCATTTGAGGTGGGGAACGATTAGCAATGCTCCCAAAAGGCTGGCAGTATCCCAAAAGCCCACTCAGTCCTCCATTCTGTCACAGGCTGAGGCAGTGACCCATGCCATCTCTTGAGCTCAATCAAGGCCCTGCAGCCTCCTGGAGTTGTTCCTTCCTGGATCGGAGACTGGGCAGCTACTCTGCGTTTCTTCCTCCCTGGGCTTCCTCAGTTTCTAACTCTCTTTCTGTGATAGATTTGGGAGGCCTGCATTGGCTTGATGGAAAAATGGAGAAGTAAAGGAGAAGAGCAGAGGCAAAGTGCAGAGGACCTAGGGGAAGCTGCTGGGCTCTGGCCTATGCTACCATGTGCTGCTGGGCCCTAGGCCTATTAGCTTCTGTTTCATTTCTTCCTTTTTAAACTTAAATGTTCAAATTGAATTGCACTGCAACTACTTTCCCAAGGTTTGAAACTCAAATAGTAAGAAAAATAGAAAAATAAATCTACCTACCACTCTTAAATCCAGCTATCCAGTTTCACTTCTTAGTGGCAAACATTGTTAGCTTTGTCTACACTTTCTAGAGGTAGGTTATGCATAGAAGCAACAGAGATCTCCCCTTCCCTTTACACATTTTATACATAACATTCAAAAGAGTTACATAGGACTTCCCCTTCCCCCTTTTATTGTTCTGGTACTGGGGCTTGAACTCAGGGAATGGGGTGCTGTCCTTAGCTTTTTCCTCAAGGCTCATTGTTCTACCACTTGAGCCACATCCACTTCCAGCTTTTTAGTGGTTAATTGGAAATAAGAGTCTCATGCACTGTCTATTCTGTCTTCAAATTGTGACTTTCAGACTCAGCCTCCTGAGTAGCAAGGATTATAGGTATGAGTCATTAATGCCTGGTTTCTTTTCTTTTTTAAAACAGTTGTATGGAAGGTACTACATTTGTATAGCCTGTATACTGTATCCAGCCAGTCCTTTACTGATGGATTGCTCATCTATAAAATACATATAACAAGTCTGCTTTGTGAGATGATTGTGAAGGATTTAAGATCATGCATGTGAAGTGTCTGGGTTAAGAGCTCAAAGAATAGGAGCCAGCATCATTGTTCTGTTCATAACATATCCCTCTGGTTCCTTCTCCAAGACTCACCTGGAATGTCATCTCCTCCACAGTCTCTCCCCTTTTGCCCCTTAGGCCTCTGGTAGCACTTACTTTGTCCTACTCCAACTTCATGCCAGGCTGCAGGTTGACTGGGGACAAGGTATGCACCCTGCCTACCATTGTGCTTCCTGGAGGGCATGGCACTGAGAAGGGACTCAGGCTGGCTGCCTGGGAGCTCCTGCCTTGAGCAAAGCAGCATGTGCACTTCTCTCCACAGGATGAGTGAGAGGGTCGCATGGAACTGGAGCCCGGGGGGCTGGCTGCTGGCACTGTGTGTGGCCTGGCTGTGGACCTGCTTGGCCTCGGCTTCACTGCAGCCTTCGCCTGCCACAGGTTTGAGGGAGGTGTGGGGCTAGGAGAAGAGTTTCCCAGAACACCCGGAGAGCTGGATAATACCCTATCCCAGGCCACATAGCAGGCAGATCTGAGGTAGAGTAAAACCCACAGATTTCAGGGTCTGACTCTTCTGATCATTACCCAGGACATTGTCCTCTTCTCTCTGTGGCCAGAGGAGGCCTGGGCAGACCCATGGTTTATGGATCCTTCCAGGTTGGAAGGTGTTCTGTAGCAAGAGAGGGAAAAAAGGACTTTGCAGGAGGGCTTAAGTCTAGCCTCCTGGCCTAATTCTGAGGTTTTCCTTCTGGGATGGCTAAAGCCTGTGTAAGCGGATGATCCCTTCCACGCATTGTAAGCCCTGGGGCCCTTGCCCTCACCCTGAGAAAGCCAAAAGGTGGGGGCTGGTGTAGGTCCCCACTTTCTTTTGCCTAAGGGACAGGCTCTGACAAGGGGTGATGAGTGTGGCCTTGCTGGGGAGGAAGAGGAAGGTTTCCTCCACCTCCTTTACCCTGCCATTGGAAATCTTCCTGTCCCCTCCCACCCATCCACAGCCTGCTAGGGATGTCTATGAAGCACTCTACTACTGAACCTCAGCCCTGGGAATCTCTTAAGTAGCTCTCCCCCAAGCAGGGAGGAAGGGCTTGAGGCCCACCTGGGTTGGTGGGAGGGGTGCAAGTCTGGGGCCTGATCTTGTGTGCCTTGACCTCATCAGTCCTCGAAAAGCAGGGCACTTGCGAGGTAATTGCTGCTCACCGCTGCTGCAACCGGAATCGCATCGAGGAGCGCTCTCAGACTGTCAAATGCTCCTGTCTTTCTGGTCAGGTGGCTGGCACTACACGGGCAAAGCCTTCCTGCGTGGATGGTGAGAAACCAGGGCTAGGATGGGTGGGGAGGTCCTCAGCAGAGATAAGGAGGTCATGTTCAGGCCTTGCCATCTGTTGGGGATCCAATTTCACCCTCATCAGGGCTTTCATGATCAGTCTCAAATGGTGGGGCACCCTCTGAGGGACAGGAGGGCAGACATGGCATCTGTGTGTCATAGATGAAGAAAGCTCTTGTTACACCTGCTCTCCCGCTCTAGCCACCATCTGGCGAATGTGCACACACACATTCCAGCACTCCTCCAAAGGTGGTCTTCTTCCATGTGTTTCCTCTTCTCAGCCAGGCCTTTATCCTCTCCCCATGTAGTCACCATGTCCCAACCCCTGTTCCCACCTCTCCATCTACAACCTGCTCACAGTGCTCTTGCATGCCAGCTGTGTGTTCCTGGACATAGCTCCTACCCTTGCTCACACGCTGTACACCAGTGTGGGGAGGAATACTGAAGATTATGCCTTTGTATGAATAGCACAGCTCCCTCCGAGCCAACTTTCCCTACTTCCATCCTCCCTTGCTGTCTTTGACGAAATGCAGATCCTTGTGGTTAAGCTTGAGAGGGTAATATCCCCAGGCCTCTGCCTGAGCACAGGGCCGTCTCTCTGGGCTCCCTAGGGTAAGGGGAAGAGAATGGAAGTTCAGGGCTTAAAGCCAAATGTATGCCTTATTCTGGGACCCCTCAGAACTACTGCTGTGCTTGAAAAGAGCTTAGAAGTGGTTTTCTGCCTCCTGCTCCACAGCTTCCATTGTCCTGCAGCGGTGGTGGTGTCAGATGGAGCCCTGCCTGCCTGGGGAGGAGTGTAAGGTGCTCCCCGACCTGTCAGGATGGAGCTGTAGCAGTGGATACAAAGTCAAAACCACCAAGGTATTGGGATGGCCACTTCATCTGCTTTCTTACTTGGGGCAGCAAAGGGGATTCAGAAGCCCTGGGAGGTCCAGGAGGACAGGGTCCCTAGTGAGATTTGTGAGCCATGACAATGTATCCAAATAAAGTCCCTCTGGATCTGTTGTGACTCTGGGGACTGGAATGAGGGCTTGGCATCCAAACTTGTGTGTCTTTCTAGGGAAATTCTTTTTTTTTAAATTAAATTTTATTGACAAGGTGTTATACAGAGGGGGTACAGTTACATAATAAGGCAGTGAGTACATTCCTTGTCTTGTTTGCTACATCCTCCCTCATTTTTCTTTCCCTTCTCTAGTTCAGATAAGCATATATACAATATCCAGTGTACCAAAATAATATACAGTGACCACAGGGGTACACCAAAGGAAATTCACCTAGTACATTAAACATAATGACAACAATAAAATCCTCCTGTTTCCATCTCTTGGAGTTCATTTTGCTTAGCCTCATCTTATATAATAATATGATATAGCTATAGACCCTCTGATAGGTCTATCCTAGACCTTTTTATGTTTATTTAGTAATTGTTTGGTTTTAGAGACATACTGAAAAGTCACTGACCAAAACATGTGGAAATACCATTGAAAAGAAGTTTGTCATTTTATAGACACGATCTCTACTATTCTCCCCCCCATCCCCCTAATAACCACATGTCAGGGAGACCATGTGCCTTTGTTCTCTGTGTTCTAGGCTTGTCTCGCTCACATTATTTGTTCAAGACCTGTCTAGGGAAATTATTGATGTTACATATGCTTTTGTTTCTTCCTCTGTTTGCCTCAGTTTGCCTTCAGAAAATGCTAGATGTAGAAAGACAAAGTGGAGCCAGGTGTGGTAGTCCATGCGTGTAATCTCAGCACTCCAGAAGCCAAGGCAGAAGAATAAGGAATTTGAGGCTTTTTTAGTGACCTAGTCAGTTCCAAGCTAGCCTGGCTATAGAGTGAGACCCTGACTCAAGCAACAAAACAAACCCCAAAACAACAACAACAACCATGTGAAGAATTGAGGAAATTGCCCAGATAATTCAGGAAAGAATCTCTCCAACCTGAATCCCAGTACAGTAGCCAGCTTTGTCTGCCATTGCCTCGGCCATGGACTGTCCTCAACGCTCACCCCATTGCCATGATTATCAGCTTCCTAAGTTTAGACCTATCTTTCTCTAGTCAAATTGCTCTGCCTGCTGTGACAGCACTCAAGAAGATTATTTTCATGGTTTACTGCCTGCCCCATGAAACAAGGGGTAATTAAAATTTTATCAAATTCTTTAGCAATTCCATGTGTGTCATGGTTAATTAGTTACATTGTGTTGTTGTTGCCATTTGTACAGAGGAGTGACACTGCAGGACAAGACAAGGCTCAGCTTTCCTTCCCCAGCACAACATACAGTGAACAAAACAAACACAAACAAACAAACAAAACCAGAAAAGAAAAGGGAAGGCCCCAGGGTTCTGAAGAAAGCAGTGCTTTTTCTAAAGCACAGGACAAAAGCAGTTGTGGCAAGAAAAAACTTGACTGGATATAAAGTAGAATATTTGATTTTTAGGCAGAGAAGAGAGACAGGCATTCTGAGTTTATTGAAGGCTAGAAGAGAGTGAGATCCAGCACCAAGGTTAGAACATTTGTTACCATGTTAAAGATCTGGGCTTATAGCTTAAAAAATGAATTGTTATGCCTACAATTTGTGTAGTGACTCCAGTTGTGAGACATTTTGAGTTGTGTTTGTATAGGCTACCAGGCTCCCGTTTCCCAACTTGAGCTTCTTTAGGAGGAGCCAACCAGTCCCAACTTGAGCTTCTTTAGAAGGAGGCAACCAGGAGTAGTGATCTTCTAAGTGACTGCATCTCTTGGGGAGTCCCTGCATGCTGGGATGTGTCTCCATTGACTTCTCTAACCTTCATCTACCCTACCACTTGTTCCTTAGGTCACTCGATAGCTCTTGTGGGGGATCATGGCTTGATGGAGTCCTGGACTGAAGAACGATAGCCAGTTGTCAGCCAGCAAACACGGTGATTCACTTTCCTGAACATGTGCCCCATGCCACCTATAGCATCTGTCTTTCTAGGGGTATTTCAGAGAAGTTACTCAGAAGATGCGGATGGATTTGAAGCCACATACCTGGGTGCTGTGATCTCTTGGGGACAAAGAAGGTCCAGACACCATTCCTGCCCTTAAGGAATGTCCAGTCAAGTTGAAGAGTGAGTGACAGATAATGTAGGCTTTAAGTATATGGTACACTGACTTCTGAGCCACCTTCTCTGGACATGGTAAAGTTTTGAGAATGAGGCTCCCATCATTCTACAGCCAACCCCTAGCTACAGAGCACAAAGACAAAGTGGTCATATTCTTCATCCTTGCATCCTATCCTTCGATTCAGTCCTGAATCTCCAACAAGCTGCTAACATCTTATAGGAAATACTGACCCAGCTTTACACCAAGCCAGTGGGGTTTCATTTAGAAGATATTGGATTGGCTTGGAAGAAGGAGAGCAAAGATGAAACGACACAGCTCTCCAGCCAAACATTGAGAGGAATGGCTGAGTTTGGGCTGTTCACTGAGTGAGTGACAGTAGGACCTTGGAATCACCTTCCCCAACACCTTAGGTTTTTGTTTGCTTTTTTGTTTAAACATGAGGAAATAGAGTCATAGATTAATGAACAATTTGTCCTAAATCTCATAACCTGGGATTTTAAGTCTCTAAAGAATGGCACTTAATCTAATGTGGATATTATGATTTCAACCTGGCCCTTCCCTGTTCATTTTTTCTCAGGTATTGAACCATGCAAAGTATTGCCTAGACAGTAGCAGCTTTTATCTTGAGAGATGCCTAAAATGGAACTTTGATCAAAATCACTGTTCTATTAGAACTCATCCAGTATGCCCCTCAAGGATGAGGCTTGATTTCTACCCTTCCCTTAGTACCCAAATTCCAAACAAGCCTATGACAGCCCAGAGGTCCCTCAGCCAAGTTACAGTGTGGTCTCTGAGCTGTCATGCCATTGGCTGCCAGGATTCATTTCTTCTGGAGTCTTTGGGTTGTAACTCTCTCAGAAGCATCAGGTCAAGGGTAGTTGGGGTGGGTAGGTCAGCACCCTCTTCCTACAGAGAAGAGACCCTGCTCAGCAGAAGGGGTGGCAGGCTGGACCTCTGTCCAGGATTAAGGCCAGAAGTCAGCCTAGCATTTTGGGTGGTGTAGAGGCAATACACTAGCTTACAGGGATTGTCATGGCCTTAGGGATTAGGGGGTCATTAGAGACAACCTGGATGGTGCTGTATTCTGTCCTTTGGAGAAGGCACATTACATGATGGTGTGGAGCCAAGTCTCCCTTTCTCCCTTTGTGCCTCCATCCCCATGCAGTAGAACCAAGGCTGATATCTCCCTTCTTCACCCCACTGTGCTGGACATTTTTGTTTTTGATTTTTGTTAATGGAGTGAACAGTGGTCCAGTTTCTCACTGGACTAGAAATATTAAAACTCCCAACTACTAAAATTGCTGCTCATAGATGAGTCATGGGGTTGGGTAGCCAAGGAAGGGGTTAAAGGCTTTCATTGTCTCCTTAAACACTGGAGAATGGAGGCTAGAGGATAGACTAAGGGGTTGACAAAGCTTTTCTGGAAGAAGGCAGAGAGTAAATATTTTATGCTTTGCAAACCACGTAAATCCTTGTTGCATAGTCTTCATTGTTACTGGTTTCCTTTCATTTGGTTTTAGAAACCTCTCAGAAATGTAAAATCCATTCTTAACTTAAAATCAGATACTGGCCCCTTTTCAGCAAGTTGCCAACCCCAGGGAACCTCTGCAGTCCTGGGATGGCCTCCAGCCTCCTGGCCTGCCCCACATGAAGGAGAAACCTGAGCTCAGGGTTGGGACAGGTTTTGTTTTCTTCATAATGCTCCTTGAGAGATAGGCAAGTGAATTATTTAGGCTACAAATGAGACAGCTTTAGCAGTCAGACTAAAAGGCTGCTGTCCTGGAGGCTGGAATTGGGACTGCTCTGTTTCTCCCTACTCTGGAGATCCTGTCCTCCTGCCCATCTGCGTCATCCACTTGAGCTGGGGATGAGCCTGAGAGCATGAGAACCATGCTGCACAAACTCTCCCCGGCTGCCAGCCCCACCCCCCCAACCAAGCCCTACCTCAGTCAGCACCCTGGCTCTTACCTCCTCTCCGCTTCCAGAGAATACTCTTTTTCTTGACATAGGGTCATTCACTGTGCAATGACGCAGAGCCTCATTTTCTACTGACCTATTTGTATTTCTTTGGTGGGCTTAGGGATTGGGTATTCCTTATATGGTGAGAAAAGCCTCTCCACAGAAGAGGAGAAGGGTAGCAACAGTTGCTGCCTGAGCTTTGCTTTATGATAGAGTCAAAGTTGTTGTGTGTTTTCTAATGATTACAGTGACAGTCTAGAAACATACAATTCCTAGAATTCTCTTCCTTTTCTTCTGTTGGTGATGGAAATCTCAGATTCTTTGAAATTGCTGGTCTTTCCCATCCCCTCCTCTGTGCAGGGCTTAGGGTGGTTATGATCTGCAGATTCTGTGGCCAGCTTCCCCTGGCCTTCTGGCAGTTCCTCCCTCCCTCCCTCCCTCCCTCCCTCCCTCCCTCCCTCCCTCCCTCCCTCCCTCCCTCCCTCCCTCCCTCCTTCTCTCCCTCCCTCCCTCCCTCCCCCCTCCTTTCCTCCTCCCCCCGCCGACTCCCCCCCCTCCCCATCCAGTGGCTTAAACTCAGGACCTCTTGCCTGGCTTTTTCAGTCAAGGCTTGCACTCTATTATTGGAGCCACACTTCCACTTCCATGTTTTTGCTGGTTAATTGGAAATAAGAATCTCACCGACTTTTCTACTCCATCTAGCTTAGAATTTTTAGCCTTAGCTCTCAGCCTCCTGACTAACTAGGATTATAAGCATGAACTGCTAAGCACCTGGATTTTCTGGCCAAATTAAGGTTTCAGAATGACATCCTAATTAATGACCCCAGATAATCTCATGTGGTTAAGGCTGCAGCTTCCTGAAAAGCAAAAGCTTATAACCAAAGGATTTCAGTTGGTAAGTTAGCCACTGGCCACATTTGATAGATGAAGAAAGTGGCTCAGAGTGGTTAGGTAATGTGCTTAAAGTGACATAGCAGATTGGAGACATGTACTGCCCAGGGACACAGATAACTTGTTCTTTCCACTACTGCACTCAGAACAGATGAAACCTTGGAAAGAGGCCAGGTTACAGTATGGATGAATGTGACAGTCTCATTCTAGACTTGTCTGAAGCTGTAAGTGCAAGGGACAGAAGAGAGAATAGTACATTGTATATATGCCAAAAGAGGAAAGAAGACAAGAAGGAAGAGTTGACATCATTTATTTAGAACATCAAAATACCAGCACAGGGCTGGGGGTATGGCTCAAGTGGTAGAGTGCCTGCCTAGCAGTATAAGATCCTGAGTAAACACACACACACACACACACACACACACACACACAGAGAGAGAGAGAGACTAATGTATATTAAAAAGTGATTGAAACTTGACCTTTCTGAAGAGGAAGAATGGAGCCCCATCATCTTTTGGCAGGCCGGAAGTATGGTACAATCCAAGCACGGGCAAAGCTGTGAGGCAGGACTGTGAGTTGCAAATCAGCTTGTGTACTGAGACCTTGTCTAAAAGAAACAAAACAACAACAACAAAAAGAAAACAGCCCCAAACCAGGCACCTACAATCCTACTACTCAAGGAGGCTGAGATCTGAGGCTTTCAGTGTGAAACAAATCTGAGAAACTTCTTTTTTTTTATTTTTTCATATTTTTTATTTTTGTCAGTCATGAGGCTTCAGGCTTAAACTCCGGGCCTGGGCGCTGCCCCTCAAGCTCTTTTGCTCAAGGCTAGCCCTCTACCACTTGAGCTACAGCGCCATTTCTGGGTTCCTGGTGGTTCATTGGAGTCTCTCTGAGAAACTTCTTTAACCACTCAACCAGCAACAACAACAAAAAAGCCAGATGGAGGTGTGGCTCAAAGGAGAAAGCTGAGTGTATTATAAAAAATGAAAAAACTAAACCCGATGGGTCTTTTTATTTTTCTTCCCAGTATTATGTCTTAACTCGGGGTCCTTGAGTTCTTGCTCTCAGCTAGTGCTCTACCACTTGAACTATGCCTCCATCTCAGTATTTTGGTGATTAATTAAGAGATGGAATCTCATGGGCTTTTCTGTCTGGGCTGGCTTTGAATCACAATTCTGCAGTTCTCAGCTTTCTGAGTAGGTAGGATCACAGGCACGAGCCACTGAGTGACTGGCTGGCTTCTGGGATCTTTACACACTAAACAAAGGTTTGCAAGCCTAATACATGAGTTAATTTTTTTTTTTGCAAATAAAGTTTTATTAAAACATAGCCATGCTTATTTGCTTATTATTGCTTACTTGGTGGGGGGCACTAGAGGGAATTGAACCCAGACCTTTTGCCAGCCAAGTGCTCTGCCACTTGAGCTCTATAGCCATTCCACCTAGGGCTACTTTTGTTGCTACAATAGCAGAAGTGAGTCATTGTGAAGAGACCATGCAGCCCACAGAGTCTAAATGATCATCTGATTTCATATGGAAAAAATTGCTAGCAATTTCCACACCTGTGGAAAATGATGGTTACACTATATTTCTGCATTTACAGTCTTTTTTTTTTTTTTGGCCTGTGTTTGTGTTCTTTGAATCCCTTCTAGTGCTACTTTGCCACGTGTGTGTGTGTGTGCGTGTGTGTGTGTGTGTGTGTGTGTGTGTGTGATCCCAGAGGCTTGAACTCAGGGCATGGGTGCTGTTCCTAAGCTCATTTTTTCAAGGCTAGTGCTCTGTTACTTGAGCCACAGGTCCACTTCTGGCTTTTTAGTAGTTAACTGGAGCTAAGAGACTCTTGTGCTTTCCTGCTAATGCTGGCTTCAAGCTACAATTCACATATCTCATCCTCCTAAGTAGCTAGGATTACAGGTATGAACTTCTGGCTTCCACTTGTGATATCTAACAACCAAAGAAATGAAGACATAAAAACTATAATTGGCCAAGAAAAAGACCTGGAGCAGACTGATGCTTCCCTAATAAGTTATAGTAACCCTTATTGGGTTGGATCATATTTTCTAAGTTTATGTAACTTCTATCTTTGAATTTAAGGACGATAACTATGTGCAACCACATGTAAAAATGTACTATGCATGCATGTTTGCTGCTGAAGTTTCTATGTGTTTGTAGATTTGAGTCTCTCCATCTCTATAAGCCAGGATGATATTCAAAATACGTGTAAACCAGTTCAGCCCAAAAACTGAGCAAGAAAGATGACCAGACCAAGACATACTGACTGCACCCAGGCCAGCCCATAACTATGTGTTCCTATTCCATCTGTGTGGCTGACATGGAGCTCCCTAACAGAGGAAGCTTCATTTCCTCTTCTCCTGTTATAAGCAGCCAGCCAATATCCTTGGGCTTATGACTTGTCACTGAGTATGGGTCCAGGAGGAGCAGGGACACAGAAGCCATTGAACTCAGATGGCTGTAAGTGTACTTGGAATAGGCATGCCAATTTGAGGACCAGACAACAACTACCTTTAAGCCATTCCCGAGAGTACAGGAATGGCTCTCTAGTTGGACTCAAGAGAATTTCAACCTTTGAAAATGGTGCTCAATTTTCGAAAGTTGAATTGACCTACCTGCTGGGTGATTGACAATGCACCAGCACTTCTATTAGTGAATTTCTACCATGTGTCAAGCACAATTGCTAGGCTCTTTATACAGGTAATAGTAATCTGACATGGAAATTTCCCCACTCCAAAATTTGGACAGAGAGCCAGGGGCCAGTAGCTCATACCTGTAATCCTAGCTACTTGGAGGCTAAAAATGAGAGAACCATGGCTTGAGATTAGCAAGGCAGAAAAGTTTCAACAATCTCTTCTTATCCAATGGCTAGATGTGATGGTGCAAGCTTGCCATCTTATGCTAAGTGGGAGGCTGAAATTGGGAGAGAAGGTTCATATTTCTTGGCCAAGCTAGTCAGAAAAGTCTAGGAGACTCCATCTCACTGGAGGAAAGCTAGAAGTAGTGGTGCATGCTTGTCGGCCCAGGTGGGATGGAAAGCCTAAAGTAGGTGAATCATAGCTCAGGTGCACACTTGTATGGAAAGCAGGACCCCCATCTCAAAAATAGTCAGTAAAAAACTGGGCTGGGGCATGGCTTATTGGTAGAATGCCTCCTAGCAAGCTCAAAACTCTGAATTTAAACTCTAGTACACCCACAGTCCCCACTAATTTTTTTTGACAAAAACCTTAAAGGTCAGGATAAAAAAAAGACACATATTAACAAGTCTCCACAGCTCCTACATTGTGTGTGCGTGCGCATGCATGTGTGTGTGTATGCATGTGCTAGTACTGGGACTTAAATTTAGGACCTGTCCCTGAGCTACTCTGTTCAAGGCTGGTACTCTACCACTTGAACAGCAGATCCATTTTTGGATTTTTTGGGGTTAATTGGAAATAAGCGTCTCATGGACTGTTCTGTGTGGACTGGCTTCAAAAATGTGATCCTAACATCTCAGTATCCTGAGTAGGATTACAGGCCTTAGCTACCAGCACCCAACTTGCACCCACATTCTAAACCAGACTTCCCAGCCTTGTAAAAGACTTTATGTGTATGCTCCTAGACCATTTGTAACTATGCTCACAGGGATTAAATATGCCTCAAGTTGGAATCTTCAAGAAGGAAATTATGAGAGACAGAGAGAGAGAAAGAGAGAGGGGGGGCTTCAGACCATTGTCAGTGCTTTAGAACACTCTTGGAAGGAACTGGCAGCACCACTGTGGCTGTGTCCTGCGATTCTAGAGGAGTTCTGGGATATGGTGCATCTCACTTCTATCACAATCCAAGTGTGACATTTTAGGAGACAGTGAACCAGGCAAAGAAGGTCATCTAAAGCCACAAAACAAAACACAAAATAATGAGTGCGCATGTTGGAATTAAAGGAAAAGATGTGAGAAAGAATAAGCAAGCTATCTGCTGGAGCCATAGCAAGTGATTGCAATTCAGTGAAGGGTTGCACATTTATTTCCCTGCGAGAATCTATGAGATAAGTGTAATTAACACCAGTTTACAGATGCACATGACCTAAGAGGATGAGAAACAAAGCCCAAGGCTCTGATCACTTGTGTCATGCTGACTGGGAGTCCAAGGCAAGGGAAAAAAGGCATAAGGAAGTGAACATTGTAGGGTAGATTTTACTAAGTTTTGCACGCAGTGCTTGGTGCACACACTCATGATTTTGTTCACAATTGGTGCTCTATCATTTGAGCCATGCCTCCACTTCTGGCTGCTTTTCTGGTTAACTGGAGATTAGAGTCTCCTAGATTTGTCTACCAGGGCTTGCTCCAAACTTCAATCCTCAACTCTCAGTCTCTTGAGTCACCAGTGCACCACTGCCTGGCTAGGGTGGACATTTTTTTTAAATAAATTGTATCATTTAATTCTCATGGTCTTTTCACAGAAATGTTTAGCTATCTTCCTCTTGCAGGCAAGGAACCTAAGCCTCAGAAGTTCAGTAGAGTTTGCCAAAGATAACAGAACTCATAAGCCTCAGAACCAGAGTTGGCCCAGAAATGAACAAGTCTGTTCAACTAACAAGCTCATCATGCTCTTTCAGGACACATGAACTGTGTTCTGGTCATTTCCTACAAGATGAACTATGCAAACATTTTACAAGTCATGCACAGGAAAGGAGCAAGGAGCCTGGTAATGGAATGTGTACTAGGTAGGAGAGTGCTGTAGGTAAACAATGAAAGAGAACTGAACCTAGCCTGCATACCATGTCTAAGGCTGAATGAGAGGCAACCTGAGTTGTGTGTGTGTGTGTGTGTGTGCGTCTGTGTGCGTGTGCACACACACATTGAAGGGAAAACAGCAGAGGCTGAGTGAAAAGCATCTGCAAAGAAGGCTTGAGGCAAGTTGAAAGAAGCAATGAACAGTGGCTAGAATCCAAAGGATAGGAGGTAAGGAGAGATGCTGCTGAAAGTCAGCCCAGGGTGAACTTGGGAGAAGCTGTGTAGTTTGGGTTCTATCCTGAAGATGTTAGAGATCCTCACAAGGACACAAGGTCAAGGGCAGACACAGAGTACCACATCCAAGACTAGATTACCTGGCCACATAAGGGGTGAAACTGCACACTGGGATATAACATGTTTTAATAATCATCCAGGTAAGAGATAAGCCCTTGAACCAGAAGGAGTGGTTGCCTGAGGGGCAGAGAGAAGAGGGAGGGAGATGAGGGAATTTCCAGTTTCAGGCTCTCTTCTCATTTATATAGTCAATGCTTGAATTATCCCTCTCCTGTACTACAGATTCATGCACCAGGTCTATGTACTGTTTTGTTGTTGCTGTTGTGTGTGTGCCTTGAACTCAGGGTCTGGAAACTGCCTCTTAGCTTTCTGGCTCAAAGCAATCATTCTACTACTTGAGCCACTGCCTTGATTCTGGTCTTTTGGTGATTATAAAAGAGTCTCACAGACTTTCCTTCCCAGGCAGGCTTCCAACTCGAAGCATTCTTGCTAAAGAGAGGTGGCCATACTGCCTGGAAGGAGAAGCTGCTGGGGTGGTCAGGGTGGGTGGTAGACATAAATAATTTGTCTATCGGATTCTAGAAATTTGGGGAGCCTTGTTTTCCCTTTTAGCTGGAGTGTCAAGTTTCTCTTCAACTTTTCTTTATGCATTTGAGTTAACAAACCAAGTGTGGACTGCTCAGTCTGGGCCCAGCTAGAGAGGAGCACATAGTGGAGAAACTCTTTTGAAATACCGACCCTTCCCACCCCTGCCCTCCCCAAGATGGAGAATAGATGTTCAACAGGTGGCCCATTCAAACTTGCCAAGCCTGAGATCCTTCCAGCACTTGGAGCACAAAATAGGAATAGTAAGAGCTTCACGGAAATCCAGTCCCACCTGGCATAGGCCCCATGCCTAGCTAAGGGGCAAAGCCAAAAGACATCCAGAGCCCAGAGGATGGGAAGGTTAACATCTTTTAGGCTGGAGGGGGCCGTTTGCTTTTCTGCTCCCTCCTGGAATGTCGCTCCTTGAGCTTGCATACTAGCTGCTTGCATAGCCTGCCACCAGCCAGGGGGTCCTGCCAATGCTGTTTGCTTTTAGTTGCTGATTGTTAAAGATTAAGCTGATGCTAAGCTGATTACACAATAGTAATCTTCAAAAAAAAACCCAAACCTCTTTTAATTAAGTTTAGTTAGACTCAATTGGTAGACATTAGCCAATTAGAAGATGTCAGAGAAGGGAAAGGAGGTTGGAGGAGTGGGGGCTTGGGAGGAATAGGGGAGGTTGAGGGTATGTGCAAACTCTGAAGAGGTGAGCTTTTTCTCCTGGGACAGACAGCCCCTTGCACACTCTCCCCAGCATGCTGAGCTAGACACTCATTCCCAGAGATTCTTCTGCTTTACTGGCAGCTGCCGTACTCTCTCCCCTCCCACCACCACGCCCCCCCCCCCCCCCGCCCCTTTGTGTGCTGGAGTTTGAACTCAGGGCCTGGGCGCTCTTTCTGAGCTTTTTTTTTTTTTTTTTTATAAAGGGCAGCACTCTACCACTTGAGCCACAGCTCCACTTCTGGCTTTTGGGGTAAACTGGAGATAACAGTCCCACGGACTCTTCCCCGGACTGGCTTCGAACCTCACTCCTTAGATCTCAGCCTCCTGAGCCGGTAGAATGACAGACCTGAGCCACCCGCCCTCTTCACGATCGCCTCAGATCCGCTCCACACGGCCTCAGGGCGCTGCGGGTCGCGTCCCAAGTGCAGGCGGTGGGAGCCGGCGGGCTCAGCCCCGGGGGTCCCGGACCCTGTGGGTCTGGGCGGGTCACCGGCTCTCGGGGCTCTCTCTGTGTCTCCCACTCCTTAGGGTGCTGCAGCCCGGCGGCCCCAGGGGACCGCATCCTCCGGCCAGTCGTGGCGACTCGGGTGGATCGGGAGCATTGCGGGTCCTCCGGGTCCTCCTGGCCTCCGCGCGGGGTCGCCGGGGCCGGTGACGGGCACGGTTCCTGGATCTGGGGCTCGAGGCCTCTGGGTGCGAGGCCCCTGGCGGCAAGACGGCCCGGGTCTTCAACCTAAGACCCATCAGGGGCATAGGCATTTCGGCCCCACCGTGTCTCCAGCCCCTGGGCCGCACCCACCCCTATCTGCCAGCGCCTGCTCCATGGCTCCCCAAGGTGTTTGCTAACCTGGGACTCCTCTCCACGCGGGGCTGTGTGGCACAAAGGTCCAGTCCCCCTTTCCCCGCCCCCGTGTGTAGAAATGGAGGGGTGCAAAGGTGCACTTGTCGGCCCAAAGTTGAAGCTCAGGGAAAAGCAATGTCTCATTTTTCATTTCATGAACTTTAAAGTTGGGTGCTGGTGACTCACACCTGTAATCCTAGCTCTACTCAGAAAGTTGAGATCTTAGTATCTGAGTATCCCTGTTCCAAGCCAGTGCAGGCGGACAAATTGGAGAGGCTCGGGACCAAGTGTGTGGCCTTCTTACAGGCTTGCTTGGATGAGTCCGGAAAGGAGACAGGAAGAGATAGGACTTAAAGATAGTCAGCACTCAAACATTAAAAAAAAAAAAATGGAGTCAAACTTTTGCAACTATCCTCACTGACCACTATTACCCAGGATTTGAAAACAGATTTCGTTTATTTTTCCTGATTTTGTAGTTATTTTTAGAATTAGAGTAATTGTCAGGGAAGCTAATCCTTCCTGGAAGAAATCTATATGGAAAATTGAGTCAGGGGTGTTCCACATTCTCCAGTGGCTCAGCTCTGTAATACTAGCTGTGTAAGAGGCTGAGATTCAGAAGATCACAGTTTGAAGCCAGCCCAGGCATAAAAACCAGAGAGACTTCATCTCCAAAATAACCAACTAAGACCTGATCTAGAGGTAGGGCTCCAGTGATAGCATGAGGCCGTCTTCAAACTCTGACATAACAAAGCACAAAGACAAAAGGAAAAAGCAACAAATCAGTCAGAGGTGATACCCAGGAGGCCTGAAGAACCCTTTATTTTGAATGCTTGAGTGTGCACTTGAAGTGTGTGCTAGGCACTTGTGCAGCCCATGTCAGATGGGCCATTTTGGGGAGGTCTCCAAGACCATGGTTGGGGATGGCAAGGACTTTAGTAGTTTACCAGGTTTCAGTTTTAGTAATTTACTAGTTTGTTTTTTTTTAACAGTCCTTGCAGAAAAAACTTTGCATGGTTCTAGATAGGTGTTTTATAGGTACAAACATTTGACCATGGTCAAGGCATTTCTATATACTTTGTGTCCTGCATTTTTCTACAGAAAATGGGAGGAAAGATGCAAGAAGGTGGGCAAGGTGCTTGTATCTTACTTGAGAGGTCAGTATAAATAGAAAGGAGAGAGGGCTGGCCTGGGAGAAGGGTGGAACGATTGGAAAATCCAGTGATTTGCGCATCCAAGAATCAGGACATAATTTTCTTTGATCTTGTTTTAATTCTGTTCTTCAGATAAACAGTGTTTGCTCACAGACTACATAGCTGTTAAGTGTCTGGTGCTTTGCAGGGCCTTGGAAAGACAAGCAGACTTGAGAGCTGGGAGGACCACCTAGACTTCAGGTGTCCACAGACCAAGGAATGCAAGACCCACTCAGCATGTGATTCTATTTCTGATCCTCGATTTCCAGGCTCTTCTGGGCTGATCTCCTATCTTGTAAGCCTCCTTAAACATCTTTGTCTGCCTGTGTCTCAGCTCCCAGCTGCCTCCCCTGAGCAGTCAAAATGGTTCAAAGTGGAGACTGAAGGCCAGCTGGTCCACACAAGCTGAGCTCCTCCTCTGGTAGAGAGAACAAGGTGAAGGATGTAGACAGTAGTCAAGAAAAAAGAAAGCAAGAGAAGGCTCTAGTAGCCTTCTTGAGAGCCATGTTTCCTCTGTCCATACCCCATCCCTGTATTGTCTTTTCTAATGTAGTAAGCCCACAGTAAATAGTTCTCATTGTCATGTTTCTCAGACCTATATCTGAGTTTGTGGAGCAGAATACACATGTGTGAGGACAGGGAAGGAATCTTGTGTGGGAGGGGCAAATGCGCGTGTGTCTGTGTGTACATGGAGGTCCGAGGGTCTATGAAACACTGTTTCTGTGAGTTAAGAAGTCTTTATTCTCAGGCCTAGTGTGGTGGTATGTGCCTGTAGTTCCAGCCATTGAGGAGGCTGAGATAGGAGGATCACTTGAGTCTAAGAGCTCAAGAAGAGGTTCCAGACACCTACAGCTATAAAAGTTGGGGAAATGCTGTAGTGGGACAGAAGTAGGGGGATGGAGGTTGTTGGGGTTTTTTTTTTGCCCCTCCCGGCTCGGACTCTTCCTTCTTTCTTTCCACCCTCCTTTCGTCCTCTCCCCTAACCCTCGGCCTGCAGGTAAGTTAGAGTGGGACGTGGGGGTCGCTCTGACCTGACGAGCACGTGATCTGCCATAGTTATGTGTCCACCTCCTTTCCCTGGACACTGGCGTACATATGCTACGGGGCTAGCTTCTTAGAGCAAACTGACTTTATTGAGATAAGGACAAGGGGCGATGATTCCGAGGGAGGGGTTTGGCCAGGATGTCGATAGGCTGAAAGGTATCACCTGACCCCCAAGGGCTAACGTCACTCGAGCGCGCCGGGCTGGCTAGAAGGTTGGGGGATGTTTGCCCAACCGGTTCCTCTGGATTCCAATCCAGAGGGGGTAGCAGGGCCGCATTGCCCAGGGCTGGGGGAGGGGCATCAAGCCCCTTCCATCAAGGGGAAAGATGGACCCCAACAGAGGTTACTGTCCTCAATTCTGAAGAACAACCTTAAGGACGCCTATGCTTCATGGAGGTGAAAAAAATTACAATGCTTATAACACTGCTGCAATTATTTGCGGAATCAGAAGTTTTGTTCTGAGTAAGCAAAATAAAATTAACCAACAACCAGGATATGTCAGATTGCAACTATTGTTCAGAATTCTCAGTTTCAAATTTGTGTATTCACCAAACAACCTAAGATTCATCAAAGCAGCTATAAGATACAGTTATTGATGTTGAGACATTAAAGTTTGAAATCTTGTAAAATGTGTTCATTCATAGAAAATACCATTTTAGTCTTGAATGGACATTCAGGTTCTGCATGAAATTATTTTTTTGGAAAGGGTTCCTCTCTTCTCTCACTGTCTCACACAATCTTAGATCTTATGTAGTTCAAGAAATTATTATTGTCATTACAATTTTACAAAGAGAAAACAGAAACTCAGAGAGTTTAACTGATTTGCTCAGAAAAACTAAGGAATAGATGATGGAGCTAGGATTTAAAAAAAAATGCAAATTCAAACTTTCTATTGAACCAGGCTGCTCTTTTTTTTTTTTTTGGCCAGTCCTGGTCCTTGGACTCAGGGCCTGAGCACTGTCCCAGGCTTCTTTTTGCTCAAGGCTAGCACTCTGCCGCTTGAGCCACAGTGCCACTTCTGGCCGTTTTCTGTATATGTGGTGCTGGGGAATCGAACCCAGGGCCTCATGTATACGAGGCAAGCTCTCTTGCCACTAGGCCATATCCCCAGCCCACCAGGCTGCTCTTGCCTCTCTTTTTTTTTTGTTGTTGTTGGTCTTGGGGTTTGAATTTGGGGCCTGGGTGCTGTCCCTGATCTCTTCTACTCAAGGCAGTACCACTTCTGGTTTTCTGGCGGTTAGTTGGAACAGAGAGCTGCACAGATTTTTCTGCCCTGGGTGGCCTAAGAGTTTCATGGATTTTCCTACCCAGTCTGACTTTGAACTGTGATACTAATATCTCAGCCTCCTGAGTAGCTAGGATTATAGGTGTGAGCAACTGGCTTTACTTCTCATTTCTAAGCTCCCGGAAATGTATGTACCACCATGGGTTCTCTCCCGAAGAACACAGAAATCCAGGACAAAACTAGCCCCTTGGCTAATGAGTTCTTGTCTGAATTCCTCACATAGTAAAACTGATAAGAAAATATGTTAGGAAAGAAATGTCAGCTTGAGCCATAACATGCAGAAGAAAAACAGACTTGATGAAAGGCAGAGAAAGGAGGTGTAGTATTATGCGATTTGCCAGTGTTAGGTTTAAGCAGGAGAAGAATTTGGAAGGCATATGTGTATCAAGAGTTCCAATTACTGATGTGGTGTGGTTCATCCCCTATCTCCATCTGATGTTCTCATTTCAGAGTTGTTACTGCTGTCATCACTTGAGGGGAACAATCTGGTTTCTATGAGATGATTTCTTCGGCTTCAGCATGTGTCTCATCATAAGTAATTGTCTTCATTTGGGTGTGATCTGTCTTGCTGGCCCTACTGTTCTTTAGGGGTAGTTTTGGTCCTTTGTCATAAAGATATTATCCACCAGTGTTCTTTTCCCCCATGTTGATTGCAAAATGACTGGGAAGGGAATGACTGAAAACAATGACAAATACAAAATGGAGGCAGGGTTTCCAGGCTTTTCTTCTGTGCTTAGTTAATTCATGGCAGCAAAACAGTTTAAGTACTTGTTACAAAAAAACACTTCAAGAGGGAAAGTAGGCAATCTAGGGTGAGAACAGCATTTGGAAACTTGAGATAGTGAGAAATTCCCTAGGTCCAGCCTATAGAGCTGAGCTCACTTGAGTGGAAAAGTTTTGTTTATAGTACAGTATTTTCTTCCAGAAATCTTGTGATCTTTTCCTCTATTTTAAGTTTTCTTTACATACCCTCATATCTTAAGGCTAGCTGCTACCAATAAAATAGCAGCAGCAGCAATAGCTTTCTGACACTTTTTCCTCAAGAGGGTCCAGTAGTCTGTTTGGGGAACATTTGCAAGTTTTCATTGCCAAACTAGCAAACCCCAAACCCTGATACTCAGGAGGAGTGATTTATACCAAGCAGGGAGCTTAGGGGAGGAACAGGAGCCCCAATGATCTCTGCAATGATTGCACAAGATTGCTCATCTTGGCTTTGGCTTGAGGCTGTAGGAGAGGCGCTGTGGCAGAAACCTCTTTTCAAGGGTGGGGCATTAATGCTTCCTTTGGGTTTTGAGGTTTGAGTTGAGTCAGGAAGATGTAGCTTCGGCCCTATGGGCTCTCTGAAATTTGCACACAGCTCATCTTCCAGATGGAGAGAGTCGTTGTATTTGCACACACAGTTGTTTTAGCCACTCACTGTCAGGGCCCCATTAATGGGTATGAACTACCTCTGATGCTTCCTATTCTAGAGCCTTAGTCCCTTGTGACAGAAGGAGCAAAGGAAATATCAATAACCACACCCCCTTTTCTCTCCTGGCTGATCTCCCAGGCTGACTTCTTCACTCTGCTCTGCTTTGCGTGATGGGTTCTGAATTGCTCTTTGTTGTTCAATGCCACTCTTTCCTGTCCAGGGCAGTTGTACCAGCTCTCCTGTGTCCTACCTGTGTCACTGTTTTCTCCACTTGGGACCACCCTTCCAGTGTGCATGGCTCCATTCAAGCTTCAAGCTCCCAGCAAGAGCTGCAGATCATCACATAACCACACTTCCAGTTAGATTCATTTGTCCAGACAAAGGTCAGCCAGCTCTGCATATTATCAACTGGAATTACCCTCAATGATTGAAGAGCTAATGACTAAGTGCTAATGTTTATTCGAATGTTCAAACTCTTCACTGTCATGAACTCAATCTTTATCCCAGTCTTACAAGTTAGACACTTGTTAGCAGGTGAAGAAACTGAGGAACAGAGAGTATAAGAAACTTGTTCAACTTCATTCAGCAAGAATGGTAGATCCAGAGGCTAGAGGTAGCTCAAGTGGTAAAGTGCTAGCCCATCAGGAACTAGGCCCTGAGTTCAATCCTCTACCCCCGGTACTAAAGATAGGGAGGGAAAGAAAGAGAGAGAGAGAGAGAGAGAGAGAGCGCTCAAAAGAGATAAAGCCAGGTTTCATAGTCTCCTAAATACTAGGTTTATACAATCACATCAGCTCATGTTTTAGTTTTAAACAGATAGAAAGGCAGACAGGGAGCTGAAGCACGTGGCTCATGCGTGTAATCCTAGCAACTCAGGAGGTTGAGACCTGGCCCAGGCAGGAGGTCCTCAAGACTCTGTCTTCAAAATAACCAGCAAAAATCTGGAATGCAGGCATCATTCAAGTGATAGAGTGCCAATCACGAGCAAGAACTCCAACTAAGAGCATGAAACCCTGTGGTTACTTGAGCCACACCCCCAGTCCAGCCTTTTACTGCTTAATTGGAGAAAGAGTCTCTTGGATCTTTCTTAGGCTAACTTTGAACCTCCTGAGTATCTAGGATTACATATGTGAGCCAGCAGTGCTTAGCTCATTTTTCTCCTCTGGGAATTCCTACCCATTTTCTCTTCTGGTGTTGAGGTCTCTATTGCTAATGTCACTAACTTAGTCAACCTGATTATTTGTCCTCTGGATCACTAGGTTTTCCTCCTAATTGCCTTTCTGCTTTCTACAACAATTCTACTTCAGCTCTGTTGCCAAGGTGATCTTGGGAAGTGCAAATCAGCTCATGCAGTTTTAGATGAACTGCATGTCACTCAGCAACACTCTTGAGGTCTTGCTTGGTCCAACCTATGCCTGTTTTGGCCTCACCATTTCAAGAACAGCTCCACCTCTCCAAGTCTTAATTCTCAGTTCCCCTAAATTGACTCTAGGCTGCAAGTTCCTCATTTATAAAACAATAAACCTATCAACCGAGGGACATTTTGAGTAACAGTGAAAGAATACTATGTAAAGCTCTTGTACTCACTACTGCCTTGCATATGAAACTGTAGCTCCTCTGTACATCACTTTGACAATAAATAAATTAAGTTTTTTTTTAAACCATATCTGTGAAGGTTAATTTTGATTGGGTTGAGAAACATATAAGCAGGCTGGAAGTATGGCTCAAGTCAAGTGATAGTACCTGCCTAACAGGTCCAGAGTTCAGAACCCCTGTAACAACAACAACAACAACAATAACAACAAAAAAAGAATGACTAAGGGATTAGGAGAGCACATTTTTGAGTGTATGGTGATGATGTGTCCAGAGTTTTGATCATGAGGGCTCTGATCTAAACTAATGGATTGATCCACTGAAGGACTCATGATAGGAAGCATTTTGGGAGGTGGTGAAAAGTAGGAGATGAGGGCCTTGCTGGGGCCTGTGGAGCATCCTCAGAGGCTGTATGTTTCCCTGGCCCCTTCCTGCATTCTTTTTTTTGGCCAGTCCTGGGCATTGGACTCAGGGCCTGAGCACCATCCCTGGCTTCTTCCTGCTCAAGGCTAGTACTCTGCCACCTGAGCCACAGCACCCCTTCTGGCCGTTTTCCATATATGTGGTGCTGGGGAATCGAACCAAGAGCTTCATGTGTAGGAGGCAAGCACTCTTGCCACTAGGCCATGTTCCCAGCACCCCGTGCATTCTTTTCCTAGGCTTCCTAGTACTGTGACAGGAGCTGCTCTGTTTTCCCCTGGCCTCTAGCCATGATGGTGGGACCTTCGAAACCATGAGTTAAAAGAAATAATTTCTTCTCTTAATTTTTTTATGTAAGAGTTTTGTTCTCAGGGACGAGGAAAGTGATTCAACATCTGTCATGTTCACATATCGAGGACACATAGCATTGCTGTGCTTGAGGTTGGGACGGCTTTCCTTCCTCTCCTACTAGCAAACCCTCAAGATTCATTTGGTTACATAAAATATTTTCAGATCTATCTGAGTAGAAGCGGCCAAGGCTTTTGTGTATCTTCTGCTGCAGGACGTTGCCTTCCAGCACAGTGCTCCCCCTTTACTTTCATATCAGTCAGCTTGCTTGTTGGCTTCAATACTGTAAGTCCTAGATTACAAATAATGACCTTGTTTTCTAGCTTTGAGTAGTGTCTGGCTCCTGGTTGGTACGTAGTAAATGTTCAAACAGTGAATCAATAAATGAGTGGGCTCCAATGAAGGGCCTCACTGTCTAAATAGGAGACATACCATTTGCAACTCTGACCTGAGGCTGGACTCCTCCACTGTGCCCAGACACTGTACCTGTTTCCTATTCCTGGAATAAGAGGTTGCTAATCTCCTGTCATTTCTGTTCCCTAGGATCCCCTCATACTCCCTCAACCTAACATCTGGCTCAGCCTGATGAAGTGCTGGATTACTGACTCCCATTCAGCAGGTCTTGTTAAAGCCACTTCTCCAGCTGTTTGAGTTTCATCAGAGCCTTTGGCAACCTTCCCCCACTCCCACCCCCACTCCTCCAGCTACATTTAGAGGGGAGATTTCAATAAACAATGTCCAGTTCATCAGCAGCCTAATTACAGTTTCTTTTTTTAAAATCCCCATGTATATTCTTATTTCCAGGCATGGAGGAAGCATGTGGGAGTTGTGAAGGAAGCCAGATGAAAAAGAGACTTCAGGATGCATTATTTCTTGGAGTAAATGAAATCATGTCCATGGAAGCCTGAGTCAAACTTGGCTGGAGGAACTGGAGGCAGGGGGAGGAATTTTGTGTGAAACATGAAAACCCTCTTGGATTTGGGTCTAGAGACATCCAAATTTAGTTGTCTGTTCTTTCCATCTCTGCTGCTTGAGACTACTGCTAGGGTACCAGAGGCCCATCTCCTCCTTCTAACTAATACCTTCCAGGACTCAGTTGACTTTTTTCCTCTGACCCTGATCTGGGCAGGATTTGTATCACACCAGTCTCTGTGTGAAAACAGTGGCTGAGAAGGAGGCAGGATGAGACCTTAGTGGGCATTCTGGCACCATCGTGATCTATTTGTGACTTTGGATAGGTATTGTGTGTCTGTGAGCCTCAGTTTCATAATTAGGAAATCAAGAGTTAGAATCTCAGTCTGGTCTGCTCTCCCTAAAAGGTGTGAGAGTAAAATATGATGATGGAAATTCATCAGGACCCGCATCCCCCCCCCCCCCCCCCCGCCACAAGCTTGTCTTTCTTGCTCATCATTGTGCTCCCAGTATATTTAAGAGAGCCTCGCATGCAGTAGGACATTCACAAAAACCTGCAAACTAAGTCATTGGAAATGTGTCTCATCAGGATTGTTTTCATCACTTCTCAATTTGGATATATCAGACAAGAGGCAGACCATGTAAATGGCCCCAAAGGCCTCCCTTTGTTGTTACCATCTTCATTCCCAACATCTTGGTGGGTTAGTTCTTACATGCTTACTCTCCAGTCTTTCATATTTCTAAAGAAGTTGATGTTTTCACATTATTATATCCAAGCTTACACTAGCAGGTCAACTGTGGAAGTCATAATCCAACCCAGCGCAGTCACGTGCTCTTGGCACACCATGCAGAAGCAGCAAATGAAGAGCGCTTCATCTCCTTGTGTTTGCTTTTCCTCCCTATATGTTCATGCATTGAACCTTCTGTTGCAGATGCTGTTCCCTTTACAATCACCACTTCAAGACTCATTTCAAGTAGCAGCTCTTTCCTGGATTTCTCAGCCTGGGTTAGAGGCCTTCCCAAGTAATCCATTTGCTGCATCTTTAGCTCACCTCTCTCTTCATGTAGGTGTCTGTGTCTGTGTACCAGATCAAGAACTTCTAGGTAGCAAAGACTGTCATTCTTATACCTGTTTAGCTAGCACTGTGCCTGACACACAACTCTAAAAGTAAATAGCTGACAAAGATTAGGGAATATGTCAGTAGTAGAGCACTTGCCTAGCATGCAAAGGGCTCTAGGGTTAGTCCCCAGCATCACATACACAAAGAGGTCTGGTAAATGAATGGATGCTTGATCAGCTCAGCTCAGCTCACTCAGCTAGGATTATTGAAAAACAAGTATTTTAAAAGGTTGAATCTGGATACCAGTGGTTCATGCCTGCAGTCCTAGCTACTCAGGAAGCTGAGATCTGGAGCCTGAGCTTTGAAGTCAGACCAGGCAGAGAAGTCTGTAGAATCTTATTTCCAAGTAACTATCAAAATGCTGAAACTGGAGGTATGGCCTTGAATGAAAAAGTCAAGTGACCCATTTGTAAGGAAATGGAAGGACTTGGAAAAAGTTATACTAAGTGAAGTGAGCCAGACCCAAAGAAACATGGACAGTATGGCCTCCCTTATTGGGAATAATTAGTACAGGTTTAGGCAAGCCATAGCAGAGCATCACAAGGCCCAATAGCTATACCCTTATGAACACATAAGATGATGCTAAGTGAAATGAACTCCATGTTATGGAAACAAATGTTATATCACAGTTGTAACTACTTTCAACGTCCTATGTGTATGTGTAGTTTCTATTATTGATGATGTTCTTGTATCACCTTCCTATGGTTGTACCTACACTATCTCTGTAATCTTATCTGAGTATATTGGAAACCGTGTTTACTGGTATTGGAAGTAGGAAATTCAAAGGGAATACCAAATTTGAGAGACACAGGGTAAAAAAAGAGAAATAACTACAAAAGCAATGCTTGCAAAACTGTTTGGTGTAAGTGAACTGAACACCTCGGGGGGGGGGGGGGAGGGAAAGGGGGGGAGGGAGGGGGGTATGAGGGACAAGGTAACAAACAGTACAAGAAATGTATCCAATGCCCAACATATGAAACTGTAACCTCTCTGTACATCAGTTTGATAATAAAAATTTGAAGAAAAAAAAAAAAAAGAAAAAGTCAAGTGAGAATGTAAGGCCCTGAGTTTAAGCCTCAGGACTGGCACGCATGCGTGTGAGCACACACACACACACACACACACACAAAATAGGTGAATTGAATAAAGTCAGGTTTTCTCTTAAGTGTTTGCTAGTATCTCATTCCAGGCATCCTGCCTTTTTTTTTTTTACTTTATGATATTTATTTTATGACTTTATTTTTTTTTAATTTTGATACAATGCAAGTAAGGAGTAGAAATATCCTGGAGATTATCAGAATCTCACAGTGGGACCAGGCATTTTTTTCATGAAACATTTCATTATGTCATATATGTATGTATTTATACACAAAAACATCCTTAGGTATTTTATACACACACATATAATTCTTGTTATGCTTGATGGTGAAAATAAAAATCACTACATAGGGTAATGAATGCCACATTGACAAACATTCAGAGGTTCACAAAATGTACTAATCAAATTAAGATATCCTGCCTTCTAATGCAACACTGCCCTTTTGTGAGTGCCTATTTCAGAACGGAAGTGCTTGGAACTTAGACTCTGGATATATTATTTCCATTCTTTTAGGAAAGCCCAGAGCATGAGCACTTGCCTCAGAAAAACAAATTGTTTCCCTTAGCACCTTTGCTGAAGTGAATTTGCCCAGAGTCTTTCCTTCTTGCATTACAGATTCCACACCTCACAAGGTGATTAGTGAGCATGCCAACTGGGCCTGTAGCCTGCATTGACTCCTGGACTTCTAAAAATCCTCAGGCTGTCTCAGAGCTTCTGATGAGGGAGGTCATTCTATCCTGATCCCACTGTATAGACCCAAGTGATTTCCTACTGGGAGCTCCTGTAAAGCCCATCAATTAGTAATGCCACCACAAGGCCAGAATCAGGATACCACACATAAAAGTGTTGTTTTTCAGTTCCAAAAGAGACCCAAAACAAGAATGTGGGTACAAAGAGGTTTTTTGTTTGGTTTTTTATGTTTTTGTGGGACGTGATCCCAGGTGATCCCCTGTAGGGAACTCTGAAGCTGAGCTGTAAGATTAAGGGTTGGAATGCCACTTCAGTGCTCAGAAGGTTGAGAACTGGACCCTATGAGGGTTGGGACAAGGGGGGGGGGGTAAGATAAATGTCTAGGTCATAGTCCTAGATTTCAAAAATATTTACTGCTTCTCGCTACCCCATAATAACAAAGGAGTCAGTTATCACTATGTACATAAACTTTGTCAATGTCTGTAACCACATGTACTGGTAGTACCCTTCCATGTACTAAACTAAATAAATAAGCTTGCTTAAGGAAACTCAGGGCTCATGTGCTGGTGAGAGCCTTGAGCCCCTGGTCTCTGCTTGCTTGGCTCTCTCTGAGTCCGTTCTCAGTTCTTTGGCTCTAGTATCCTGCCGTACTGCTCCAGGTTGCAGAGATCAACAATCCCCCTAATGTTGTGGTGGGAAATAAAATAGATTAAAAAAAAACAGTAAAAATGTGTTAGTAAACTAGATGCCAACCAGGGAAATGGACAACATTGGAAGATGGTGTGAGGTATGCGGTGCAGTGAATGAGAGTGAAGCAGTGTAATTATGTTGTCATTAACTGTATACTGCTTCTGTTCCTTTAACACTGTCATAGGTGGTTTGCCATAGTTCTAGTTGGCAGCCTTGGATATGTGGAGGTGAATGAAAAGAACATGTGGACAGGGCCTGCTCATGTCACAAATGGTTGAGGGTCCTTTTGCTCTGTTTTGATAGAAATCACAAATGGCCAAGGAACAGCTCCCTTAGTGCTGGCAGCTCTGAGCTCTTGAGTACTAGAGAATTATGGACTGTGCTTATAAACCAGAGACTTTTAGCTCTAGAACATGAGCTATACTAACTAGAGGTTTAAGGCTCCAGAGGCTTTAAAAAATCAAAGGCTTATAACTTGAGGTGCTCAGGTCACAGTAAGATATGGGCTTTGAAAACTAGAAACTATGGCTCTAGGCCCTGAGAACGAGAGGCCTTATTACCCTGCGTTTTCAAAGTCAAAGACTTCTAGCTCTGGGTGCTCAAGTCAGAGGTAAGTTCTTCTGAGCTTTGACTGTCAGCAGCCCAGCACCTAGCAGCTAGTGTTACAGCTCCTGAGCTTCGGATATAGGGCTCTTTGGCTTTTAACCCTTGCTGTCTTCTCGGGAACTCTTCCAAGGTCCAGGGATTGCAGAAATAATCATTCGGTCTTCACAGCCTCCGACTTTCCACAGTGTCTGCTCTCTGAAACTCAGCTGTTCTCTGAAACTCTTCAGTTGCCTCTTTACTGTAGGTAAAGGTAGGTTTGGGGCTCTTTTGCAAATAGTTCACTCTACAGTATCATAATAAAGATCACAAGTAAGCAATGAAAGTCCATTCAAAAGAAACCTTTAGGGCTAGAAGAGTTGGTCAGGTGATAAAGCATTGGCTTAGCAAGTGGAAGACTCTGAGTTCAAAACTCCAGTAGCCACAGATAAGTAAACACACACACACACACACACACACACACACACACAGCCTTTGAAGTATCCTATATTGATCAACAAAATATGTTTGTGCTCAGATTGCGATTCACTACCTTTTAAGTAGACAGCTTCCAGTTCTAATCATCACACACTTTATATATAAAACCCTTGATGGGAAGCTGCTTTCTTCTCATAACTCAGTGTTGCTCTCATGGCCACTGACCACCCTCCCTGGGGGACCCTCCTGACTCTCCGGAAAACCTCATCCCTGACCTAACTGAAAGTGCAGTATTGTCGGTGTCAGAAGGGTACCCTGCAAGTCCCCAACAGGATAGGACAAGACAAGGACATTCCAAAGAAGATCTTATACTTGAATGTATAAAAACCTGAAACCCTTCCACCCTCACCACTCCTTGTTCCTCCAATGCTGCTTGCATGGAGTCCCTCAGCGGCAATGATTATTTCTGGTCTGTTGAGGTCTCTGCCTTCTTTTTCTCCTTCCCTCTGCTTGATCTTTCCGAACAGATGGAAAGGAGTTGCTGGAGGACTCACTGTCCTTAAAGGGGACTCCGTCTACATCCTCTCCCTTTCTCTCCTCTCTTTTTCCTTCCTAAAACAGCAGCTTTCAGAGAGCCAGTCAGTCCCTTGAGCCTACCACAAAAGGGGTGCTGAAGCCCCCTGCTAAACAGCGGCCTGTGATCAGCCAGAAGTCCTTGCCTTTAAGGGGTCAAGATTTTGGCCTACGTCTTTATTGACTGAATTGGTAAACTCTGTTGTTAGCCCACTGTTTTCCCTAATCTCCTCTTTCTCACCATTGTAAGGAAACTGAGTCATGAGGCTATCAGGATAAAGAAAGAGCAGAAAGCAAACTTAGCAGATTTTACTCAGGAGCAAGGCCTGGGAAGGGCGACCAAGTCTCCTTTAATATGGCTGAAGGCTCACCTCCCTTTAAAACTAGGGCTCTTTAAATATTAGCCAGATAGAGTGAAGTCAGGGGGAGATGAAAGCGGGGAAGATGAAGGCGGAGTGGATAAGCAATGTTATTTTGACTTGCCCCAACCCATGGCCCACCTCTAAGCCTCGTCCACTTTGTGGTACATGAGGACACTAGAAAATGGACTATCTTAACAAGTTGGATAAGAAATGTACTCACTGCCTTAAGTATGGAAGTGTAATCCCTCTGTATATCATGTTGACAATAAAGAAATAATAATAATAATAATAATAATAATAATAATAATGAAAACGGACTGTCCTCAACAGCAAAGCCCTGGCTCCCTAGTACAGCCAGACCCAGAGTTCCCCCTCCCACAACTAGAATGAGTCCATTTCTCTTCCAACAATCTACTCACTTCAGGATCTAGATTCTTAATTTCTCCCTTAAGGAAAAACTCCCATAAGAGGCTTCAAAAGGCCCCCTGGAGGAACTCCTTCCTCTCATCTGTTCCCTAATTGTTGCTATCCAATGGCTCACACATTCCCTTTTTGTACATTCCTTCTGGAAAAGAAAAAAGTGTTGTGGTCTAAAAATGGGTTTCAGCTACCCCCCTTAAAATGTATGATTAACAAAAGGGATTTTGTAAATACTATAAAATTAAATCAACCCCTAGCAAATTCTGTAAACTTCCAAAGAAAATAGTTTAGGAGAAATGCAGTCTCCCAGACAGGCATGCTGACAGAAAGAAAGATGAGAGCCAAACAGAATATCCTACCTGCCAAGCCTGGGCTTCCACAGTGGTCTATGATGAAACTAGTAAGAAATGGATACCAATAAAGCCTGGACAATTGGGATTTAGCAGGATCAACATCTATCACAACACTGCCAGCAACATCAACACCTTTACAGTCATCAGAGTCAAGCTACACGATTAACAGATTGTGATCAATCATGAAAGGGCTCCAGTACAATCAGGCATCAACTACCTTAACCAGTGATAAGATGCCCACCAGATGTACCACTTAAACTTTTCAAGGAAGGAAGAAGTGACCACATGCTTCAATGCAATGCTGTTTGCCTGGAACATCATGAATTCCCAAGAAGGAGGCTTCTCCACTCAGTATCAGGTACAGAATGGCCCCCTTTCCTGGGGAGATGGAGATCCAGAGAAGACAAGTGATGGAGCAGCAGCAGCACCTGCCAATCTCCCATTCTCCCACTGAGGCATCCCTCATCTGTAGCCAGTGCCCTGCTCTCATGTATTGGGCCTCCATACCCACAACTGCACCTAGTGTCCCCTCCATCCACAGGGGCCACTCCCTACTCTACTTTCCCGCCAGAGCCAAAGGGACCAGCCACAATGAAAGTTCTGCCTTAGGATTGGCTGCTGCCCTGTTTGGGGCCAAGCTGAGGAGGGTGCAATGGCCAGAAGATGATGATGAGCCTGGAAGCTCCAGTCCCAGCAGGACCTGAAAGTCTCATCCCAACCCCGCAAGCAGTGAGGCTAGTGGAGGAGGCCTCATGGAGATGAACAATCAGCTAGCCAAGTTAGGAAGAGACATCTTTATCAAAGGAGTTAAAATGGAACTGTGACTATCAAGTGTGCTGCTTGTTAGAAGGAGAAAACTTCTTCAGTGGTGGTGAAAGGACTGAACCACCTTTGAGTGGGAGTTTTCCACTGACCTCATCAACCTCCTCCAGCTACATCTGCCTGTCACCCCATTCTTAGCCCCATTCCCGGCTGTGATAAGAAAAGAGGTTTCCTTTGGATAAGAAAGAATTTGGAAAGTAAGATTTGTCTTAAATGTTACAAAATGGAAAAAGGAAAAATTTAGACTAATGATCAAATGTTCAAGTAAGTAACACATGATATGAGTCTGTCCTAAATTTATAAAATAGAGCTTATTATTAAAGTTGTAAAGTTGGTATGTAATTAACTTGGCTATTATTTAAAAACCAATCTAAAGATTTTTCCTAAGGTCAAGATTAATACATGGATATAAAACCAGCATCCTATTCCTTATGTCCATCTACATAAGTAATTGTGTACTATTAAGTTTATAATGACATGTTTATTTATGGCAAGGCTCTTTAAATGATCACCTTTAAATAAGTACATTAAACTAAAATGCCATTTTTTCTTGCTGTCTAACATATCTCTTTCCCAATTATGTAAGCTGCCGTGGATATCAAGTTGAAAAGAACATCAAGCAGGCCTGTGTCCGTGCAATCCTCATTATAATCAAAATGGTTTAGTGACATCTACAGTGGTTTCAATCTTAATTAGTATCTGAATATGCCATATACATTAAAAATAACTGGAGAGTTTAATCAGTTATTGTTTTAAAACTTTTATAATGACTACTGTTAAAGTTTCTTGTCATTACAGATTTGATCCTCTGCAGCATTTATAGTTAGACCCATGGAGGGATAAATTACTTTGACAAGTGTTTATTGGTTAACTTTTATTCTTAATAAGTTTAAGGTGAGTCCTGCTTAAAGGCTATTTCTATCTATCTCCTGGTTGCTTAAATTGGAAATGAAAGGGTCTATTGGCACAAAATCTCACTTGACCTATCAGTCAACTGGGACACCTCTTGACCAACTGGAACACCTTATCCCAGCACATATCCCAACAAGAAGAAGACACCTACTAGACCTACCCGGACAAAGCTTATCCTGGCAATGAGGGACCAACCAGGGCAGTGGACTCTTAAATGGAGTCACTTGTGCTTATCCTTTCAAAAAGTGACTAAAGCCAGGAGATCAAAAGAAAATAGTTCATAAGCATCTAATGAGCATACCTGGCTACCTACTAACTGGACGGGAACTTACACCCTTGACTTTCTGTTACTCATTATTTTTATTTATAGTAGAAAGAATAGGCTTGTATGGGGGTGGTGGTGGTGGTGGATAGTTTAAAAGTACCAAAAAGGTCACAGAGGGAGGCAGGGAAAAAGTCCAGTCTCAAGCATCTGCTCAAGGCTCTAATTTGCAGTAAATTAAAGCCCTCTTCTAGGGCCTCAAGATAAGGACACATGACCATTTAGACTCAATAGATACATGATAGAAGTTATCAGATGTTGCCTTAGTCCTTCAGGATCTGCACACTCAGGTTAATGCTATTTTGCCTGCTGGCCACAATTAGTGTGCTCTAAAAATGGAGAAAGGATATCATTAAAAAAAAAGACATGTATCTAGGAGAAGCAAATACTTGGAAAAATGGCTCCTCCTGGTACAAAGTGCTTATGTGGCAGGATGCATTCTTTCTCTGAAGGACTCCACCTTTCTGCTTATCTGTTTTCCAGCTTGCTTACCAACTCAGTGAAGCACTGCCAGGTTTTCTTATTGAAGTCAATGGCCCTAAGTGAAGAGTCTGACTTTTAGAGGAAAGCTTCACAATCTTTCACCAGGATCTGGTGACATGACTGTAACTGTACTTGTCAATCTCCTTATCTTTCTCACCTGCCTTCTACAGAGTAAACTCTGGGAATCAGGAGAGTAGTGTCTGAAATGGGACCTGCAGGCTCCTACCATTTGCATTTCTTGTAATCATTCTTATCCTAAGATTATAGTTAATGGAGTAATATCTGGAGCCAGATCTTCTGGTTTCTACCACTGATAACTCCATCTCTAGTGATTACTTATTTTTTCCTCCAATTTTGTCAGTCACAGGGCTTGAATTCAGGGCCTGGATACTGTCTCTGAGCTGTTTTTCCTCAAGGCTAGCCCTCTACCACTTTGAGCCACAGAGCCACTTCTGGTTTTCTGGTGGTTTATTGGAGATAAGAATCTCATAGACTTTCCTGCCCAGGCTGGCTTTGAACTACAATCCTCAGATCTCAGCCTCCTGAGTAGCTAGGATTACAGGTGGGAGCCACTTCTAGTGATCATTCTTCTCTTAAACTTTCTACCCTAATAAAAAAATCTTTTTCAAAATTTCCTCATCAATCACACAACAGCAACCACACAGCCTGGAACAAAGAAAGACCTTCTATGAGCAACTAAAGACTTACGAGACCTTCCCCTCTCTTCCCAGCAACAACTCCATGTCAGCAGCAAGTAGCCAGAAAAGATCATGATGCCCTTTAACTTTTTATATTGCTTCAGAGTCTCAAATGATGGGAATCTGCTTTGATCTAATCACTCAATGCTGCTCCCGTGGCAATTGATTACCCTCCCCCCTCACCCCTCGAGGAACCCTCCGAACTCTCAAGAAAACCCCACCCCTGAAAGTGCAGGACTGTTGGTGTCAGAGGATACTCTATATCCCCAGTGGGACAGGCCAAAGACATTCCAAAGAAGATCTTATACTTGAATATATAAAAACCTTAACCCCGCCCCCCTAGCCCTTGTTTCTCCTGCCCTACTCAGTGTTCCACTGAGTCGCTTTGCAGCAGTGATTAAAACCTGTTGTGGTCTGTTGAGGTCTCTGCCTTCTTCTCTCCTCTGTCTGCTTGATCTTTCCCTAAGAAGCCTTGCATGAGAATAGAATAGTTGAGCAGATAATTCTGGAGTTCAGCAAGCCTTGTTCCACCTAGAATGGAGTCTTCTAAAGCCAGAGCAAGTTGCCTGGAGCAGTCATGACCAGAGTAAGGCCTCCAGAAACTGAAGTGAGGACTGAAGCAACAACAGTTGTGGTTTCAATGATTCTCATAGCTAAAGTGACATTCACTCTGGCATCTTGGACTGTTCAAAATAGCTGAATGGGTGCCAAAGAATCGGCTACTTGGCCGACTGTTCCCTATTTGAGACAACCAGGCACCAGAGAAGGTCAGTCAATTGTCATTTGAGGGGCTAATGACTGCTTCTGGCAGTTTTTCTGCTCCACAGGAAAACAGCAATAACAACAACAACAAACACAAATGCACAGAGGGGAGGGAACAGATGGGATGGAGGAGAATGATAGAAGGAGGGACTCTGATCAGGAAGCACTGGTGGACACTTAGATGTGTCATACAATGTTTTAAACTTCAGATAAATGCAGAACATTAAATAATGCTTATAAGCCAGGACATTAACATTCTTTTTTTCCAAATTTTTATTATCAAACTGATGTACAGAGAGGTTACAGTTTCATATGTTAGGCACTGGATACATTTCTTGTACTGTTTGTTACCTTGTCCCTCATACCCCTCTCCCTCCTCCCACTTTACCTCCCCCCCTGAGGTGTTCAGTTCACTTACACCAAACAGTTTTGCAAGTATTGCTTTTGTAGTTGTTTGTCTTTTTTTACCCTGTGTCTCTCAATTTTGGTATTCCCTTTCAATTTCCTACTTCTAATACCAGTATACACGATTTCCAATATACTCAGATAAGATTACAGAGATAGTGTAGGTACAATCACTGGAAGGTGATACAAGAACATCATCAATAATAGAAGCTACAGATACAGATGGGACGTTGAAAGTAGTTACAACTGTGATATAATAATCGTTTCCATAGCATGGAGTTCATTTCACTTAGCATCATCTTATGTGATCATAAGGGTATAGCTATTGGGCTCTTGTGATGCTCTGCTATGACTTGCCTAAACCTGTACTAATTATTCCCAATAAGGGAGACCATAGAGTCCATAATAGTATTTAGCAATGCTTAATCCATACCCACATGCCACTGAGTCTTTCCAATCTGGTTCAGGAAGAGCTCACTGGGGTCCTACCTGGATTATAGATTGGCTTAGTGCCATTTGAGTTTCCCTCTCATTTTCCTCAAAGCAGGGGTAATGCATTGCCTTCCGAACTGGGCCATGGTTAGCTTGAAGGAAATGAAGGTATGAGATACTTACTACTTGTAATGTGGAGGAGATGATTACACTTGGCAATTAGGCTTCCATCTTCTGGCACATTAAGGAGAGATTTATAAATCAAATAATAAAGAGAAAGTGGAGCCGGTTGATTCCAAGGGAAAGGGCTTTAAATTTAGACCTTAAGTTTGAGCTGGGTAAAGAAAGAGGAAAAATCTTCCCAAGCTACATTAAATTACTGGTCAATTCACACTCAACCCATACCCAGACCTCAGAGAGGAAAAATCACTTTCATCTGAACTTCAGAATTTGGCTCAATTATTATTGTGCAAGGGGCAGAACTGCCAAAGAAAAGAAGTGGCTGAGGAAATAAAGGGCTCTTTCCTGTGTGGCAGGGGGGAAATCTAGGCAGAATCTTAGTAATATGGAACTGTCCCATTGGATGTTGGTTCTGGAGTGAATGGCATATGTAATTTGAGGCTATCAGGGGAAATGACTATGAAGGAAAGAGGCCTCTGTTTATTCTGCTCTTTCCCAAATACCAGCCCTAGCGACTGGCAGTAAAATAAGTTAATCTACATGAAGCTGATCTTGTTTGGAGAATTGACTCTAATTTGGTTTACTGTAGGAACAAATCACATTTGTGTAAACATTTATTATGGTCAGTAAGGGCTTCATATATCCTGACAGACATGATTTTAAAATGCCTGTGTTCTGATTCTGAGAAAAGAGAGGAGACACATAAGGCTGGTGGCTTCAATGTTCAAAGATTCCTTCTCTGGACCTCTCCAACTCCACACTTTTTCTCTATCCTTGGCTCCAAAACTATAAATATATGGCGCCCAGAGTGGCCTGGGCTGGTAAAGGTAAGGATACACGTGTGCGTATCTAGCACACCAAACCCATCTTTCTGGGACCACCACACAGAAGAGGGTCTGGCCTGTTTTAAACAAACCAGTCATGAGCCCAGCCAACCTGCCATCCTGTGGCCACCGCCCTGGAGAAAGTCTGGCTTGATTCAAACTTATCAATCATGATCTGACAAATTGCCTGAAGGGAGGGGAGAAAGAGGGACAGGATAGAGGTAACATAAAGCAATAGCCCAGGACCACGTGATGGGTCAGCCTGTTTCTGGGTTCTGCTGCACATTCTGCTGTGTGGCCTTTATTTCTTTTTACTAAATAATCTCGTAAAATTGTGCTCATCATCCTTGGTATTGTTTTGATACTACCAGAGAACAAGAACCCACCATACTTGTGTCTTGTGCACCAAAATGGTGGTTCTCATTTGTGGCTTTTATACTTTGGTACTGGGAGAATATAGTTTAAACTTGACTCACAGTGGTTTGGTGACAGGGGTGGCAGGGGGTAAAATAGGTGCTGTTTACTATGCTAAACTATGGGGTATGTGATCTAGGCCCAACCAATACACAAATAGATGATTTTGAACTTCCTTTTACTAGGCACATTTAAAAATTTGGTCTTTTTATGCATTATGAAGAATTTTCAGCGTTTTTTTTTTTTTTTTTGGCCAGTCCTGGGGCTTGGACTCTGGGCCTGAGCACTGTCCCTGGCTTCTTTTTGCTCAAGGCTAGCACTCTGCCACTTCTGGCCATTTTCTGTATATGTGGTGCTGGAGAATCGAACCCAGGGCCTCATGTATATGAGGCAGGCACTCTTGCCACTAGGCCATATCCCATCCCCTGAATTTTCAGCTTTTTAACAACCCTCTAGGAGAAGTCAGATGCAGACAGGCCCTATATGTCCCCTTACTCTTGTTACTTAATATCTAAAAGTAGATGTGGTGGGAGAAAAGGAGCTAATTAATTAGTTTTCACTTTTCACCTCCTGGCTTTAGTGTCTGAGTCTGGCCTTTTACAATTAAAAAAAATTTTTTTTGCCAGTACCAAGGTTGAACTCAGGGCTTGGCTTGCTTGGCACTCTACCATTTGAGCCACAACTGCATCTCAGCTTTTGCTGTTCATTTTGGAGATGGAGTTTCCTGCACTTTTCTGCCTAGACTTTGAAGAACAATTTTGTAGATCTCAGTCTCCTGAGTAGCTAGGATTATAGGTGTGAGTCACTGGCATCTGGCTTTTAATTTTCTTTCTTCTTATCTGTCTATCCTGCTTCAATCTACCAACTTCTCAAAATTAATTGTACACTACTTCTTGATTAGTAGGTGTCTGGAACATAATTTTTCACAAGAAAGGTAATTTTGTGATTATTGAAATATCTAGCTTCCTCCCAATTTTACAGAGAAGGTCCATACAGGGTTTCCTAATAAGGGAAAATCTGGAATTAAAGAGTAAATACACACCAAGAGCAAATGGTTAAACTGTGACATCCTGCTTTACAACCTACCTAGATCATGAAGCCCCCGTGACTTTGGTTTAATTGAGAGGTATCTGCCACCATATTCTTGTAGCCTGAATTGTCTCCTTATCTGGTCAGTACCCAATCTCCTTGCTACTAACTGGACATAAGGAAAATTTGCAGTTTCTGCCTTTAAAAACTCCACTTCCCCTTGGAATGGAGAGTTTTTTCATTGGTGGCGATAGCTACCTACCTCTCCTATTCACCAGCTTCAATAAAGGACCTAAAAATTTCTCAGAGCATGGAGCTACTTCCTCTGTTTCAGCTCTCATGGGTATAACATTGTTATTCAAGGCCACACATTGAGGTTGTTATGCATAGTAAAATGTTTGACAGTTTATTTGTGTAGTGATTCATGAATTATACAGTACCAAACCACTAGCAGTTTGGGCTCTGACATGTGCTTGGTAAGATTTCAATGAGCTGTTCAGGAAGTAATATTAAAAAATATATTTGACAAAAAAGAAAAGAAAATATTTGATAGGTTAATGTGGACAGTCTCTAGCTAGAGGTTAGTTGGTAATTTCTGATATGTTAAAGTTTTGGGTTTCATTTTTCTTTTGTAGGACCCCAAGGCTCTAGGGCCATCTTATCCAAGTGACCAACTAATTGTGTATGTATGTGTGTGTGTGTGTGAGTGCACACTACCTGTGTGTATGATGTAAAAAATTGCATCCAGAGTGCCTCACTTATGCTGGATGAGTATTCTACTAATGAGCTACATCTTCGGATCCAAACACTACATAGCAAGGAATTTGTCATACAGGATATGCTGAGAAGTATTCTTTATTCTTATCTGGATCCTTTCAATTTTAAGGATATGTTAGCCTAACTGGCATAAAAACTAAGAGAAGGTGCCAGGAGTTCAGGTGAGCTGCATGCAATTGGTCATTAAGCTGAGAATGTCCCTTGTACTCAAGGGAAATGAAACCCAACTCAGTGTAAACATTAAAGCCAAACTTCTATTTATTAGATACTGCTGAGGCTCTGAGAGCTGCTGGGTAGATGAATTCCCCCCAGGATATGAAGTCTACTCATTCAAGAAGGTACCCTGCTTATTTGACAGATGAGTTGCTCCCCAGCTATCTATGTGAGGAGTCAGGCACACAGGGCTAAAGCATTGAAAACATCCTGTTCTAGATTGCAATAACAGAGCCTCAGCTCTAATCAGCTTTTTCCTTTTGAATGTGATATCATATTCCATCACTTGGGTCACACCTCCAGCCATATATATGTGTATCACATATATATTTATGCATACACACATATGATTATTTTTGAGATAGGTCTCATGAACTTTTTTTCTTTCTATCTGTCTCAAACTGTGATCCTTCCATTCTCAGCTTCCCATGTAGGATTATAGGCCTGAGCCACTGGCACCCAGCATTCTGCAGTTATTTTTTGAGATTCCCTGAAAAATCATGTTTTTAAGCAAAGCCAGATTTCTCATAGATACATGATACCATTACCTTTCGATGAATCAAACTCAGAAGGCAAACATACTTAAATCCTAACTTCCTAGCCAACATACCAAATACATCACCAGAAATTTAGAGCAGGTAAATTGACCTCAGCCCTGGTGTTTGGTAAAAGAAAAAAATCAGGCAAGATGAGAACATAGTAAAGGTGAAGGAAAAGTTTATTAGGAAAAGAAAAATGGTTGGCCGGGAATGTGGCTTAATGGCAGAATGCTTGCCTGACATGCATGAAGCCCTGGGTTCCATTCCTCAGTACCACATAAACAGAAAGAGCTGGAAGTGGCACCATGGCTCAAGTGGTAGAGTGCTAGCCTTGAGCAAGAGAAGCTCAGGGATAGTGCCTATGGCCTGAGTTCAAGCCCCAGGACTGACAAAAATGGTAGCAATAACAACACATGGCAAAGAGAATACTTGAATCTAAGTCAGCCATCTTACATCATCTTTCTCATTACAGAGCTTGGCCTCAGGTTAAATAGAGAAAATTGTAGCCCTTGAAGACAGCTTTCTGATTGGTAGATCTTCTTTCTGTTTACTAAAAGATCCTGGTGCCAAAAATTTAGTACCCTATCCTTATTTTCTCACCATTTTGACTTTACTTCCTTATTCTTTTGTAGTCTTCTGTCCCATTTCATTGTCGGTCAGATTTGGGTTTATCATCTTGTCCTGTCACTTGCAAGTTGTAGAGGCTCCAATTTCCTGACTAACATCAATATAGATGTAAGGCCAGCCCTATTTTTAGCAAGGCAACTACAGGCCAGTGATTCTGAGGTTAGGAGCAGATACAATACACAAGAATGAATTAGTTTATGTTCTGAATCAGGAGCTGTAATAAATTTGTAGATGAGGAGGAGTTCTGCTTTTTTTCCATAAGTCTGCTTGATCTCTTCCTTCTGTGATCTTGATGAGAGAGGAAAGTTCAATGGAAACTAAGCATCTGTGTTTTTATCCTATGCAGTGCACCTTCCCCTAGGCTGGGAATCATCTACTAGGCTATTACTGGCTATGAAATGAACATTTCCCCTTGTTGTGGGGATGACTCTAGGCCTTCGCTTCAGTGGGACTGGAAGATAGCTCTGGGGACTGGAAGAGGTTCTCTGATGTAAAAGAGTTGGCAAATGAATTTTCAAGTCATTTTCTCCCCTTTGTCCTAGAACCTCAGGAGATTAGAGATGCTTACTGACAGTTCTTGGATTTGCATTTCAAAGCAATGTGTGAAAAATAATATATTTCAGCAAAGTTCCATTGGTATATTAAAACAAAATGGCTTTGGGTCCTTGTTTCTTCTTTTATTCTTCACTGGACTACAAGTCCCATGATGCATTTGGAGGGAGGGGCGGAAGAAGGAGGGGCATTTGGAGGTGAAGAAGAGAGAAAAATGGAGGTGGGACCTGTAGGGGTGTGTGTGTGTGTGTGTGTGTGTGTGTGTGTGTGTGTGTGTGTGTGTGTGTGTGTGTGTGTGTGTGTGTGTGTGTGTGTGTGTGTGTGTGTGTGTGTGTGTGTGTGTGTGTGTGTGTGTGTGCAGGAGAGACAAAGAGACAGAGAGACAGACTGATACATTAATATGTTGGGTAGAGATTCACCTTTCCCTCTGCTCTCTTGTGGTGGACACAGGAAGCCTCTAGAAGCCTGAAGAACTCAGGCTTGCTAAGCCCCCAGGCCCAGCCCTTTATAATGCAGTCTAGATTGAAGTGGATTGATGTGGTGTGTCCTGTCCCCCAGAAAAATGGGAACTGACCTTGGGAGATCTTCTCTATCCACACCACTATCACAGGTGCTCAAGAATCCTGCTACCTAAAAATTATACTAAGTGAAGTGAGCCAGACCCAAAGAAACATGGACTCTATGGTCTCCCTCATAGGGAATAATTAGCACAGGTTTAGGCTATCACAGCAGAGGATCATAAAAGCCTAATAGCTATGCCCTTTATGAACACATAAGATGATGCTAAGTGAAATGAACTCCATGTTATGGAAATGACTGTTATATCACTGTTGTAATTATTTTCAACATGCCATGTGAAACCGTAGCTTCTATTGTTGATGATCCTCTTGTATCCCCTTCCTGTGGTTGTACCCGCACTATCACTGTATCTTATCTGAGTACATTGGAAACTGCATATACTGGTATTAGAACTAGGGAAGTGAAAGGGAATATCAAAATCGAGAGACAAAGAATAAAAAGACAAACGACTACAAAAGCAATACTTGCAAAACCATTTGGTGTAAACCAACTGAATAACTCATGGGGGGAGAGGGAAAGGGGGAGGGGGGAATGAGGGAGGCGGTAACAAACAGTACAAGAAATGTATCCAAGGCCTAACATATGAAACTGTATCCTCTCTGTACATCACTTTGACAATAAATAAGAAAAAAAAAAGAATCCTGTTACCTCGCACAGGTTGTAAAATAAAAATAGAAGGGCCCGACAAAAATAACACATGACCCCCATTTTAACTCAACCAAGGAAGTGAAACATCTCCAAAGTAAAATTTATAAAACTTTGAAGAATGAAATTGAGGAAGACTCCAGGATGTGAAAAGATTTCCCATGTTCATAGATTGTCAGATTTAATAACACAAAAATGACCAGACTGCCAAAAGTGATCAACAAGTTCAATGCTATACTCATCAAAATCCTAAATGTTCATTGAGACAGAGAAAACAATAAAAATTTCATATGGAATCACAAAAGAAATAGCAAAAGCAAACAACCAAAACAAATTTGGGCATAAAGGGTAATGCTAAAGATAGTATAATTCCAGACCTTAAACTTTACTACAGAGCTATTGTAACAAAAACAGCTTGGTATTGTAACAAAAATAGGCCTGAAGACAAATGGAATAGACTAGAAGATCCAGAAATAAGTCCATTTACTTACAGCCATCTGGAAAGAAAGCCAAAAATGAATGTTGAAAAAGACAGGTTTGGGTAAACTAGACATCCATACACAGAAGACAGAAATTGGACTCCTATTTGTCACCTTGTACTAATCCTGAATCAAAATGGATCAAGGACCTCAAAGTAACACTTAAAACTGATATTTGAGTGATATGAGTGAGTAGGTCCTTATTTTCTGGACAGTAAAGCCACAGGCAGTGGCAAACTTGAGCAGAAGAGAAGTTTATTTGAAGGTGAAAGGAAAGCCATGAAAGAAAGTAATTAGAAAGAATTAGCAGACTGTCCAAGTAGGGAGGGGAATCTCCTTGTTACTCCACGTGGGAAACTCAGGCTTCTTTGTCTGCTCCTGTCCAATATTTTGTCCTTAGTCCACTCTCTCTTGGGGGATGTAACTTTGGTTTGATTTGGTAGGTGGTGGTTGCTCACTGCTGAAGGCCTTTCTGATTGGATGTAAGTTACTATCTGGTTGGACCCTTCCCAGCCTGTGCAAAAGTGTGTGTGTGTGGCTTGTCTTTTGTTTCTGCACGTCTTTTGTTTCTGTACACGTGCCAGACTTGGAGCCTGCCACCCAAGGTAGGAACAAGAAAGGTGATTTATGTCTTTTCTTTGTTTCCTGCCATGTAGACCTTTGTTCTGGTTGCTTTTTATCCCTAACTGCCAAACTGGAATCAAAAACTTGTCCCTGAAAAACCTTAAAACTACTACAGGGAGGAATAACAACATATTGGCATAGGCAGGAATTTTCTGAGTAGAGTTCCAGGTGATCAGCAAATTGAAGAGAGAATCAACCAATGGGATTGCATCAAATTAACCAGCTTCTGTATAACAACAGACATAGTTACTAAGCTAAAAAAGACAGCCTGCAGAATGAGAGGTTTTTACTACCTATACATTTGACAATGGCCTATCCAGAATATACAAGGAGTTGAAGAAACTCACCCCACCCCCAAACCAGTAAGCCAATTAATAAATGAGCAAAGTAATTAAATAGAGACTTCTCAGAAGAAAAAAAAGTAAGAATGGTCAGTAAACACATGCCATAAAGGAAATGCAAACCAAAACAACAGTGAGGTTCCATCTCACTGCAGTAAAATTGGCTTAGTGGTAGAGTGCTTGTCTAGCATGCATTAAGCCCTGGGTTTGATTCCTTAGCACCAAATAAACAGAAAAAGCCAGAAGTGGCACTGTGGCTCAAGAGGTAGAGTGCAAGCCTTGAGCAAAAAATAAGCCAGGGACAGTGCTCAGGTCCAAGCCCCAGGACAGGCAGAAAAAAAAAAAAGGAATACAAATAGCAACAAATGCTGGTGGGAATGTTGATGGGAATGTTAACTAGTGCAGAAATTTTTTATTTTTATTTTTTAAATTAAATTTTATTGATAAGGTGTTGTGCAAAGGGGGTACAGTTACATAATAAGTCAGTGAATCTTCTTGTGATATCTTACACCCTCATTTTTCTTTACCTTTCCTAGATCATGTAGGCATATATACAATATCTAGTGTACCAAAATCATATACTGTAACCACGTAGGGTATGCCATGGGAAATTCATCTAGAACTTTAAAGATAAGGTCAACAATAGAATCCTCCTGTGTCCTTCTCTTGGAGTTGTTTTTGCTTATCCTCGTCTTATATGATCATGTGTACATAGCTGTTGAGCTATTGTGATCCACTGATAGGTTTATTCTAGACCTTTTTATGTTTAGTAGTTTTTTGGTTTTAGATACATAATGCAAAGTCGCTGACCCAAACATGTGGAAATACCCTTTGAAAAGAAGTTTGTTGTTTTGCAGACCTGGTTTCTACTGTCCTCCTCCCTCCCTAACAGTCATATGTCAAGGAAACCATGCCCCTTTGTTCTCTGTGTTCTAGGCTTGTCTCGCTCAACACTATTTGTTCAAGTTCTGACCATTTCCCTGCAAATACCAATATTTTATCATTTCTAATTGCTATGTAGGTACCACATTTTTTGAATCCATTCATCTGTAGTGGGGCATCTGGGTTGTTTCCATATTGTGCAGCAATAAACATGGATGTGCAAATATCTTTATGATATCTTGAGACCTGTTGTTCAGGATAGATGCCTAGGAGTGGTATGGCTGGGTCATAGGGTATGTCTATGCTGAACCTCCATACTGTTCTCCAAAGTGGTTGTACTAATTTGCACTCCCACCAACAGTGGAGAAGGGTTCCTCTTTCTCTGCATCCCCTCCAGCATTTGTTGTTGCCTGAGTTCAGAGTATAGGCCATTCTAACTGGGGTGAGGTAGTGTCTCAGGGTTGTTTTTATCTGCATTTCCTTTACTACCAGGGATGTTGAACATTTCCTCATGTTTCTACAGATATTAGGCCTTTGTTGCTGTTCTGGTGAAGATCCTTTCCCATATGGTTGGCTGTCTTTCTAGTTTAGTGGCTATGTCTTTAGCTGTGCCAAAACTTTTTATTTTGTGTAGTCCCATTTGTCGAGTCTCTCTCCTATCTGTTGTACCCCCGGGACTATGTTCAGGAAGTTTCTACTTGTGCCTGTAAGTTCTAGTGTCTCTCCTACTCTGTCCTTCAGTAGTTTCAAGGTTTCAGGTCTGATGTTGAGCTCCTTAATCCATTTGGAGTTGATCTTGGTGCATGGTGATAGGTTAGGGTCCACTTTGAGTTTTCTACATTTGGCTGCCCAGTTTTCCCAGCACCAGTAGTTGAATAGGGTATGTTTTTTTCCATTGTATGTCTTTAGCTTCTTTGTGGATATCAGCTGACTGTAAGAATGTGGCTTTATTTCTGGGTCTTCTATCCTATTCCTTTGGTCTTCAGGTCTGTTTTTATGCCAGTACAGGCCGTTTTTGTTATGATGGCCCTATAATAGAGCTTCAAGTCTGGTATTGTGATTCCTCCTGTGCTGCTTCCTTTGCTTAGATTTGCTTTGTCTATTCTAGGTCTTTTGCTGTCCATATGAATTTGTGGGTTGTTTTCTCTATTTCAGTGAAGAATGTAGCTGGGATGTTGATAAGGATTGCATTGAATTTGTATAACATTTTGGGCAATATGGCCATTTTCACTATATTGATTCTGCCTACCCATGAGCATGGGAAGTCTTTCCATCTCCTGGTGTCCTCTTTGATTTCCCTTTTTAGATTTTTATAGTTCTCATTAAATCGGTCATTCATGTCCTTAGGTTAATCCCTAGGTAATTTATTCTTGTTTTTTTTTTAGCTATTGCAAATGGTGTTATTTCTGTAATTTCCTTTTCTGCTTGTACATTGCTGGTGTACAGAAAAGCTAGTGCAGACATTTTTGGAAGGCAGTTTGGAGCTTCCTTAAAAAAACGAAACACAGAACTATCCTATGGTCTAGCAATAGTGCTCTTAAATCTGTATCCAGAAGATCACAATTACAGAATTATACATATTGCTTCACTGTTCACCATAACTAAGTTATGGAAACAGCCCAGATGCCCTAAAATGCATGAATACAATGTGATATATAGACATATCACACACTCATACACACATATGTATATAAACTTTACTCATCAGAAAAAATCATATAAGCCAGATGCTGGTGGCTCATGCCTGTAATCCTAGTTACTCAGGAGGCAGAGATCTAAGGATCATGGTTAAAAGCTAGCTTGGACAGAAAAGTATGTGAGACTCTCAAATTAACCAGTAAAAAGCAGGAAGTAACTCAGTCCCCAAACTCCTATACCTAATAAAACATTTTGGCAAAGTAGCAGGATACAAAACCAATCCACAAAAGTCAGCAGCTTTTCTGTACACCAGCAATGTACAAGCAGAAAAGGAAATTATGGAAACAATTCCATTTACAGTAGCCAAAAAAAAAATAAAGTACATAGGGATCAACCTAATCAAGGACGTGACGGACCTATTTAATGAGAACTATAAAAATCTAATAAGGGAAATCAAAGAAGACATAAGGAGATGGAAAGACCTCCCATGCTCATGGGTAGGCAGAATCAATATAGTGAAAATGGCCATATTGCCCAAATTGTTATACAAATTCAATGCAATCCCTATCAAAAGCCCAGTTACATTCTTCACTGAAATAGAGAAAGCAATCCATAAATTCATATGGAACAGCAGAAGACCTAGACTAGCCAAAGCAATTCTAGGCAAAAAAAGCAGTGCAGGAGGTATCACAATACCAGACTTCAAGCTCTACTATAGAGCCATCATAACAAAAACAGCCTGGTATTGGTATAAAAACAGACCAGAAGACCAATGGATTAGAATTGAAGATCCAGAAATAAAACCGCACTCTTACAGTCAGCTGATATTCAACAAAGGAGGTAAAGACACACAATGGAATAAACATAGCCTCTTCAACTATTGGTGCTGGGAGAACTGGGCAGCCATATGCAGAAAACTCAACGTAGACCCAAGCCTATCACCATGCACCAAGATCAACTCAAAATGGATCAAGGACCTCAATATCAGACCTGAATCCTTGTAACTACTGAAGGACGGAGTAGGAAAGACGCTAGAACTTCTAGGCACAGGAAGGAACTTCCTGAATATAGTCCCAGGGGCACAACAAATAGGGGAGAGACTCGACAAATGGGACTACTACAAAATAAAAAGTTTCTGCACAGCTAAGGACATAGCCACCGAAATAGAAAGACAGCCAACCATATGGGAAAGGATCTTTACCAGCACAGCAACAGACAAAGGCCTAATATCTGTCATCTACAGAGAACTCAAAAAACTAAGCCACTCCAAGCCCAGTAAACCAATTAGGAAATGGGCAAAGGAGCTAAAGAGAGACTTCACAAGAGAAGAGATAAAAAATGGCAAAGAAACATATGAGGAAATGTTCAACATCCCTGGTAGTAAAGGAAATGCAAATAAAAACAACCCTGAGATACCAGCTCACTCCAGTTAGAATGGCCTATACTATGAACTCAGGCAACAACAAATGCTGGAGGGGGTGCAGGGAAAGAGGAACCCTTCTCCATTATTGGTGGGAGTGCAAATTAGTACAACCACTTTGGAGAACAGGATGGAGGTTTCTCAAAAAGCTCAACATAGACCTACCCTATGACCCAGCCATACCACTCCTAGGCATCTATCCTGAACAGCAGGTCCCAAGATATCAAAAAGACATTTGCACTTCCATGTTTATCGCTGCACAATTCACAATAGCCAAAATATGGAAACAACCCAGAAGCCCCTCCACAGATGAATGGATCCAAAAAATATGGTACCTATACACAACGGAATACTACATAGGGATTAGGAATGGTGAAATATTGTTATTTGCAGGGAAATGGTCAGAACTTGAACAAGTAATGTTGAGTGAGACAAGCCTAGAACACAGAAAACAAAGGGGAATGATCTCCCTGATATATGACTGTTAAGATGGGGTAACGGGGAGACAGTAGAGACCAGGTCTGTGAAACCAAAAACCTCTTGTCAAATGGTATTTCCCACAGGTTTGGGTCAGCGACTCTACATTATGTTACTAAAACCAAACAACTACTCAACATATAAAGGTCAAAAATTGACCTCTCAGTGGATCACAATAGCTCAAAAGCTATGTATGTACGTTCATATAAGACTACTGTCGGCACACTGTCTATTGTAGACATTACATTTAAAGACCTAGGCAAATTTTCTTTGGCGTAGGCCACATGGCTACTGTATATGTTCTTGGTACATTGTGTATATGTCTACCTGACCTAGGGAAGGGAAAGAAAAACACAGTGTAAGATAACACAAGAAATGTATATACTGCCCTACTGTGTAACTGTACCCCTTTTGCACAACACCTTGTCAAATATTTTTGTTTAATAAATAAATAATTTTTTTTTAAAAAGCAGGAAGTAGAGGTGTGGTTATAGTGGTAGAGCACTATCCTTGAACAGAAAAGGCCAAGCAAGAGCAACAGGTCCTGTGTTCAATCCCTAGTACTACATCCCGCATGCCAAAATATAAACAAAGGGTGTGACACAAAGGGTGTCACATTCTTGGGGAGGTATGCTTGACATGTTCTAGGAAAGCATACAATCACTGAGGGATCTCAACAAGCTGGAACTCATGTGAGCTGAATGACCACTGGAGAAAGAAAGCACCACAAAGTGGCCAAAGCAGAGTAGGGCCACCAAGCAGAATGCAAGATGCCAGTGAAATTGTCCTGGGAATAGGACTTTGCAGAAAGTTCCTAGGAAATATCTTCTATTTTAATTGCCTCACACACCACTTTATAGGTTGGAGAACCATAGATCCCAGATAGAAATTAGCATTATACCATTAAGATATGTCCCACTGCTTCAGTATCAAAATACAACCCACCTTCTATATCCATGGTTTCAGTAGCCATAGAGTCCACCAACTGCAGGTTGAAAATATCCAGGGCAAAAAATATAAACCAACCCACAAAAACAACTGTACTTATATTGAATATGCATTGGCTTTTTTCCCTGTTGTTCCCTAAACAACACAGCATAGGGTAGTTATATAACATTTGCATCATTATGGGATTCTGTAGAATCTACAGATGATTTAAAGTACATGGGAGGATGTGTACAGGCTCTATGCAAAAAAAAAAAATCAGACCATTTTGGCTGGGGGCTGGTGACAACACCTGTAATTGTACTCACTTAGGTGAATGAGTGAAACGCTGTCTCCAATTAACAAGCAAAAAGCCAGAAGTGGAGGCATAGTTGAAGTGCTAGAGCCTCAGCCTTGAATGGAAAAAGACAAATGAGAGGTTGAGACCTTGAGTTCAAGCCCAAGTACTGGCATTAAAAAAAAAAAAAAAAAGAATCCCACTGTTTTTGGAAGGGACTTTAGCATCTGTGTAGGTCCTACAACCAAGCCCTCATGAATTCTGAGGATGACTATATTTAGTTTTCTAATTCCTTAATTGGTGGTAGATTAACAGCATGTAAAATAAAGCTTGCCTGACAGTCCTGGTGAGACAGATCTGTGGAACTCCATGAGTTGCCTTAAGTCCACTCTTTCAACCCTTCCAACAATTTTGTAAGCACCTAATTCTCTAGTTAAATTTTGTTTGGATCACAGTGGGATTTGAACTCAGGGCTTCATGCTTACCAGGCAGGTGCTTGAACCATGCCTCCAGCTCTTTGTGCTTTATTTTCTGAGATAGGATCTCATTTTGCTCAGCTTCCTGGACCAGGATACTTCTATTTATGCTTTCTTCGATAGCTGGAATGACAGGTATTAGACACTAGGCTCCCCTATTGGTTGAGATGGGGTGTTGTGAACTTTTTACCTGGGCTAGTGTCAAACTGCAATCCTATTGATTTCAGATTTTAGCTGCCTGAGTAATTAGTAGTATAGTATATAGTATAGTATAGTACAGTGTATAGTATTAGAGACATGAGCCTCAGCTATCTGGGTTAAATTTCTTGGAGCCTGAAATAGCTATAGTAGTTTGTTTTGCTAGAGATGATGACTGATTAACAGTTTTGGGAGCACAGGCCAAAATGATCATCAGTCTCTCTATGATGAATGAAGAGAAACTAGGGCTGCTCATTGACTTCCATTTCTCTCCCTCCTCAGAGTCCAATTATTCCTTTATTCCCTCTGTAGAAAGGCAGAAGAATTTGATGTTTTAAAATTAACATGTTAGAGCTGTTCTGCCTGGCCTTCTTGAGCCTGAGATATAAAGGTGGGACTTACACTCATACATTGGATGGTGATTGGCAGGCCCTCCCAATGAGCCTTCCAGCAGTTTTAGTAGAAGTCAAAGTGAGATCAGATAAACACTGATCCACACTTTCTATCTATGTAAGATTTTTCTCCCTCCCTCCCCTCTTTCCCCCCACTATCTAGAAAAGTACCTAGGAAGCAAACAACCTCCCACTTGTCCCTTGAAACAAATTTCCCATTGGCTGACACTGTGCAGTAGATATATTAGTACCCATGCTGGGTGATCAGCCTTCAATAAATAATGTTGTGTTTTCTAATGTACCTGGCATGAAATATTTAGAGGTATTAATGCATTTCAGCTTAAATAGTCAGCAGAGCCTCTGTCCAAATTGGTGGTGAGCTTAGGTCCTATTTTTTTTCTTTTCCTTTAAAAAAATATCAGATATGGAGTATAGACTGAAAGTTCCAGGAAAGGGACCGGACAATTGACCTTATGCAGAGCTATTCTGTGTAGAGATAAATGATGGTGATGGGAGTGGCCAGGGTACTCCTGTTGAGGGTCAGTGGTCATGTCCCAAGCCTAGCACTGGCTATCCTGAAGGATATGTTTCTGTGAGTCATGGGAAACCAGATTGATTGGAGTATTTTAGGATGTCTTTCCTAGTTTTTAACTAAGCACTTAAAAGCTTCTCACATTTGAAGCATGGGATAATTACAGTAGGATAATAATAATAATGAAAATGATAATACAAGACTCAAATGGCTGAGTATCAGAAGCTCTGTGAGCAACTTGACAGCTGTCTGTTGATATGGAAAGGCTGGGATTAGATGTCTGTTGGTTGACATGTCTATAAATCATGTCTAATAGTTGTGATCTTGATTGGCAGGTGGTGAATGTGGGAAACTCTGAAGGTAAAGCAGCAAGAGTGAGCAAATCCATGCTCAGTAAGATAGGGAACCTATTCAAGCTTCTCTTCCCATCCTTTGTTTTAGGGCATTAAATTAAGGAACAACTGTGTGGGGGCCTCTCCGCAGACACCAAAATTGCCTTCCCCCATTTTTTGAATACTCACACCCTTCCCAGACGATGTCCCACTCTGCCCAGCCCCAGATGAACTACATTGAGAACCTAACCCAAGTGCATGGCGGGGAAGCATGGGATTGAAAGGAAGGACAAGGTTATTCAATTCAACTAAAGCCTTCCTGGTCCCTCCCCGTCCTCCATCAGAGACTGAATGGGAATAGGAGGCTTAAGAGGTGGAATTAGTTTTCCAAGCCCTACTCTCTTTAATCTCACCTGAAAGCCTAAATATTTCTTCTCCCCTCTTTTCAAAAAAAGCTGACTTCCTTCATTCTTGCCTCTCCTTTCACCATTCCATCTGCTTAGACCAGTCAAGTTCTTAAACTGAAGAATTTTTTTTCCTTTTTCTTTTACTGCCAGTTTATAGCAGCTCCCTTTTAATCTTAGAGCAAGCAAATTGACCTGTTTTCCCCACTGTGGCTGCCTTCTTAGTCTGTGCCTGCTTCCTCCAATGTTTGTCATACTCAGCCTGTGCTTAGCCCTTTAGCCCTCAGAGGCCAGGAAGAAGTATGGGAAAAAATCTCAGGTGTTAGACTGTCCTCAAGGAGTATATAAATATGTGTGTTAGTTATCCAACAATTGTCACTTAGTTTCACACCCATCCTTTTCTACCTGGCCTGTGTTGCTGGGACTAGCACTTTGAAAACCACAGTTTTCTTTTGCTAATAGGCAGCCTGCTGGGTTCTGCCAGGAGGGCTTGCCTACTGATGGAGGAAGAGAGAATTCACTTCCGGTCCCATAACATTATCCTGGGAAGAGCAATGAGTTCCACAGCAGCACGTGGTTGAGACCGCCTCTGTTTATCTAAATCATGTGTGTACCTGAGCCAGGGCTGATTCCTAGCACTTCTCTATGTGCATGTCTCCCTGTTTTCAGCCAATTTATGTGTTTATGTACCATAAACTCCCATGGGGACTAGGGATCTAAACCAGAAGGTTAACTCTAAGGGCTCCCAGGTCAGGTCCTGGCCACTTACACCCAAATGCTATGTAAAGACATGGTGAAGGGCAGAGAAAGATTTTTGATATCAGCACAGGCAGCTGTGGGAAGAGGCAAAGGAAGCATTTTAGCTCATCTCTGGGATGACCGGCACTTTAGGTTGACATAGAGAAAGAATTGGAGCATGGATAATTTTGTGTAATAACAATTATGCAATAGGTATGCATGGTTATTGGGCAGGCAGAGTGCCACCTGACTGTTGATTATGTCAGTTATGGTCATGTGAGATTTCAGAGAAGTTGTTATTCTTTGTTTTTGTTTTTGTTTTGCTCAGTCCTGGGCCTTGGACTCAGCGTCTGAGCACTGTCCCTGGCTTCTTTTTGCTCAAGGCTAGCACTCTGCCATTGAGCCACAGTGCCACTTCTGGCCATTTTCTGTATATGTGGTGCTGTGGAATTGAACCCAGGGCTTCATGTATAGGATGCAAGCACTCTTGCCGCTAGGCCATATTCCCAGCCCAGAAGTTGTTATTCTTACCACTGAAGAGAAACCATCAGGCTTCCATAAGATGAGGCTCCACTATTCCTTTCCTAGGTGGTAGTTTTGGTCCCTTCTCATAAAGATATTATTGATCAGAGCAGTCTTCTTGGAATTCATGGAGAGAGAGAGACTTAGAATAAAGAACATATGTAAAATAGAGGCAAGAATGTCAAGCTTTTCTTTTGTTTTGGCCAGGTGAGGAGTCATTAAATTTCAGCAAAAGCAATTGCTTTAATTGTTTTTTAAAATGGTACTGGGGTTTGAACTCAGGGCCTTGTGCTTGCTAGGCAGGCACTCCATCACTTTTGATCTGTGCTCCCAGCACAAAAGCTGTTTCTTCTATAAGGGGTGGGTAGTGGAGTGCCTCAAGCTCACTCAATTTGTTTTCTTGATTGGCAGTCTACCACTTGAGCCATACTTTGTGCTTTTTGCTGGTTGATGGACTTTTTTTTCTGGGCTGGCTCTGAATCATGAGCTTAGCCACCTTAGTAGCTAGGATTACTGGTGTAAGCTACTGGACTGGCATGCAGCTTAAAAATAGTTTCTAAGCACCTTTCCTACCATAACTCTCAAACTGAATCTCTCTCTCACTCTCTCTCTCTCTCTCTCTCTCTCTCTCTCTCTCTCTCTCTCTCTCTCTCTCTCTCTCTCTCTCTCTCTCCAGTCCTGAGGCTTGAACTCAGGCCCTGGGCACTGTTCCTGAGCTGCTTTTGTTGTACAAGGCTAGTACTCTACCACTTGAGCCACAGCGCCACTTCCAGCCTTTTCTGTTTATGTGGTACTGAGGAATCGAACCCAGGGCTTCATGAATGCTAGGCAAGCACTCTACCTCAGAGCTACATTCCCAGCTTCAAATCTAATCTCCAGTGCTAACCTATCCCTGTATTCCATACTTTTCTCTCTCTTTCCAGTTCTGGGGCTTGAATTCAGGGCCTGGGCATTGTCCCTGAGTGTCTTTTACTTAAGCCTAGCATTGTACCACTTGAGCCACAGTGCCACTTCCGGCCTTTTCTGTTTATGTGGTGCTGAGGAATCAAACCCAGGGCTTCATGCACACAAGGCGAGCACTCTACCACTAAGCCATATGCCCAGGCCCTGTACTCCATACTTAAAGGATCAGGACCAAATATATATATTAGCATTCTTGTCTTTCGAACACGCTTCTCTGTCTTTATCTTAGTAACAGTATCACTATCCACCAAGATGCTCAAGCCAAAAAATCTTGGGACAGTCTAGAGTCTTCTTCCTCATCATTTCCTCAGCTGCCCCTGACCTTCCACCATCTTCTCTACTTCATCCTAGTAAAGCAATCATCAGCTCAGAGTGAGCTAGGTGAAGAGTTAAGATCTCTAAGTAACTCTTCTAGATTATTCAGTTGCTGGATCTGTCTGTTGTGACTTTTCTTTAAAAAAAAAGGAAACTTGAGGTGACAAATCTGGTGGGGTGAGGTGAAGGGGCTAGACAATGGTTCTCCCAAGAAGTCAGAATGCTGAAAAAAATAAAAGCAGAACATGACCCCTTTTGATGACCTCTCTGTCTTAGGGGGAGCGTGGGCCTCATCGCTGTCTCTAGGGACAGACTGAGGCTGTGTGCTGTGCTGAGGTAACAGCTCGTATTTGCTCATTTGTGACTTCCTAGGACTCAACCCAGGTCAGAACCCAGACATTTCAAGGGAAACACTTTTCTTCTCTTTTTATTATGATGTGTTAGCTTCCTGCATGAATTGAAAGACACTTATTATTAACACAAGTGCATTTGATAATTAGGTTGGTCCTGGCTTCATTAAATGCTTCCTGTTTTTCAGTTCAGACAAGAGAAGAAGCTGGGAAATGGAATTATTTTTTCAGGTAAGTCTTTGGAATCCAGAGGGGGCAAAGGGGTGCTGTATCCCCCACCCCTCCCCGGGCTCCAGGGTTAAGCCTAGTTAGTGAAGGGTGAAGCCAGAGGCAGTTGGCAGGTTCCCAGGGGCCAGTGGAAGAGGCCTTTTCCCCATTGGTATCGCTCACAAACCAAGGCTCAACTGGGGCTTAAAACCAGAGACCATCAGCACTTTATCCCAAAGAAGGAGAGATATCTAGGTTGGGTGAGATGGCAGAAGGGGGCCAGAACTTGCCCAAGATCACACAGCTGGGTCAAGACCCCTGTCATAATCCAGATGTTCTTTTGGTGACTCCAGCCTCAGAGATTGCCCTTCCACCTGACAGCATCAACACAAGGAGCAGCAGATGTGAGACATGAACAATGCCTGACAGAGGCAGCAGCTTTCTTTCCCAGCTGGGGCAGTGGTGAGATTCTGGGCTCTAGACTTGCCTCATCAGGAAGGTGAACAGTCTGGGCACTTCTCTCACTTACCCTCATCATCGCCAGGGCCTGTGAATTCATCTGCCCAGTTACTGGGCAGTTATTGGCAATTAGCTTGAGAAATGAAGCTGGTGAAGCTGCAGAACGCTGGTGTTGGGGTGCTCAACTCTGCTGCTTGAGCCCATCACCACATGTGCTTTTCTCCTGGGAGGTTATGGTACAGCTCAGTCTAGCCAGGCACAAACCTTGGTCAGCTTTGGCAACAGCACTTCTCCATTTGCTTTCTGAATTATTTATCCCTCCTTTCTCTTCCCCACCGCAGAGCTTTCACAATATTGAGCCTTTAAATAGGCCTCCACCTTGGTTTGGGAAAACAGCGTTTCCTCCTCACTCCTGCCAGAACCTCATTAGGGGGATGGCGCATCTCTATGCAGACTGATATGGACTGGGTTTTCCCTTTGGCTGTGCCTTATGGTGATTAACTGTGCCTAGGTAGTAATTAAGGAACAGTTCCTGGCAGGGTAAGGCAAAGACCATGCTCATCCTTGAACCAGGGCCTTGCATCTGCCCCAAGTGAGCACTAGCTGAGTATTTACTGTCATTAGCTATCTGGCTTGGGGCTAGATGACAGGCTTGAGGCTAGATCACCTCTTGGGAAACACACTTTGTCCCTTGCTGTGCAGCTCATTCAGGTCAACAAATGGCAGCCTTCGAACTGCCCTATGGCTCCTTCTGCTCTTACCCCTTCTCCTACCCAGGGAACAAAGTCCTGGAAGGTAGACACTTGGAATTCCTTAAGCAGCTCTGTAGAGCCATGGGGACTGACAGGGAGATGCTGATTTCTGTGGGTATTTCAAGGCCAGTTTACAGAGAGACAGGGAGGAAACTTGTTGACAGTCAAAGGCAAAGTCTTTGGGACCCAGAGAAGGGATTGTTCCAGCGGAGACTAAGGAAATTCTGCCTGCTACTTTGCATCTCATTTGCACATTTTTATTTGTTTAGGGACCCTGCAGCTTGGGTAAGCCAAAAGTCCTTTTTTTTTTTTTTTTTATTCCCTATATGGCTTTCTGGACCCAGAAAGCAACATTACAGTTCTCAGCGAGTATTCTTTTCCTCATCCCCTCTGTCTCCACTCTTCACAACATCTCTACGTTTATATTGTTTTCTGTTGCTATAATGAATACCTTAGGCTGGGTACTTTTTTTTGTGCTAGTAAAAGGGCTTGAACTCAGGGCCTTAAGTGCTCACTCTGTTTGCTTGCTCATGGCTGGCTCTCCACCCCTTGAGACACACCTCCGCACGGATGCAGTTTAAATCTGTTTTCCTTCCATTTCTTCCACAGCAGAATTGTGGAGTAAAGTCTCACGTGAATATAAAACTTCCTTTTCTCTGAGCTGAGAGTGATTAAATGACTTCCCCAACCTCACAGAGCTGTGTCAAAGCAGATGTCCTGGGATCCAGAGCCTCACTCTGCATGGTCCACCACCCCATCCCAGAAGGAGACAAAGCCCACAAGGCAGGTTCTGCTGCTATGATCACTTTCCCTCCCTCCCCTCTCAGTTCCCATGCTGGAAGTCTGTAAATCCTCTGGAGATTCCCACAGTCCAGTGCAGCTGCCAAAGTAAGAGGGGCTCTTTCCTGCCAGGGGTCCCTTTGGGGCAGGATAGGATAGGGGTGTTTATTCAGACAGGCCAGGAGAGTGGGGTGCAGCTGTCCTTGACCTGCAAGACTCTTGCACATTATGGTTCATAAACATTTGTTAAATGGAAAAACAAAATTATAAGCTGTGGAGGAAGGGCAAGCAATATCTCCAATGGGCTGTGACCATGGCCTCAGGAAAGGTCTAGGGATGGCATCCAGGAACTGCATCTGTGCGGGTCATGTCACTGGTTCAGTATGTAATAAGATTAGCTGTCTGGGTGTTCTAGGCCCTAGGCAGGTCCAGTCCTGGTAGAACTGTGCCATCTTGTGGCTAGAGCCAGAGGCACAACAGGGTCCTGGGAGGAGTTTTGTCAAAGGGGTTATCCTGGGAGTTCCTGGGCACTAGCTAATTCCGTAATAGACCAGTGGCCTTACAGAGACCTTACAGTCTCATCTAATTGCTGCTGTAAGGGGACATTCAAGGTCAGTCTGTGAATAAACACAAAATAAGGAGCCTTAGCTGGGGAGCCTTCCTCTAATTAGGCTGCTCATAGAGGCAGTGTTCAGGTCTTTTGTGCACTGAGCTGTCATCCAGTGCAGAACTTACCTGCAAGGTGAGGCTTTAAAATTTTTTTTAAAACCAGCATTGGGGCTTTAAATGTTGGTGTTCTGCTTTCCTGTCTTTTTTACTCACAGTTGGCATTCTAGCATGCCTCCTGTTTAGCTCTTTTTGTGATGGCACTGGGGCTTGAATTCAGGGCCTTGCAGTCTCACTTGGCTGTTCACTCAAGGCTGCCACTTGCCACACTACGACGTAAGCTGCACCTTCACTTTTGGCGTTTTGCTGGTTAACTGGAAATAAGAATCTGATGGGTTTTTCTGCCTGAGTTGGTTTCAGACACTGATCTTCAGATCTCAGCCTCCTGGGTCAATAAGATTACAGGTGTGACCCACCAGCACCCAGCCAGTCTGGCTCTTTCATTGTTTAATTGGAAATCCAGCCTCCAGGACTTTTCTGTCCAGATTGGCTTCCAACCAGGATTCTCAGATCTCAGCCTCTTGGGTAGCTAGGATTACAGGCTTGAGCCACCAACGCCTAAAGGAGGTGAAGATTCGGTGGCTGCTATTTTCGTTTCTCAGGCTCTGTTTCTCTTGCTGAAGTTGCTGTGGAGAAGCTCTCTGTCCTTTCCTTTGGAGTTTTGTGGAGAGCTGTGGTAGATGAATGAATGTTTATGTGTGTGAATGTAGCTTTCAGATGTCTGCAGTCCTGATCAGGAGTCTGACCTCAAGTTCTTATGAGCTCTGAGTGGTATTCACTTGGCTATGCTGTTCCTGGCCTATGAAAACAAGATAAGAGAAGAGTTGTTTGTTATTTCTTATTATTACATTTTGGAGGTAACTTGCTCTATGACTGATAATCTTTGATACACACAGAATGTTGAATTTTAAACATAACTGAATAGTCCCAGGTAAAAAGAAGGGAATCTAAACTGGAGAAAAAGCCAATGGACATGATGGAGGTAGAGCCCTGACATTTAGTGGGTACATTTCTGAGAGGAGAAAATATACATGATTTCAAATATACAAATTCCTATGGCCTGTTGACTCATCTGACTATAGGATGTGGCTTAAATGAAGGGAAATTGTCAGCTGTTTTCCCTTCTTCTCTTTCTCAGCAGTATAGTTTCGGCAATGTTATATCAAAAAACTCCCTGCCTGTGGGAGAGGCCAGAGAGCGCTGAAATTCTAGGAGAGCGGCTGTGGGGCTGCCACTGGCCACAGGAGGTCGCCCCACACTGCACTTCTGGGATTAGGGGATGGCAGAAGGAAATGTGTGGTTTGATTTGTGAATAGAAGGTGAGAGGGGCAGGCACTTGGAAAGTCTCCTTCCCTTGTGCAGGATGAAGCCTTCTCCTGGCTTGCTGACCTTTTTTGCTCCGGGAGACCCAAGGCCAGGTGCTTGTCAGTCACTTTTCCCTTCTCCTCTTACTTCCTTCGACTTCCCAGTTGGAGAACTTGTTAATTCAACAAAAAGGTTCCATAGGATATATGAATAGGAAAAGCCTCTGTGGTTTCTTGGACATGGTGGATGCTTCATTGCTGTTGAGGAATTTAATTGTATGTAAGTCTTAAGGTAGATGAAGCAAGATGTCCTAAAGTGGCACCTTGATACGCTGAGTGCATGCATTTGGAAGACTTTGGAAGGGGTTCAGAGGTCTGTCTCTGACCTTCTTTGGCTATCCCACTTCTTAGTTCCTCCCTCTCCTTTGCAATGACACATAAAAACTAGAATTACTTTTCCCTAGGTGGTCATCAAAACCAGAATCCTCCCTCATAGCCAGCCATAAAATCTTGAAATGTGGCTCTTTTGTCCCATCCTTCTTCCTCCTCCAGAGGGTACTTCTCCATACCTGGGAGGAAGGAAAGCAATGTAGAGAGAGGCCAAGAAGAATCTGGATGGACAGACCTTGTAAGGAAACGGAGTCATGAGGGTATCGGAATAAAGAAAGGGCAGAAAGCAAACTCAACAGACCAGCAGGCTGTATTCAGGAGTGAAGCCTGGGAAGGGCAACCAAGCCCCCTTTGGTCCAGCTGAAGGGGAAATAACCCTTACAGTTAGGGTTCCTTTATATATTAGGCAGAAAGAGTGAAGCTGGGGGATGGGGAGCAGATGCAAGCTGAGTAAGATGGAGGTGGGGTAGGTGAGCAATGTTATTTTGACCAAGGATTTTCAAGGTTTGAACAGTATCTGTGTTCATTAGGGGCAGCAACATCAGACATGGTCTTGGTCTTGAGCTCTCTTTCAAGACTGCCAGTGCATTTTCAGGGAGAGGAGGAGGGGAGATGATTCGGTCATGGTCCTGGGCTTGAACTCAGGGCCTAGGCACTGTCACTGAGTTTTTGTGTTCAAGGCTACCACTCTACCACAAAGGAAAAGCAAACAGTTCATTATACACTGAAGAATCCACACATCATTGCTACAAAAATACCATCTTTTCTAATGTGGGTTTTGTTCTGACTATTCAAAACACCCTACTAAACCAGACCCCAGCAGAGAACATAATCCTGATTTTAGGTTATGAAGTCACCAGAAGGACTTTGGTCTTGTGCTGCAGTTCTAATTTGAATGGAACTCTTCTAACAGCATCTGAGGACTATGGTGCTTGCTGAGGACTAGAAATGCAGGATCACAGCTAGGTGGGTGGTGTAAGTAGGAAGATCAAGGCCCAAAGCAGCCCCTATCTGAAAATCATCCAAACCAAAAAAAGGAAAGAGTATGACTCAGGTGGTAGAGCCCCTGCCTAGAAAGCTTATAGGTCTTGAGTTCAAATTCCAGTACTGCAAAAAAGCAAAGATAAAAAATGTGGAGATATGAGAGTCAAAATCAAAACATAGCAACAAAAATCAATGAATTGGGGTTGGGAATTTAGCTCAGTGGAAAACACTTGCCTGATAAGTGCAAGCTTTGAGTTTGGGACTCAACTCTGCAAAAAAAAAAAGTGAATTAATTAATGAATCTTTCCTTACTTTTATAGCTAGCAATCCTAGAGCCTGTTCACAGCTCATTTCTCAAATTGCTATTTTTTTTTTTTTAAAAGTGAAGTAACAGGGCTTGAACTCAGGGCCTAGGCACTGTTCTTGCACTGTTTTTGCTTGAGGCTAGCACTCTACTACTTGAACCACAGCTCCACTTTGTGGCTTTTTGCTGGTTAATAGGAGTCGCACGGACTTTCCTGCCTGGGCTGGCTTCAAACACAATCCTCAGATTTCAGCCTTCTGAGTAGCTGGGATTATAAGCATGAGCCACTGGTACCCAGCCTCAAGTAGGCTTCTTAATGGAGGCAGCCACTTCCTTCTGGGGCACATTAGGGGTAAAGGAAGCTCTTTTCATTCTTGAGACAGCAAAACTTATTAGGAAAGAAAGTCTATAAATATTAAAAAATCACATTATGAATCCCAAATCAAGGAAACGACTTACAAACTAGAGTATACACTTCTGAGGACCAGGAATTGTTTTATTCATTTAGATGTAGGGGCAGGAGGTTGGCTTGGCCATTATGCACCCTCAGTACCACCCAGAACTCAGTCTCTGCTTCCAGAGGCTCCATTCTACATAAGCTTCAGGCCTTGCACTAAGCTGGAATGCTCTGGCTTTGCACACTTAGGACTTGAGGCGCTCTTCTAGAATGAAGGACCAGATAGGGAGTCAGCACTATGCTCTTCTCCACTTTTGTAATTTCTGATTTACAGGGAAGTTGCAAAGATAGTACAGAGAGTTCCTTTATACTCCTCATTCAGCTTCCTTTCATGATAACTTTAGACAACCAGGATGCTTTTTATCAAAGCAAAGAAATTAACCTTGGTGCAATCCTATTAACTACAGGCCAGCTTTTCTGCTGTCTGCTTTCAGTTCCAGGATGTAAAGCAGGTGTCAATACCACATGGCATTTAGAGTGTATTTTTTTTGCCAGTCCTAGGACTTGAACTCAGGGCCTGAGCACTGTCCTTGGCTTCCTTTTGCTCAAGGCTAGCACTCTACCACTTGAGCCATAGCACCAATTCCGGCTTTTTCTGTTATGTGGTGCTGAGGAATTGAACCCAGAGCTTCATGCATGCTAGGCAAGCACTCTACCACTAAACCATATTCCCAGCCCCTAGAGAGTATTTTTAACTATGTTCACCTTCAAGAGTTTACATGATTAGTGTTAGATTTTAATTAGGTTAACCGAAAAGAGACCTCCATGTGGCCTTCAGGTAGGAGAGAGAACATTAATTCCTAAGCCACTGGCCCCAGCACAAGTTGGAGAAGCACATGGCCGAAGGAGAGAACAGATATGCTGCTAGGGGTTTAACTAGGAAGGGGTGAGGAGAAGTGTGGCCAGGTGGGAGAAGGTGTGACCATGCCAGATGCCGATGTGACCTCAGAGCCTGAGAACTTCTCACGACCAGAGGGAGGCCGGACAGAGGCAGTCCAGGTTGTGACCTCAGAGAAGAGGAAGGCAACTGCCTCCAGGTGTTCCAGTTACCTAGGTAACAGGTATTGGGTAGAGACTTAAACAGGAGGGGCGGGGTCTTCTGTACTGGGGCTTTCCCAGGTGGATCTACAATTAGATGATATATTGTAATAAAAGGAGTGATGCTTTGCAAACAGTAATTATTACCAATTATTATTATTACCAATTATTATTTATTGTTATTCTGGTTGTCTAGTTCATACTTAGACTTTCTGTGGGAGTGGAGAACACAGCTATAATCTCAGCACTGGGGAGACAGAGGCAGGAGGATTGAGAGTTAAAGGCCAGCTTGGGATACATAATGAGTTTGAGGCCAGCATGGGATACATAGTGAATATGAGGCCAGCATGAGTATACAGTGAGACTTAAACAGACACAATAACGAAGAAACAAAAAATACCTTTCAGATGCATTCCCTATAGTACATTAAAAGTACTTGAAGAAAGATTTGTGGATTAGGAATGTCTACCATTTTTACTTCATGAATGAGCAGAGTCAGGAGAGACTATTTTGAAGACAGAAAGAGAGGAATATTGAAAATCACAAGAAGGGTCTCAGGACAGCAAAAAGCACAAAGAAAGAAATCACGACAACAGAGAGAAATGGGCTTCCTGGGGAAGCTGCAGACGCCATCATAAGGTACAGATGGCCCTGGTGTCCATCTGGCCGTTCTAGTTGCAATATAATGCCATGCTTCTTGCAAGCCGTAAACCCTGGGTGGGGGTTTGTGAGACAGGGTAGTGTTGAATGCTAGCCTTGGTAAAGAAAGACATTCTGTTATTTTCTTTATATTGGTGGGCAATAGAGAGCATTCATCTCAAGAGAGAGCCCATTGTTTGAAACCGGGGTATTCTGGGATCCTGAAAATAAGACACGATTATAGCTCAAGGATCCCTGGGACATCCTACCACCGAGTATGAGATCAAGATGATCAAGAAGGAGTGGGTCCAATGTGACCCAGCAGAGAAGTTAAAGCAGTGGGGGGATTCCACTGGCAGGTCACTGTGGTAGTTTCAGGCCTCACCTTCTCCCTGGAGCGAGTCCATTCACCTGAGGCTCATGTGGGGAAAGGGTTGAACCTGTAGATGGCTTAGTATTCAGTCCATAAGACCTGCTTCTTGGATGACTGTGTGTCTAGGTGGGTCAGGGCCTTCTACCCACCCCCTCTGAATTACCTCCTTCTGCCAACAAGGGGATAAATTACTAGAAAGGGACTGACAGCATTGAGATCTGCCACTGGGAATTACAGCCTGGTGTGTTTTTGTTGTCTTGGGAGCCTAAAGGCCTGTAGTTTAGACTCTCTGAATCATGAAACTACCACTACCTCTTCACAGGAAGGTGAACTGTTGGATGGAGTCTGTGAGCATTAACCAGCAGAATGACAAGGTCCTCCAGTTCTTTCCTAGCCAGTGTAGAACTCAATGCTGTTTCCTTCTTACACCTGATGCATTTGGGGTGGGGGGAGTCACCAGAGGCTTGGATGCTTGCTTGCCCTGGGGATACACAGTGGGGATCTTATGGAGCAAATAGGAACTTGTTCAGCTCACTGGAAGGGGAGCTCCATGTAGCCAACAGTGGCTCCCAATACACAAAACAGAGATGCTTCAATGGTGAAAGTCGTGCTATAGTGGACAAGCAATCCTTCTACAAGAGACTCCAGCTCGGTTACCTCAATCTGAGCAGTGCTAGGGATCAAGTCCAGAGCATATGAGTCAATCCTTGGCTACTGAGCCATACCCCCAGTTCAGTGAGTGAGTCCAGAGGTGAGAAGTAGCACCACAACGGAACCACTATACTGTCTTACCTGAACATTGTGACTGTTATCAGTTGAAAGACTACAAGTGATCAAAACTTCCAATCTGTGATTTGGTTACAGGTGCACAGACTTCAACATAGAAACACAATTTTAAAACAACACAGAGAAACACTATGTAGCAGCACCTAAATTAATATCAGAGGATGCAAATGAGCAGCTGAATGAAATAAAAGAGATATGGAGTAAGCAGCTGAAAGAAATAAAAGAAATTCAGGGCATATGCTATATCCCGGTCACCAAGGTGAGACTCTAACCCATAGCTGGACCGGTGATGTTTTATCCCAAATTCAGAGGAGATTCCAAGACATTCAGTTAATGGGGCTAGGAGTTTATTTTCTGCACAGTGACTGCACTCCATTTGGGGAGCATAGTGCAGCCCTGAGTTTCAATAGGCCTGCACTTTGCTCCCTGAATGTAAGAGCTGAAAATTAAAAAATACTACAGGAAAACAAGAGGATATAGATGGAATGAATTATCTTCTGAATAAGTCTCCAGTTGCCCAGGAAATAAGAGCAAGAATTGATAAATGGTATTGCATAAAATTAAAGTGCACATCAAAAGCAACAATTACCAAAGTCAAGATATAATGTATGGAATAGGAGAAAACCTTTCCACCTATTAAGCAGATAAAGGATTAATACCTAGAATACACCAAGAGCTCAAAAAGCTACACACCAAAAGAAAAAACAACCCAATTAAATGAGCAAATGAACGGAACACACACTTTTCAAAAGTACAAATGGCTAATAAATACATGGAATGTTCAACATCCTCTGTAAAAAAAAAAAAAAAGAAATAAAATTAAAACTACCCTGAGATTGTAAGAATAAATTCTGGCCAGGAAGAGGGAGGAAAAGGAATCCTAATACACTATTGGTGGGTATGTAAATTAAGATAACTCAAAAATAAGTATGGAAGGTGATTAAAAAATAACCAAAAGGCGATCTACCTTATGACTCTGCTGTAAAATTATATATCTGCTTCAGTATACATCCA